>NC_057732.1:23259163-23335948 GCF_004010195.1 Chiloscyllium plagiosum | reverse complement strand
GACTATCAATGATACAAATATCTCAGCAAGAGGCCCAGCAATCACTTCTTTAGCTTCCCACATAATTCAATCATCAATGATACCCTTACTGGCATAAAATTCACTAAAGAGAAGGAAAACAACAGCAAACTGCCATTCCTAGATGTCACAGTAGAGCGAACAGCCAATGGGGAACTTCAAACCAACATCTACAGAAAATAACACATACAGACCAAATATTAAATTACAGAAGCAATCATCCCAATATCCACAAACAAAGCTGCATCAAAACATTATTTCAAGGAGACACCACACACTGCAGCAAAGAGGAACTATGCAAAGCAGAGAAAAATCATTGATACAGTGTATTCAAAAAGAATGGGTACCCAACGAACACAGTCTGCCAATTTCTCAGCAACAAACCCAAACAAGCAGACAATACGCGTCCAGAAACCCTAGCCATTCCCCCCCCCACATCAAAGACTTTCCAAAATGACTGCCAGACTACTCAGACCACTTGGCATCATGGTAGCCCACAAACCCACCAACACACTAAAACAGCAGCTAATGAACTTGAAAGACCCTATATAGACAACAAGCAAAACAAAATGTCATTTACAAAATACCGTGCAAGACTGTAACAAACGTTACCTTGGACAAACAAGCAGAAAACTAGCCACCAGGATACATGAACACCAACTAGCCACAAAAAGACATGACCCTCTCTCACTAGTCTCCTTACATACAGATAAGGAAGGACACTGCTTCGACTGGGACAACACATCCATCCTAGGACAAGCCAAACAGAGACATGCGCGAGAATTCCTATAAGCATGACGTTTCAACCGGAACTCTACCGACAAGTCTGTTGACTTGGATCCCATCTACCACCCCCTGAGAAAAAGAACGGGAAATTACATCACCATAAGAAATTTTATCATCACAGGAAATGACCTAGGAAGCCCAAACATATAACTAGAAAGCAGGAAACACCAGCAGTGCTTCATCCAGAGGCTCACTGAAGATGTTACTTAGTATGGTGATGAAACATCTGAAAATGAACCTTCCAGTTTAGTGAGCAAACCTACATCCTATCTCTACTATCACTGCTGACAGTGCATTTCACACACCCATCACTCTCTGTGGAAAGAATCTACCTTTGAGATCTCCCCTAACCTTCCTCCAATTGCCTTAACATTATGACCCTCATAATAGACATTTCTGCCATGAGACAAAAATGTTGTCGTGGGTATGAGCTGGGAAGTTGATTTGTAGAGGTTTTGTCCCCTGTCTAGGTGACATCTTCAGTGCTTTGGAGTCTCTTGTGAAGCGCTGCTGTACTGTGTCTCCTAGAATTTATTTGTTTCTGGTTCTGCTGTTTCCAATTGCCAGTTCTGGTTGCTCATTATGGTGGTCAGTATATTGGGTCTAGGTCAATGTGCTTGTTGATAGAATCCATGGATCAGTGCCATACATCAAGGAGTTCTCCGGCTGTCCTCTATTTGGCTTGTCCTATGATCATTGTATCACTGAGGCAGGGGACAAAATATCTGGAAATCAACTTCCCAGCTTGGCGAATACACCCACAACCACGGCAACTAGCACCTGAGCTACAAATCTTTATATAAACCTTGATGAGTAAAATGTTTCAGGTTATCCACTCTATGTATGCCTCTCAACATCTTGTACACCTCTATCAAGTCATCTCTCATCCTTCTTTGCTCCAATGAGGAGAGCCCTCACTCCCTCAACCTTTCTTCATAAGATATGCTCTCCAGTCCAGGGCAGCATTCTGATAAATCTCATCGGCATCCTCTCTAAAACTTACTACAATGAGATGACCAGAACTGAACACAGTAATCCAGGTGTGGTTGATAGAGCTGTAGCATAACCTTGTGATTCTCAAACTCAATTCCCCTGTTAATGAAAGCCAACACACCATACGTCTTCTTAACAACCCTGTCAGCTTGGATGGCAACCTTGAGGGATCTATGAACATGGACCCCAAGATCCTTCTGTTCCTCCACACTGCCAAGAATCCTGCCTTTAACTCTGCATTCAAATTCAACCTTCCAAAGTGAATGCCTTCACACTTTTCCAGGTTGAACTCTATCAGCCACTTATCAGCCCAGTTCTGCATCATGTCAATGTCCCGTTGCAACCTACAACAGCCCTCCACATTATCCACAACTCCACCAACCTTTGTGCTATTGGCTAACTTACTAACCCAACCAGCCACTTCCTTATCAAAGTAGTTTATAAAAATCACAAAAAACAGAGGTCCCAGAACCACTGGTCGCCAAGTTCCAGGCTGAATACTTTCCATCTACCATCACCCTCTGTCTTCTGTGGGTCAGCCAGTTCTGTATCCGGACTGCCAAATTTCCCTGTATCCCATGCCTTCCTATTTTCTGAACAAGCCTACCATGGGGAACACAAAAACCTTGCTAAAACCCATGTACACCACATCCTCTGCTCTACCTTCATCAATATGTTTTGTGACATCCTCAAAGAATTCATTTAGGTTTGTTAGGCAAGACCTGCCCCTCACAAAGCCATGCTGAATATCTCTAATCAAACTGATATAGGACTGACAAATTTGTTATTCCCAGGATTATCCCTATTCTCTTTCTTAAACAAGGAAAAAAAAATGCCACCTTCCAATCATCTGGCACTACTCCAATGGACAGTGAGGACACAAAGATCATCACCAAAGATGCAGCAATCTTTTCCCTTTTTTCCTGCAGTAACCTTGGGGTTATCCCGTCTGGCCCAGGGATTTATCTATCCTTTTTTTTTAATTTTCAGCACATCCTCCTCCTAACATCAACCATTTCTAGCATATCAGTCTGTTTTATTCTGTCCTCAGAAATGCCAAGGTCCCTCTCAATAGTGAAAACTGAAGCAAGGAATTCCTTAAGCACCTCCCCTAATCCCTCCAACTCCAGGCATAAGTTCCCTCCACTATCCATGATCAGTCCTACCTTCACTCTGGCCATCCTCTTGTTCCTCACAGAAGTGTAGAACGTCTTAGGGTTTTCCTTCATCCTTACCGCTAAAGCTTTTTCTTGCCCCCTTCTAGCTCTCATAAGTCTATTCTTCAGGTCCTTCCTGGCTACCTTGTAGCTCTCTAAAGCTCTGTCTGATCCTTGCCTCCTCAACCTTCATTCTTCCTCTTGACTAGAAGTTCCACATCCCTTGTCTCCCAAGGTTGATTTAATCTACCACCCCTTCCTTGCCTCAGTGGGACAAAACTGCCCAGCACTCAGCAAGTGCTTTCTAAACAACCTCCACATTTCTGTTGTGCATTTCCCTGAGAACATCTGTTCCCAATTTAGGTGCCCTAGCTCCTCCATAATAGCACTGTAATTGCCTCTCACCTAATTAAATACATTCTTATACCATCTCTTCTTATCCCTCTCCATGAGTAAAGTAAAGGTCAGAGAGCTGTGATCACTATCACCAAAATGCTCTCCCACTCAGAGATCTGACACCTGGCATGGTTCGTTGCCAAGTACCAACTTCAATATGGCCTCCCCTCTAGTCAGCCTAACTACATATTGCATCAGGAACCCTTCTTGGACACACCTGACAAAAACTACTCCATCCAAACTATTTGAACCAAGGAGGTTTCGATCAATATTAATATAAAGTCACCCATGACAACAACCTTATTAATTCTGCACCTTCCCTTCCGAAAATATGCCTCCCAATCTTCTCCTCTGTGTCTCTGATGTGACTGGGGAGCCTGTAGAAAACTCCCGATAAAGTATTCCTGTCCTGTTTCCACCCATACTGAACCTGTCGACAAACCCTTCTCAATGACCTCCTTTTATGCAGCTGTGATTATCAATGCCACTCCCTGCCTCTTTTACTTCCTCACCCCTCATTCCTTTTGAAACATCTAAACTCTGGAACATCCAATAATCATTGCTGCCCCTGTTATATCCAAGTCTCCATAATGGCTACAACACCGTAGTTCCAAGTACTGCTCCATTCTCCAACTTTGTCACCTTTATTCCTGATACTTCTTGCATTAAAATAGACATATTTTAATCTATCAAATGCCTATCCCTCCTCACAGACTCTCTGCATATGTATCTGGCTGTTCACTACTGAATCATCTGATTTATAGCTCAGGTTCTCACCCCCCTACCAATCAAATGTACCCCTCCCAAAGAGGTCTAGTAAATGTTCCACCCAGGATACTGGTACCCTCCAGTTCAGGTCCTTCTTGTACAGATCCCACCTTTACCAGAATGTATCCCAATGATCCACATATCTGAAGCCCTCCCTTCTACACCAGCCCTGCAGCTACGTGTTCATCTGCACTCGCCCTCTGTTCCTAGCATGTGACACTGGTAGCAATCCTGAGATTACTATTCTGCTCGTCCTGCCTTCTATCTTCCAACGTAATTCCCTATCTTCTCTTTTTAAGGTCTCCTCCCTTTTCCTAGCTATGTCATTGGTACCGATGTGTACTGCAACTTCTGGCTGCTCTCCCTTCCCCTTAAGAATCCTGCAGACTCGATCCAAGACATCCCTGACCCTGGCACATGGGAGGCAACATACCATCCGGGAGTCTTGCCCGGGCCCACAGAATCTCCTGTCTGTTCTTTTCACAATTGAATCTCCTCCCACTATTGCTCTCCTATTCTCACCTCTTCCCTTCTGAGACACAGAGCCAGGCTCAGTGCCAGAGACCTGGCTGCCGTGGCTTTCCCTTGGTAGATACTCCCCCTCCAACAGTATCCAAAACAGGATACGTATTATTTAGGAGAAAGGTCACTGGGTATCCCTGCACTGTCTACTTAAAAGCAATTGTTTCTAAATATTGATGTAGATATGATAATGAAGCTTATGAACACTGTGCAAACATCAAAAGAAGCTTTCATTTTTATTGTGTTTTTAATGCAGAAATACATTCCACTCTTCAAAGGATCAAACGAACAAACTTTGACCTCACACACTATTAGATATTAAAGCAAATTGTTAAAAACTTGATTAAATATGCAGATGATATAAATTGTGATGATAAAGCATGGGTACCTGAAGTAGAATGCTACAATTAATCCTTCTTCATGGAGGACTCTAGTGGTGCAGTGGTAGTGTCCCTCCCGCTGAGCCTGGAGACCTGGTTTCATGTCCTGCATTCCATTGGTGTGTGATAACATCTCTGAAAAGGCTGATAGAAAATCTATCCTTCCTGTTATATCAGCTTAGTGACTTTCTGGTAGAACCACAAATAACTCACAGCAAAAGAGATGTTGATCTTAGGTGATCAGATAAGGTCAATCACATAACAATAATCATATACAAATGACATTAGACTGATAGTAATGAGGAGATCTGACTTTCTCCAACTACATCTGCCCTGGATAACTGCCCAATGCTCCATCCAGTGGATGCCTTAAACTCTTATGTTAGCTAACAGTAAAGGCATAATTACAACAGGGTCAGTAGATTGTATAGTTATGAATAAACAACACTATTGTGTTCATTTTACTTAATCTATCCACCAAAACCTTATATTTAACCATTGTGACCTCTTTCATCAGGCAGAAGATACAGAAGCTTGAACACACACACACACACACACACACCAACAGGTTCAATAACAGCTTTTTCTCTGCTGGCATTAGACTGATGAATGGACTCTCTAACTTCAAATAATGCTGATCTGGTTAAAGTTGATCTTGCCTCACTTACGTCCTGTGTGGTATAATCTTTATGCCTTAATCTGACCAAGTGTCTTTTCACGCTATGATCTGTGTGTCCTTGCTTACTATGATCTGTCCGTGTTGCTCACAAGCAAAGCTTTTCACTGTACTTAGGTACATGTGACAATAAATTAAATCAAATCAAATCACATTGGTTCTTAAATGATTTCCATGTCTATTCCTTGATCCTTTGATCTTTCCATGTGTTAATAATTGTTTGAATGAAAACCTTTGATATTTGCTGATTTGGATCTGTTTCATTGTCCTGTTTACAATTCATTTTGAAGAAATTTGCCAGATTTCATATTGTCCTCATCATTGTAAAAAGATCAAAATGATGACATGCTAATGAGATTGTTGGCTTACCATACTTTCTGCATCTTCATTGTAGTCAAGAGAGATCCGAAAACTTTCTATGGCAGTGCAATGTGGATTGTTGTTCTCAACTGACATGTGTTTAGTGACTTTTGAGGAGTTTGCTTAATTTGTAGCATGTTATGACCTAAATTATTGGATCAATAATCAAAAGAGATGATGGGATAATGAATTGATAGGTGAAATTTGGACAAAAAGGATGACTATAAAGCCAAGAAAGACATCAATAAGTGTAAACAAAATGTCACATTGACACCAGATGTATATGTATAAACTCCCAATTAGGAGATCATGATTTTAATTTCTGATGTAGCCAAATAACATCTGTAAACCCATTTCATAACTTTAATAAGAAAATTTAGGTATTTCTTGAAATTGAATCACGTAGAAAATTTACCTTGATCACAATTGCAAAAAGAACAATGTTATATTGACAACTTGTTAAAATTCACATCATTCTACTGCCTGAAATAAAGCTTGAATTTTGGGAAGTGTGCATAATGAGCATTTATTACAGTAACATTTATTTTATATGACACCTAAACTGCACTGCTAACTCTAAAGGTCTCATTAATATTGTGTGGTTTGATGCTACACTGTGTGTTTATGTTCAAGATAAACTGGTCAAAGGAAAGGCAAAATCAAGATCTGCCTTCAGGCCTAGACTTTAAAATTACATGATTTGTTATGCATTGTTACAAAATACTGCAATATATGGTAAACACAGATATACCAGACACTGATCTTACTGTTACTTTTCATAAGGCCTAATGTACCTTTTTTGTTTGTCCATGTCCATATGCTCTCACAACTAGTTAACATTCTAGTTTATTGCAGGAGTTTATTGGGAGTTTATACATATACATCTGGTGTCAATGTGACATTTTGTTTACACTTATTGATGTCTTTCTTGGCTCTATAGTCATCATTTTTGTCCAAATTTCACCTATCAGTTCATTATCCCATCATCTCTTTTGATATTTGTTTAGTGTTCGAACGGCACACACACCGTACTATTTATGCTTAATGATGTGCAACTCATCATATCAATGTATGGCTGCTAACAGTAGCCTGAAGCCCATAAACAGCAAAAATAAATTAATCTTGAATTTATCCAGAATTAGTTTATCTATTACTTATATCCTTTGCTCATAGCCAGTCAGCTTAAGAGGTTGTAATAATACTAATAATATGATATGGGATGCATTTGGAACAAGAGGACTATATGAATCCTAGGATGCTGGACAGAGAATACCAGCCGCTAGAGAATCACTAACCATGAAAAGGGGTGTAGTTTGTCTTTTTTTCTGGAATTTATACATAAATATGCAAAAGTTCTCAGTTACATACAATCACCACATATTCACTCAAATACCTCTGAACTATTGCATTGCATCCAGCGTGGACTTCCTTCATTGTTTATTACAGTCAACTGATTATTGTGAAGGAGAATTGATCTGTGACATTCTGCAGCTATGTGAAGCTCTTCAAAGGATCGGTGTCATGTTTCTTCACAATACAGATTTGATTGACCGATTTAAGGGAGTTAAAAACAGTTGAAAATTTGAAGGGTCAATCTATTCATCTAATCTGAATAGATTGATCCTGAGAATGTACAGTTTATTTTTCTTGTCAGTTTCATCAATCAACAGTTCACAATAAATCCAGGTCTTCAATGTGCAATTATACAAAATTAAATCCATTCATAAACTAGTGATTTAATGTTTGGAAGTCTGTTCAGGGAACAATAGTTTTCTTCCTTAATGGCGCATTTACACTGAAGGCGTAGAAGCAAGGTAACATGATTCCTGTTTTGTCTGAACATTAAACTCAGGCCAGGTAATCCTCATTTCACTTCGAAAATGCCAAACAAAGGCACATTTGAATTCAGGGTAGGCCGAAAATTTATGCAAGCAAATTTATTTCTTAGTTTTAATACCCCACTAGAGATGACTATGGGTTTTAACTGTATTTCCATACCAGCAGACAGAAGAATTCAATACCAGTGATTACACAGGTAGTTTCAGGATTTTGATCAGTAGAGATCTGTGCAGATATTCCAAAATTACCAAGGTGAATGGCCTGTGAGGACAATTTGTTTCAATTGACTATATGACTCATATGTGCGTCAGAATAATATCAACAGTATAGGTTTGATGGCTGCTGTGGTCAAGGTAGACTTGGAATCTGCTGCCTATTTCTGACAGTAAAAGGCAATGAGTCAACAGGAAAAGAAACTCCATTCAGAGCATACATGAATGAAAATTCTGTGAACAATAAAACTGAAATCCAAAGGAAGATGGCTACACAACTTCCAAGTCAATGTCTAACTGTAAATTTTCCTATCAGGATAAATGCACCAGTAAGACACTCATATAAACACAATTAACTTTTTTTGGCACATTATGTTTTCTTGTGCAAAGTACACCATGTGGCATCTCAAGTCTTGACTATGTAATGTAATCCAGCTTATAAAAATTGAAATACTTTGGACTGAGTTAGAATCCTTAATGACTCAACATATCCATAGCATCTCTATGATTGAATAATATAAGAATTGTTCCCAACTTCCAGTTACAAGTTTGCCTGTTTCGATGAAGCTATTGTTTACTTTTCCTGAGATTAAGCATGGCATGTGCCCTAAGGAAATAGGGGAAGAATGCAGACACAATGCTGGATAAAGCTTGTGTATCTTGTTAAGCCAGGCACTGTCTATGCCTGAAAGTAGATCATAATGAAAGATGAAAGAAGCATAATAATGCTGGAGATGTTAACTTTGAATGATTTGTTCAACTCCCAATTTAATATGACCAAGTGAAACCAGTGGGGCATATTTATAGGAGTGACTGCCACAAAGTGAAATCATTTCATTTATCGTCACATCACTTGGTTTTAAATCTTTCCAATCATCATGACCAGAGCACACCGGCTTTGAAGTGCTAATCCATGCATTACTGCGAGATGTTGCAAGAACATAATATTTCTATATCCCTCTTCTCCTTCTGTGAAAATTTTTGAATTAAGCTTTCATTGTGTCTCTTGTTGTTACATATAATTAAACAAATGCTGATCTGATGCAATCTGTTCTGCTCCTTTCCTCTCTCAGAATACCATAAAAATTCTCTCAATTCACAATGAACCTATACTATGGTACTAACATAGATCAATTTCATGGCAAAGGCATCTTCTTGACTGCAGCACATCTTTCTTTCATTTGTAAATGTATTGTAATTACCTACATTTTCCAGGTATTTTGTGGCAAGTGGGAAGTTTCCTCACTTCTTTATTTTTTTCCAACAAATCAACAAACAAGCTTGAAAAATGTCATGGTTTTCCAGTATGCAAGTGGACAGTTGCTGCTACCAGCCTGTATTTGAAAATTATGTTCAAAAATCGAGGAACGGATATTTCTGCTGTTTTCAGTGCATTAATTGTGCACAAATGGAATAGGCATTTTAGACTGAGAAAAATATGTGGAAGCTACAGGCACAATTGACCTAACTTAATAAATGCTTCGCGAATTCCCTTCTGGTTGCTCACCTCTGACTCTAGCCTCTGAGCAACAAGATTTTGCATTCAAATTCCACTTCAAAGCTTGAACCCTGGATTAAAACTGATACTCCACTGAAAAATTGTGGAAATGCTGCACTGTTGGAGATGCTGCCTTTGAATGATTTCCTGAGACGCCAAACATTTGCTTATTTGATCCTTAAATATAATCAATAACACAGCAACAACAAGCTTCTGGGGAAAAGAATTGGAAAGATTTAGTATCCTTTCAGTGAACCATGCCTTGGAGGTGTCGGTGTTGGACTGGGGTGGACAAAGGTAAAAATCACACAACACCAGGTCATAGTCTAACAGGTTTATTTGGAAGCACTAGCTTTCGGAGTGCCACTCATTCAACAGGTTTTTGTGGAGAATAAGATCATGCTCACAGAATTTATAACCAAACGAGTTCAGTGTCATAGAGTCTTGAAGATGTACAGCACAGAAACGGACTTTTTGGTCCAACCCGTCCATGCTGATCAGATACCCAACCCAATCTAGTCCCACCTGCCAGCACCGGCCCATATCCCTCCAAACCTTTCCTATTCATATACCCATCCAAATGCCTTTTAAATGTTGCAATTGTACTCACTTCCACTACTTCCTCTAGCAGCTCATTCTACACATGCACCAACCTCTGCGTGAAAAAATTACCCCTTAGGTCTCTTTTATATCTTTCCCCTCTCACTCTAAACCTATGCCCTCGAGTTCTGGAGTCCTCCACCCAGGGAAAAGACCTTGTCTATTTATCCTATCCATAGTCCTCATGATTTTATATATTCCTATAAGGTCACCCCTCAGCCTCCAACACTCCAGGGAAAACAGCCCCAGTCTATTCAACCTCTCTCTATAACTCAAATCCTCCAACCTTGGCAACATCCTTGTAAATCTTTTCTGAACTTTCAAGTTTCACAACATCTTTACGCTAGGAAGGAGACCAGAATTGCATGCAATATTCCAAAAGTGTGTCACGGAGATGTGATACAGTAAACAATCTTATATTAAAACTTCCATCTTTTACATTGGGATATGTTGGTTCCTGTTCTTTGATATGTAAATTCCAAACTTCTTTTAAGTTAAATTCTCAAGATAGCTCAGTGTTTAAACCAACGACGTAGGAAGGGAAAATTTGGAGATTCTGAAGGGTGATTACAGAGGACTTAGGCAGGACTTTAATAAGGAGGTCCTTAAGTGTAGTAATATTTGGATTACTCCCAGTGCTACGAGCTAGTGAGGGCAGGAATAGGAGGATAGAGCTGATGAATGTGTGGCTGAGGAGCTGGTGTATGGGAGAAGGATTCACATTTTTGGATCATTGGAAGCTGTTTTGAGGTAGAACGACAGATTGCATTTAAATGGAAGGGGACTAAAACAGTGGCAGAGAGATTTGCAAGAGCTGTTCAGGAGGATTAAACTAATAAGGTTGGGGGGGGGGGGGGAACCAGGGAGATAATGAGGACACATTTTAATCTGAGACCGGTACAGTTGAGAAAAAAGGCAAGTCAAACAGTCAGGACAGGGAGGGACAAAGCTGAGAACAAGATAGGACTGATAAATTAAACTTCATTCCTTTCAATGCAAGAGGCCTCACAGGGAAGGCAGATGAACTCAGGGCATGGTTGGGAACATGAGACTAGGAGACATAGCAATTACGGAAACATGGCTCACGGATGGACAGGATTGGCAGTTTAATGTTCCAGGATACAATTGCCACAGGAAGGATAGAAAAGGGAGGCAAAAGAGGAAGGAGAGTGGTGTTTTTAATAAGGGATAGCATTACAGCTGTACTGAGGGAGGATATTCCCAGAAATACATCCAGGGAAGTTATTTGGGTGGAACTGAGAAATAAGAAAGGGATGAACCCCTTATTGGGATAGTATTATAGACGCCCTAATAGTCAGATGGAAATTGAGAAACAAACTTGAAAGGAGATCCAGAAATACATCCAGGGAAGTTATTTGGGTGGAACTGAGAAATAAGAAGGGATGATCCCCTTATTGGGATAGTATTATAGACGCCCTAATAGTCAGATGGAAATTGAGAAACAAACTTGAAAGGAGATCTCAGTTATCTGTAAGAATAGTGGGGTGGTTATGGTAGGGGATTTTAACTTTCCAAACATAGACGGGGACTGCCAGAGTGTTAAGATTTAGATGGAGAGGAATTTGTTAAGTGTGTACAAGACAATTTTCTGATTCAGTATGTGGATGTATCTATTAGAGAAGGTGCAAAACTTGACCTACTCTTGGGAAATAAGGCAGGGCAGGTGACTGAGGTGTCAGTGGGGGAGCACTTTGGGGCCAGTGACCATAATTCTATCAGATTTAAAATAGTGATGGAAAAGGATAGACCAGATCTAAAAGTTAAAGTTCTAAATTGGATAAAAGCCAATTTTGATGGTATTAGGCAAGAACTTTCAAAAGATTGGGGCCAGATGTTCGCAGGTAAAGGGACGGCTGGAAAATGGGAAGCCTTCAGAAATGAGATAACGAGAGTCCAGAGGAAGTATATTCCTGTTGGGGTGAAAGAAAGGCTGATAGGTATAGGGAATGCTGGATGACGAAAGAAACCGAGGGTTTGGTTAAGAAAAAGAAGAAAGCATATGTCAGGTGTAGACAGGATAGATCGAGTAAATCCTTAGAAGAGTATAAAGGAAGTAGGAGTATACTTAAGAGGGAAATCAGGAGGGCAAAACGGGGACATGAGATAGCTTTGGCAAATAGAGTTAAGGAGAATCCAAAGGGATTTTACAAATACAGTAAGGACAAAAGGGTAACTAGGGAAAGAAAGGACCCCTCAAAGATAAGCAAGGTGGCCTTTGTATGGAGCCACAGGAGATGGGGGAGATACTAAATGAGTATTTTGCATGGATATTTACTGTGGAAAAGGACATGGAAGATATAAAATGTAGGTAAATAGATGGTGACATCTTGAAAAATGCCCATATTACAGAGAAGGAAGTGCTGGATGTCTTGAATTGCATAAAGGTGGATAAATCCCCAGGACCTGATCAGGTGTTCCTGACAACTCTGTGAGAAGCTAGAGAAGTGATTGCTGGACCTCTTACTGGGATATTTATATGATCAATAGTCACAGGTGAGGTGCCGGAAGACTGGAAGTTGGCAAACGTGGTGCCACAGTTTAAGAAAGGTGGTAAGGACAATCCAGGGAACTATAGACCGGTGAGCCTGAAGTCGGTGTTGGGCAAGTTGTTGGAGGGAATCCTGAGGGACAGGATGTACATATATTTGGAAAGGCAAGGACTTATTAGGTATAGTCAACATGGCTTTGTGTATGGGAAATCATGTCTCACAAACTTGATTGAGTTTTCTGAAGAAGTAACAAAGAGGATTGTTGCGGGCAGAACAGTGGACATGATCTATATGGACTTCAGTAAGGCATTTTACAACATTCCCCATGGGAGACTGGTTAGCAAGGTTAGATCTCATGGAATACAGGGAGAACTAGCCAATTGGACACAGAACTGACTCAAAGGTAGAAGACAGAGGGTGATGGTGGAGGATTGTTTTTCAGACTGGAGGCCTGTGACCAGTGGTGTGCCACAAGGATCGATGCTGGATCCACTACTTTTCATCATTTATATAAATGATTTGGATGCGAGCATAAGAGGTATTGTTAGTAAGTTTGCAGATGACACCAGAATTAGAGGTGTAATGGACAGCGAATAAGGTTATCTCAGATTACAATGGGATCTTGATCAGATGGGCCAATGGGCTGAGGATTGGCAGATGGAGTTTAGTTTATGAGGTGCTGCATTTTGGGAAAGCAAATCTTAGCAGGCCTTATACACTTAATAGTAAGGTCCTTGGGAGTGTTGTTGAACAAAGAGACCTTGTAGTGCAGGTTCATAGCTCCTTGAAAGTGGAGTCGCAGGTAGATAGGATAGTGAAGAAGGCATTTGGTATGCTTTCCTTCATTGGCCAGAGTATTGCATACATGAGTTGGGAAGTCATGTTGTGGCTGTACAGGACATTAGTTAGGCTACTGATGGACTATTGCCTGCAATTCTGGTCTCCTTCCTATCGGAAAGATGTTGTGAAATTTGAAAGGGTTTGGGAAAGATTTACAAGGATGTTGCCAAGGTTGGAGGATTTGAGCTATAGGGAGAGGTTGAATAGGCTAGGGCTGTTTTCCCTGGAGCATCGGAGGCTGAGGAGTGACCTTATAGAGGTTTACAAAATCATGATGGGCATGGATAACATAAATAGACTCCCTGGGGTGGGGGAGTCCAGAACTAGAGGGCATAGGTTTAGGGTGAAAGGGGAAAGATGTAAAAGAAACCTAAGGGGTAACTTTTTTCATGCAGAGGGTGTTACATGTATGGAATGAACTGCCAGAGGAAGTGGTGGAGGCTGGTACAATTGCAACATTTAAAAGGCATTTGGATGGGTATATGAATAGAAGTGAGTTGAAAAATGTGGTGCTGGAAAAACACAGCAGGCCAGGCAGCATCCGAGGAGCAGAAGAATTGACGTTTCGGGCATAAGCGCTGCGTGATGGAAGGTGGGTTTAGATTGGGTTGGGATATTTGGTCGGCATGGACCAGTTGGACTGAAGGATCTGTTTCCATGCTGTACATCTCTATGACTCTATGTGTCCCAATGCTATGTCAGACTGACAAATACTCAGTATAGTTTTACAGAGTTGTACATGGACTGACGCATTGTTTGAGCAAAATGAAATGTTTTAATGATCATTAGTGTGAGTCAAGGAGAAACCCTTTAACCTGTGACTCTTCCCTTATGTACTAGATTCTCTTGCCTACAGAAGCACCCTCTCAGTGTCTAGCTTGGCAAGTGTCTTCAGAACATTGTTCTGTTTAAATGGGATCACCTCATTCTCCTAATTTCCTGAGAATATCAGTTTAACCTGTGACTTGTCATTAAACCTTGAAGCTTGACCTCAGATCCTGTAAGAAGGAATGATTTTTCTCACTCATCCTACCACTGAATGCACAATTTGATGCAATGTATATTAATTTAATTAGCTCAAGTGGATCTGACTAAAACTTGAAACACCCCCAGAATCAGAGAACAAATCCTCATCCTCTACTTCCATTGTTTTATTTTAGTTTTCTAATCACTGGTGTGCAGGACTTGCTCAGTATTTTGAACCAGTTTAGTATTCTTGGCTGAATGAACTTCAAGCTGGCATTCTGTGAATCTAATTTGCTGTTCTTACATATGTTGTGTCATGTTTATGACAACTCTGCAAGAATCAAATCTCTATCTCAGAAGGAATTGAAGATTGTGACCAAGAACAAATTAGTTAGCTAGAAAATTATAAAGCGTACTCACTTGATTAGTGTCTTTGGCAGCCACTTCCAAGAACCATTCCAATTTTAATGTTTGAGAAGCTGTAAGGTTCATTCTTTAGCCTTCAACATAATTTACAGCCTTTGAACATAATGAGACGTATTGTTTTATTTAGTTGCATTTTCCAATCAGTTGGGTCAAAAAAAAATTATCAGGTTCCAAAGGTCGGAGTGGGCAAAGCAGGATTTGTTAAACCGGAATCTCACCTTGCAGTCATTTTATTGGCTATTTCTGGAAGCAGACATGTCACCTCTTCTCCATACCAACTCTCCCCTACCCCACCCTCATCTCCACCCCCACCCCCAACCCCAAGAGTCAGCAGACAATTTACAATCACGACACTGTTGGCATTTTGTCAATGGCAGAGCGACTTCCCACTGCATGACAAGGCTGCCTACTACAGGAAGTTGATATCCAGTCAACGTGGGAAAGCTTCATGTAACTAAACAGGGACCATAATCGAGGAAGTCAGCCATTGCGTCACCAAGAATAATCTGATAGGGTTTTCCCTTCAGCACCCTGCCCACAGGAAGGTACCTTTCCCGATCAATAAAGGGAAGAAACCTGCTAGAGAAATGAAAAAAGACTTTTCTTTTTTCTTCTTGGGATATTAAGACTTGGTAGCAAGGTCAATGTTTTTAGCAATCCTTAAATGCCTTTAAACTGGTTGGCTTTCTTGACTATTTCAGAAGGAGGTTCAGAGTAAAATACGTTGTCCTGGGTATGGAGATGAACTGAACCATTAACGTCTCAGAAAGGCTTTTACTACAATCAATGATAGTTTCATCATCACCGTGTCTGAGACATGTTTATAGACATGTTCATGAACTGAATTTAAATTTCACCAGCTGTTATGCTGGGTTTTGAACCAAGTTCCCAGTACATTAGCCTGTCCCTCTGGCTAACAAAACCATGACAATATATCTTTATATAGAGGTGGCAGAAGGGATTAGCAGTGGGAATGTGCTGCCACTCTCAGGAATCCAATGTAGAAAGCAACATAACAGAAAAGCAGAATGAGGAAGGTGAGGATGGATCACCGCAACTTCATAATTCTGCCTTTTCAAGTCTAATCATGGGTTATTACTTGAGGTGTGGGAGCTGTGTCACTAGACCATTAATCGAGAAACCCAGCCTGATGTGCAGAGAACATAGGTTTGAGATGTGCCAGCTGGTGGAATGCAAGTTTCATTAATAAAATCTGGAATTAAATGCTAATATCAAATCATCACCTGGGTTATTAATGCCTGTTAGAGAAGGAAATCTGCCATCCTTTCTTGATCTATCCTGCAAGACTCAAGACCAACAATTGATGATAAAGAGTTGCTTCTAGAGCAGCAATAGCAGAGCATGTGAGATGTACTGTACTGACATGTGTTTTCAGCCTACTGTACATGATTGAAGAAACCTGCCTCAAACACAACTGGGATTCTGTTGCAGGCCATTGCGATAAAGTCTTCTTCCATCAATAGAGCAGGCAACTGAATGCAGCATCAAAACAAGGCAATCAAACAAGCACCTGCAGTCGTGCAGTAAGGACTGAGAGGCTCTGCATTGCCACCTTGAGCAAATAAAACAAATGATTGCTATTCTCACTGAAATGCGGCTGAGTGTTTTTGAGAATAGTCATGCCACTGAAGTGCGCCTGGGCATAGAGACAGATAACAGTGAAAGGGACCATGACATTATGGCCTCCACAGGAAGTGCATTCATTTCTCCCATGTTACTGGCCCCTCAAACACACCCTACCCCAACCAATCCATGCTCAATATGTTGCTCAATGGTTGACTATGCATAAGCAAAGGTCTTTGGGATTCCAAAGCCCAAAGGATGTCCATCAGTAACAACTCAACATTTAGAGCAGTGAGAAATAGAGCTAATGTTTTGAGTCCAACATGAGTCCTGAAGAAGAGTGGTAATGCACTCAAAATGTTAAAAATGTTTCTGTCTCCACAACGCTGCCTGACTCTCTGAATTTCTTCAGCACTTGTATTTAATTTCAAATTTACAGAAGCCACAGTATTTAGTTTTTACCCAACAGAAGAATATAAGAAGCAGCCTGCCTCCACTGAAGCTCAAAGCACAGGACTTGAATCATGTAGAAGCAGCTTGAAAAGGGCACTTCCAGATCTGTACTGATATCTGAAGCACGTCATCACTATGCCAAGGCTTGTTTGATGACATTCTTCATGACATTCATTTAATTGCATCTGTGATTCAATGCCTGGGTTTCTGAAAGGGGTTATCAATTCTGAATGGATGTTCTCTATCTCCAATCAGCTGACTGGAAACTGTACTTTCAGTTGTGAAGACAACAAGGACAGTGGACTATCACGGGACAAAGCTTCATGTTATTTGTCAAGAAATCTTGACAATCCCATGGAAAGAAAATCTGTAAAGCAACCACCTTGAGTAAACTCTTTCTCACAACTAGGATGGAAAGTGGCTCCAAACATGGGGTAGTCATTGTGAGATTGCTTGGCCTGCCTTAATTGTTATTGTTTACTCATCTTGTGAGGAGATCTTGCATTGCAACATGTGTAGTATCTTTGCCTCCGAGTGCAATATCAACCCCAAAGCTCGATGGTCAAGGAAGGTACATACATAACTCAGCTAAATGGGTTGATTATCAAGCTGTAAATCCATACACAATACAGAATCACAGAAATGTGATAGTGCTGTCAGCACCAGCTCTCTAAATAAACATCTTGACTTTGTGCGATTCTTCTGCCTTTTCCACATACCCTTATAAATATCAAAACAGTTATCTAATGGCCTCATTTGATCCCTACCTCCTGACAGCACATTCCAGTTCTGACACACCCAGTGAGTTAAAATGATGTTTTTCAAGAAATCACCTTTTTTTGCGAATCACTTTAAATCTTTGCCCTCTCATGATCTTTTTTACACAGTAAGAGATTTTCCCTATCCACTTTATCCAGTCCCTTGTGATTTTGAAAACTTTTATCAAATCTCCTCTTTGTCTTCCTCTCACCGAGGAGAACAACCCCAACCTCTCTAATCTGTCCTCAGGCAGGAAGTGCCTCATCCCTGGAACCAGAAGAGTGAGAGAATTTCCTGGTCACCATGTAATGGAAAGAAAGCGGAGTCTCGGCCATCAATATTGGCAGCTCCAGGCAACCACATTTATGTGGAAGTTAATGCTGCCATAGAAGTTCGCTGAATCATTTGCAACACCAACAGCTTTGGCTTTCCTTTCACTGGAAAATTTCAGAATATCTAGGAAACATCAACACCCAAAGTAAATCTGCACTACCAATGCCAGCATTGCTTTAACAAAATGTGAACATAAATGGCAATCCACCACCTCTTGCAAGGGGTTTGGTCACATAACGTCAAAATTTCAGAGAAACCTGGCAGTTATCGGGTTAAATCCAACTTCCGGATGGGATGTCATTTTGTCCATTTTAATCTTCTGCTCACTTACAGTCTCATGCACACCCTTACATGAACATACAACATACAACAATCTTCAATTTAATTAGAATGGACATGATAATTGTCCCCAATTTAAAAAAAAAAATTCATCTGATGTGGATGCCACTGATAAGGCTGGCACATATTGACCTAACCCAGTTGTCCTTGAATCAGATTGTAGTGCATGCCATGAAGTTATTCCCACAATGATAATAGGAGACAAGCTCTGAAGGCTTGGCCTGAACTTGATTCAGAAACTCAACAATACAAAGATTTTGAGTAATTTCAAGGTAATGGCTCTGAAAGGGTTAATGTTGATGTTGCATTCAACCTGATGATGTCACATTAACTTTGGGTGGAAGTCGAAGAGATCTGTTTAAGTTCCCAAACGGAACAGACATGTTACGGACAGCTCCAGATAATAATAAACATTACTTGTCACTAATATGCAATAAACTACATTGTTATTTAAGACAAGTGACTCTTCAGGTTTGACACAGCAGAGGTGTATCCTCTATCACTGATAATTAGGCAATATAGAGAAAGGAGAATTGGCGACAGTAAACTACCCAAACCAGTATACAATCAGTTCTGCCCCCAGCAATAATTCTTTATCAATTTTGAGAAGTAAAGGTTAAAAGTATGCAGTACCCTTTTTATTATTACATTGTTTAGTTGTAGGAACAATGTTATCAAGTCATTTAGCACGGAAATTGATCCTTCCATTCAACCAATCCTTGCTGAACATAATCCCAAATTAAACTAGCCCCATTTGAGGTTTGTCCTCATGTCCCTGTAAACTGTTTGAACGGTAGGGTTTGGGGCCTGGCTTTGCTGCTCCTCTCCTTTGCAAAATTGCTGTCTCTTGTATGCAGCTGTAAATGTAACTGTTTGTTGTAAACTGTTTTTGTAATTTGTTTAATAAAATAAAATTAAACTAGCCCCACCTGCCTGCTCCTGATCCATATCCCTCCAAACCTTTCTCATTCATGTACTTATCCAAATGCCTTGTAAATTTTGGAAGTGTACCCACTCCCACCACTTCCTTAGGAAGTTCATTCCACACACAGACCACCTTTTGTATAAAAATATTCACTTCACATCTTTTTAAAATCTCCCTCCTCTCACCTTAAAAATATGCCCCCGGTCTTAAAATGCCCTATGCTAGGGAAAAGATAACTAACCCTGTCTGTACCCCTCATTATTTTATAAACTTCTATAAGGTCACCTCTCAAACTCCTATGTTCCAGTGAATGAAATTCCAGCCTTTTCAGCCTTTCTTTATGTTGTTTGAGATTTCTGTGACTATTGATCTGACAATATATTTCATTGTATGTTATAAGTTCACTGCATTATTTTACATTTTAATTTCAAAATGTGTGCAGTTATAAAATCTCACTAATAGAAATAGTGATTAACAGAAACATATGTTTGCCTGCAGTAACAGCAATATCTTTTCCTGGAATATTTCCATGCAATGAGTTATTAAGATTGGTTTGATCAGTTAGTCTCTTACTGTGAGGCAAAGAGTACACCTATTATTGCAACAGACACACATGGTATATTGATGGAACAGTACAGTCGCAGGATTTATGCGGCAACCTTAATTTTGTTTGGTACCAGATGCTTAATAAAGGTGTAAAAAATATTAAAAACAAACATTACTGGAATAAAATTTCACAAAATTATTTCTTATTCTACACTGGCACATTGCTACAGTGGATTTCCATTGTCAATTGCACTGAAGTATTTATTTCAATATCTTGGGATTACACGAAGTCAGATATTCAGAATGTCATTGGCATTACTATGCATGACTGAAAACTCATGATATTTTCATATCATGTATTATCTAATAATCCCAAAGGACAAGGCAGAAATGAAGAACAAGTCTGTGCAAGAATGCCATGGTTATTTTCTGATTAATCCCTCAGCTTGTGAATACTGGACAGGAATAATTGATTTCAAAATGTGCTATTATTTTGTGTAGACTTTGCCTCTCTTCTTTAGCAATATACACACGTACATTTATGAACAGCATACTGCAAGACATGCAGAATTCTAACAATTCCAACCACATTATTATTGCTATTAGTGTAACAAGAGATATTTTCAGTCTAATTTCTTGTCTGATATAAGATTTTTTAAGAAAAATTCACCACTATGAATATTGTTATATACTCCATTCTGATATCGATGAATAATCATAATATAAACAGAAAATACCCTGCAATTTGGGTCAGAAGATAGAGAAACAGGATTGATAGATGGATTTTTGCCACATTAGTGTTTGCATGAATGGCATGGTGATTTCTAAGTCAGAAAACCTGACACACAAGTAATGAACTTTCCTGTAGAATTTTGCAGAGAACACCAATTAGAGACAGCAGATGTGATGAAGATCCAAGATCACAATTGAACATGCAGAATTTTAAATCACACCAGCAATCTTAAAAGCAACTGCACAAAGATTTGTGATGTGGTCACAAAGACATCCTCTGAAGAAAATGGAAGGGAGACAGGGAAGGTCTGCTTTTGCATTGTTAAATTCGCCTGCACAAACTGCCACCAATTGCCTTTCCGAGCTAATTATCATTAATTTCAGGTGCAAAAGCCATCTCCTGTCATCCAGAAGCATCAGCCTTTGGCTGACCTCAGGTTTGTCACTTTCTCCTGTTATTTTACTGAGTGCATGTCTGTTGCACACCTCAGAGCCCTCATGCTGTGCCCTCATCTGCCCTGAGATGCCATGTTCCAGACAGTGTGTGTGTGACTTGTCTGCTACTGGCAAAAAAATGCTGTGCATGTACAAAAATCAAAGAGAGTCCTTCTGACTACTCTCAAAAAAACTATAGTTGCTTCACCAAAGCGTTTCTCTAGATTGGTGAAATTAATTGACAGCTGGATCACGTTTTGGAAAACAGTTACAGCAGTTGCAATGTTTCACTTAAGTGCCTGCCTCAATACAATAATTGCCTTCCCTTTGTTGCTATGCATGTTGCTGACAACACTCCCACTACTGGGAATGATGGAAGATAATGGCTTTCTTTCCAGATTTTGCCCATCCTCTTGCCTCCAAAAGGCCTGGCAAAATTCTACATGACAACCTTTGAGATCAATGGGTGGAATCATCTGCTCCCTCTGGTGGTGAACGTGGAGGCAGGAAGACCATGGAATTAAATGGGATGGTGATGGGTGTGAACCTCATCCTTTTCCTGGCAGCATCAATTCTGGGTGGGAATTTCAGTGGTCATCCCCATCACTACCACCACCATCAATTGAAGACTTTAACCATTGGTACTTGTTGCCATGTGGCAGTCTAGCAGCAGTATAAATAATATGAATATCTTGACACATCTGGTGGGGCGAGTGGAAATTGAAACTTGATCAAAAGCAATTTGTGCTTCATCAGAGGATTGGACATTCCACTGAGAGTCATACTCCTGTCCTAGCTTTCATCCACTGTACATCCTCTCACAATGACCCTCTCTACAAAGCTCATCACTTACTTACCCATGGCCTAGGCCACTGTGCTGCGAATAGAAGCCACATCATTCCTCGTGGCACTGCTGAGCACAAGAGCCACTGTGGCCTTTGATTGGCTAACAGCATACATTAGAGACAAAACCTCTGCTCTCAACATCTTGATTCTAGGTGTAAGCTGTCAGTGTCATTGTTTGATTGGTGTACAGTTCAATGGGTCTTTCCAAAAAGAACAAAGAACAAAGAGAACAAAGAAAATTTACAGCCCAGGGACAGGCCCTTTGGCCCTCCAAGTTTGACCCTATCCAAATGTAGTGTCTAAGCCTGTCGGTGAATTCCCCACCTACTCATGCATCTGTCCAGACACATCTTAAATTAATTTAGTTAAAAATCACACAACACCAGGTTATAGTCCAACAGGTTTAATGGAAGCACACTAGCTTTTGGAGCGACGCTCCTTCATCAGGTGACTCACCTGATGAAGGAGCATCGCTCCGAAAGCTAGTGTGCTTCCAATTAAACCTGTTGAACTATAACCTGGTGTTGTGTGATTTTTAACTTTGTACTCCAAATCATAAATTAACTCCAAATCATAAATTAATTTACTGTGCCTGCCCCTACCACCTCTGCTGGCAATGCGTTCCAAACGCCCACCACCCTCTGAGTGAACTACTTGCCGTGTGTAACCCCCTTAAACTTTCCACCTCGAAAGCATGACCTCTCATTATTGAATCCTTCACCCTGGGAAAAAGCTTTTCTCTATCCACCCTGTCTATACCCTTCATGATTTTGTAAACCTCAATCAGTTCCTCCCTCAATCTCCTTTTTTCTAATGAAAACGTTCACATCATTTTGGTAATGTGGCAACCAGAACTGTACACAGTCCTCTAAATGTGGCTAAACCAATGTCTTGGAAAATTTTAACATGACTTGCCCGCTCTTACACTCAATATCACGTCCAATGAAGGCAAGCATACTATATGCCTTCTTGATCACTCTATCCACCTGTGCAGCAACCTTCAGGGTACAATGGATCTACACTCCCAGATCTCTCTGCCCATCAACTTTTCCCAAGGCTCTTCCGTTCATTGTATAATTTGCGCTCGAATTAGACTTGCCTAAATGCATCACCTCACAATTGCCTGGATTGAAATCCATCTGCCACTTTTCCGCCCAACTCTCCAGTCTATCTATATCCTCCTCTATTCTCTGACAGTCCCTTATGCTTTCTGCTACTCCACCAATCTTCGTGTCATCTGCAAACTTGCTGGTCATACCAACAGTGCCCTCTTCCAGACCATTTATGTATATTACAAACAACAGTGGCCCCGACACTGATCCCTGTGGAACACCACTGGTCACCTTTCTCCATTTCGAGAAACTCCCTTCAACTACTACTCTCTGTCTCCTGTTACTCAATCAGTTCTTTATCCACCTAGCTAGAACACCCTGCACACCATGTGACTTCACTTTCTCCATTAGTCTACCATGGGGAACCTTATCAAATGCCTTACTAAAGTCCATGTATATGACATCAACAGCTCTTCCTTCATCTATCAACTTGGTCACCTCCTCGAAGAACTTTATTGTTGGTAAGGCACAATCTCCCCTGCACAAAATCATGTTGCCTATCACTAAATATAAACAGATCCTATCCCTCAGTACCTTCTCCAGCAACTTTCCCACTACTGATGTCAGGCTCACTGGTCTGTAGTTACCTGGAATATCCCTACTACCCTTCTTGTACAGGGGGACAACATGAGCAACTCGCCAGTCCTCCAGCACTTCACCTGTATTTAAGGATGCCACAAAGATATCTGTCAGGGCCCCAGCTATTTCCTCTCTCGCCTCCCTTAGCAACCTGGGATAGATCCCATCCAGTCCTGGGGATTTGTCCACCTTAATAACCTTTAGTCTACCCAACACATTTTCTCTACTTTTGTCAATGTGATCCAAAATAATCAAACTTCTATCTCTAATCTCAACATTCATCATGTTCCTCTCCTCAGTGAACACTGATGCAAAGTAATCATTCAAAATCTCACCCATTCTCTCAGGTTCAACACACAGCCTTCCTTCATTATCCTTTAGTGGACCAATCCTTTCTCTAGTTACCCACTTGCTTCTTATATAAGAATAAAATGCTTTGGGATTCTCCTTAATTCTGCTCCTTTCTGTTCTTATCTGCCTAGACCTTGTGTATGCTTCCCTTTTCCTCTTGGCTAGTCGTCCAATTTCTCCTGTCATCCACGGTTCACAAATCTTGCCCTTCCTATCCTTTGCCTTCAACGTGACTGCCCGTTAACCTATCTTTGAAAGTCTCCCACATCTCAATTGTGGACTTCCCTTCAAATAGCTGTGTCCAATCCACATTTCCCAGCTCCTGCCTAATTTTGATATAATTGGCCTTGGCCCAGTTCAGTACTCTTCCCTTAGGGCCACTCTCTTCTTTATCTACGAGTATTATAAAACTTAGAGAATTGTGGTCACTGTTCCCAAAGAAATCCCCCACCTCAACTTCTACCACCTGTCCTGGCTCGTTCCCCAGTACCAGGTACAACATGGTCCCTTCCCTCATCGGACTATTGACATACTGCTCTAGAACACTCTCCTGGACACTCCTACAAATTCTACCCCATCCAGACCTCTGACAC
This sequence comes from Chiloscyllium plagiosum, assembly GCF_004010195.1. NCBI lineage: Eukaryota > Metazoa > Chordata > Chondrichthyes > Orectolobiformes > Hemiscylliidae > Chiloscyllium > Chiloscyllium plagiosum. The sequence continues at coordinate 23,311,414 of NC_057732.1, read as the reverse complement.
TAAGTGTATCCCAGTCAATGTTGGGAAAATTAAAATCTCCCATCACCACCAGCCAATTGCCTCTACATTTTTCCATAATCTGTTTACCTACTTGTTCTTCTACCTCACGCTCACTGTTGAGAGGTGTGTAATACAGCCCCAACAATGTAACCGTACCCTTCTTATTTCTCAGCTCCACCCATAATGCCTCACTACCCAACATCTCCATAGTGTGCTCCTTTAGCACAGCCGTGATATCATCCCTGACTCTATCCTGTCTGAAGCGTCTATATCCTAGAACATTTAGTTGCCAATCATCATGCCCTTCCTTCAAACAAGTCTCTGTGATTGCAATAACATCATACTCCCAGGCACCAATCCAAGCCCTAAGGTCATCTGCCTTACACACTATACACCTTGCACTAAAGTAGATGCATTTCAGGCCACCAGTTTTTTTGCGTTCATCTGCTCTCTGCCTACTCTTCATTTTATTAATGCTATCTTCATAATTCTTACAGTCTCCAGTCTCCACCTCCCTGCCTACTTGTTTTCTCTTCTGGTTCCCAGCCCCCTGCAATGTTAGTTTAAAACCTTCCCAACAGAGTACAAAAACTCCCCCCAGTCTGGTTCAGATGTAGACTGTCCCTTTTGGAGACCATTTGTAGGAAGCTGAAGTTTCTTGCGAGCTCTCTTGGTGGACAAGACTACCACCATTTCAACAGGATTCCCCCACGTCAGAACTAGAAATGAGCTAGTACACTGTTGGGGGGGGTGAGGCATCTTTCTTCACCACCCCTCTCTGTTCCAGGTTGCAGCATAGTTATATACAATTCAGAACTGTACCTCAATCCCTTTAACATAGAACATAGAATGGTACAGCACAGTACAGGCCCTTTTGCCTTCGATGTGCCAACCTTTTATCGTATTCTAAGATCAAACTAACTGAAATACCCTTCATTTTACTATCAGCCATGTGCCGATCCAAGAATCTCTTAAATGTCCTTAATGTATCTGACTCTACTACCACTGCTGGCAGTGCATTCCACGCACAAACGGTCTGTGTAAAGAACCCACCTCTGACATCTTCCCTAGACTTTCCTCCAATCACATTAAAATTATACCCCCTCATGGTAGCCATTTCCTCCCTGGGAAAAAGTCTCTGGCTATCCACTCTATCTATGCCTCTCATTATCTTGTAAACCTCAATTAAGTCACCTCACATCCTTCTTTGCTCCAGTGAGAAAAGCCCTAGCCCCCTCAACCTTACTTCATAAGACATGAGCTCCAGTCCAGGCAGCATCCTGGTAAATCCCCTCCGCGCCCTTTCGAAAACTTCCACGTCCTTCCTATAATGAGGTGACCAGAATCGAACACAATATTCAAAGTGTGGTCTATCCAGGCCTTTATAGAGTTGCAGCATAACCTTGTGACACTTAATCTCAATTTCCCTTTAATGAAAGCCAACACATCTTATGCCTTCTTAACAACCCCATCAACTTGGGTGGCAACTTTGAGGGATCAATGGATGTGGACCTCTGTTCCTCCAAACTGTCAAAAATCCTGCCTTTAACCTCGTAATCTGTATTCAAATTTGACTTTCCAAAATGAATCATTTCACACTTTTTCAGGTTAAACTCCATCTGCCACTTATCAGCCCAGATCTGCATCCTGCCAGTGTCCCAGTGCAACCTATAGCAATCCTCCACGCAATCCACAATTCCATCAACCTTTGTGTCATCGGCAAACTTACTAACTCACCCTTCCACTTCCTCATCCAAGTCATTTATAAAAATCACAAAGAGGAGAGGTTCTAGAACCAATCCCTACGGAATACCATTGGACCGAAGCTCCAGGCTAAATACTTTCTATCTACGACCACCCTCTGTCTTCTGTAGACCAGTCAATTTTGTTTTGAGACAGCCAAATTCCCCTGAATCGCATGCCTCCTTACTTTCTGCAAAAGCCTATCATGAGGAACCTTATCAAATGCCTTGCTAAAATTCAAATACACCACATCCACTGCTCTACCTTCACCAATGTGTTTTGTCACATCCTGAAAGGATTCAATAAGGCTTGTGAGGCATGACCTGCCCTTCACAAAATCATGCCAACCATCTCTAATCAAACTATGCTTTTCCAAATAATCATATATCATATCTCTCAGAGTCCTCTCCAATAATTTGCCCACCACTGAGGTAAGACTGACTGGTCTTTAATAGTTAAACATCACACAACACCAAGTTATAGTCCAACAGGTTTATTTGGAAGCACTAACTTTCGGAGCTGGTGGCAACCATCTGATTAAGGAGCAGTGCTCCGAAAGCTAGTGCTTCCAAATAAACCTAGTGCTGTGTGATTTTTAAATTTGCACACCCCCCAGTCCAATATTGGCACCTCCAAAACATGGTCTTTAATAGAATGTTCTACTGAAAATGGAATCATGAATTATTGATGGAAATTGGTTCATAGATTTTGTTTTGCACTTCTTCATATTAAAATGACATGAAGCAGCCCTAAATAAATTTCCCTACACTGTAGCAAAATTATTGTTAAGCAAGCTCTTAAAATAGCTAGACATGTTGTAATGATTCTCGAATGTTCAAATTATTGACTATATTATTCTTTGGATATTGTAAGCTATCTGGAAGCCCGTTGTTCTTGTTTAGATATTAGTCACTTATGGAACAGACAGACAACAGCACAATGTTATAAATGAGGCGTTACTGCTCTCCTCTCACTTTGCCACTTGCATATTTTCAAGATTATACACAGAGCAGCAAAACACACCATTGTCAATATCCAGGTTATTATTGGATTGGTCAGGCTTGTGCTGGTAGAGCATTTTGTTTTAGCCCCTGCTTCATCTGCATGCAATTCAGACTCAATTTACAACTTCAATACCTAGTACAATCTTCTAAATTATAAACGTTCCCATTTAACATGTCTTTATCCAGTTATAACCTTTTACAGCATTTTATTACTGTAAGAAGATTATCAAGATTTAATTATTGATGTTATGTAATCCTTTCACAATGACACTGATACATATATTGCAGATTACTTCTGAATAGATCTACTACTCAAAGTGTGACCACTATAATATATCTAACACTGTACCACCATTTCTGCATCACTTGCAAAATCAATCTCCTCATTGACTGATTTGGAGATGCCGTTGTTGGACTGGGGTGTACAAAGTCCAGGTTATAGTCCAACAGGTTTAATTGGAAGCACACTAGCGTTCGGAGCGACGCTCCTTCATCAGGTGATTGTGGAGGGCTCGATCGTAACACAGAATTTATAGCAAAAATTAGCATGGTGATGTAACTGAAATTATACATTGAAAAATTGATTGTCTGTTAAGCCTTTCATCTGTTAGAATACAGTGATAGTTTCACTTCTTTCATGTGTAAATCACAAAACCCTTTTTTTTAAAGTTGCATTCTCAGGTTACCTGTTAATAATGGTGATAGCTAGACAATATTGAAGTATTGATGACAAATGCTCACTCATTTCCACTGAGAACATAAATTATGGAAGTGTGGACAGGTCTCCCTTGACCTTCTGTCCATTAGTTCTAATGTATGAAAAATCATCATTAGTGTTCCCATGGTTTCCAACTATCTTCCCAGTGGATAGGATTTCATCACAAAATCAGTCCTGTTGGCAAAAAACTGAGCTCAATGAAACAAGCATACTTTTGTACATATATTCACACAGAAGTCTTTGAAAATGCTTGACAGGAGCAGGAATATTGCATACAGTCCGAAAAGCATACTCTGGTAGGCAATAGGTTCATAGCTGAACTTCTACACAAGCTTTACATTCTCATCCTGTATTCAACCTCCCTCAATTCCACCATTCACTAAAATCTGCTGATTTCTGAAATGACTCCCACATCTCATCCTTGAAAACCATGATCATAGCCATTTAGTGCCTCCTCAGAGATGTAAGCTTGCTACATTCATTTCTGAGCTTTGTGGGATACTATCAAAACCATGTGGTTTTGCCATTAAAGTCACCTCTCTGTCTGCCCCGTGGGAGTGGTCTAAGCAGTGTACAGAAGCTATCTCAGAACTGAAGCAGATTGTGGGGAAGGGCCCACACTGCAATTCTCTGACCCAGAGTGTCCCTTTACTTTGGAAGTTGCAGCCATGGGGTACAAGACTTGCAGTGATGGTCTTCTGAGAATGTCATGTAGACTGGGACTGGTCGCCCATACCTCCCGATTCCTTGCCCCAGTAGAACAGGATCCTCTGTATGTTAGAAACACTTGTTAGCCATGTTCTAGTTGGTGAACAACTGTGCCTTTATCTTTGACCTGAATCCTTTAACTATCCTAATGGAACACACTCCGGACCAACTTTTGCTGAACAGCTGAATTAAAGCTGGTGCAGTCAGTCAGTCAGTGCACTGGACTCAATGCTGCAGAGCTGTGATATTATACTCAGATGTACCAAACTGCCTAGCCTCCTGGCCGACAAGTTGAGTTACAGAGGAAAACCCCATCTGTGCCAGGGAATGGCAACAAATGATGCCAAGGGACAATTTGGGCCAAAACAAAACATTAGGGGGGCCCAAGGAAACCTGGGGAGAAGCGCAAACCATAAAAACATTTGTAGATGGATCATCTACAGTGCATAATGGACACTGAAAGACAGGATGTGATCTATATGTGGAGAACCACAGAGAAAAGTTCCTTATAGAATTAACGTTAAAGCTCCCTGAAAATGGGAGCTGAGGCTGCTGAACCTACAGCCGTAATCTACGTGGTCAGCCACTTTGACAAGATCCCCACACTAGCACGCACACATTCACACACTCAGACAATGTGTATGTCTTCAACAGTTTACCTGACTTCCTGCCAATGTGAAGCTGGAGGATTTGTCTCGACAGATGGAAAAGCTTTACCATCTGCACCTCAGACTGCCCAAGGCCATCCGTACATCATTATTAAAGTTAGAGCCCATCGTAGAACTTCCTGAATAGGGAACATAAGGCCAGATGAATTTGTCATGTAGGGCACCCATGGGGGAGAAGCATTCCAACCACCAATCCTGGAATAGATAAACGCTGCCGCTGTGAAATAAACTCACATTAAGGGTCTTATCCAGGCTCAGAACAGTGATGACGATTTAAAGCAAATACAGGTGACCTCCAGTACGAGTCCAGGCCCTGCCAAGACAGTCAGAGGTATGATCTTCTGCTTAATATATGTGAGGCACTGAATGGAAGATAGCACACCATCCTGTCTGACTATTTCTGTCCAATAGTGGGCTGTTTTCCTCATGGAATGAAACAGATGCAGATATTAGGAGAGATGAAAGCGGGTGGCAGTGCTATTATTGTCAATGCAAATGGTGAGGTAGGCATTGCGGAGGGCATGCAATGTCAGTGACATCAGGGGTTGGAGTGGGTGAGGGCAAATGAGGACCATGTTGCAGACAATAATGATAGTAGAGCATGAGTCTTGGTGGAAGGTGAGTTTAGTAGCAGAGATGGAGTGAGTGTAAATGACTGGAGAGAAGATGGTGTCAGGAACATTGACGGAATGGAGAAGGACATTGACATTCTTCCTATTTTGCTGAACATTCCTGCAGATAGCTGAGACTGCGCTGAGACTGGGTGCCAACATTGGACTAGGCTGGCATGGTCTGCCCTTGTAGCCTCAACTATTGGTCCTGGGGGAGGAGGAAGTCCTAGGTATGCACCAAGCCATCCAATAGGATCTCCAGAACCATGTCGGTAAAATGGGGCCATTATTTTATGTATGCCATGCTGGGACAAATGTCAGGAACCATGCAGAGCAACTCCTTACAGACAATACATTTCCAAGTGCACACTGCTTTGGTAAACGTCCCGGCAGTGCCATGGAGGCTAGTCATATCAGGGATCTGAGCAGTGAGTTGCTCCAGGAATGCTGCTTGGTTAGATGAGGCAGAAACCAGATGTGATAGTCATCATAAGAGTTGAAGTGCCAATTAATGTGGCATGTTTGGTAAGATAAAATGCGAAAGCTCACTTGGCAGCCCAGTGAGAATCTCTCTACCAAACCTAACATGTTGCCCTTGGGCAAAAAGACTGTAAAATTCAGCCCAATGGCTGTCATGCCAATGCAACTTGTACCTGATAGCTATCATGTAATAAACTACATCTTCTTTCAGACAAGAGTCTCTTCTCATTAGACCATCATGTGGTGTTCTTCTACACATTAGATCAGGATGACCATATGGATTCTAAAAGGAGGTTGGTGGAATCTGCTTGATGTGTTTTTTTTTACCAATTCAACTGTGATGAGGATCCATTAAACAACTATCACACCCCACCTTCCGAAACCATTCCTGAGCTGAGAAGCACTTGAAGCTGTGCTTGACAAACAGGTAAGCAACTGAAGCCCATGGCAGCACTCAGAGGTAGAAGGTGAGACCCAAGAGAAAGGGGTTGTCATGGCTGTAACTCCAAATGGTTAGTAAAGCTACTGGATGACTTCTTCCAAATTAACAATGATGTGTAGAACTCCCAACAGTCTCCACCTCAATGACTGATCTTTCTTTCACTAAATGTTTCCAGTAATTTGTTTCCAGTAAATTAATCCAATTTGAACCTAGCAGCAACAGGGATCTGTTGCATTTCTAGTGTACTGTAATTCTTCTTTTATTACATGTGACATGAGCAATCTACTGCACTATCTTCATCCAATGCCACCATGCTTATGGTTTCTTCCCTGCATTTCAATTTCACTGCAACACAACAATCATTGAATGACGGCATATTTCAATAAATGTATTTTCTCCTAAGTTGCTGATGGGCTCTGATATTTCATTTTGGATAATACTGATAAAATTTTCTTTAATTAAATTACTGTCAGACAAGCACAATTCATACCATTGTAAATTGCTGAGCATAAAACTTTTAAAATACTGTCCTTGAGAGCCTGCAAAATTAGGTTAGGGAACAATGGGGAGCACTAACTTATTTTAATACTGTGCCAATATCACTTTGCATTGTGTCCACCAGGATGATTAAAATGTATCAGAATGACAAATGAGTATAAATGGGATTATGGTTATTCAAGCAAAATAAGACCATAAGACCATAAGGCACAGGAGTGGAAGTAAGGCCATTCGGCCCATCGAGTCCACTCCGCCATTCAATCATGGCTGATGAGCATTTCAATGCCACTTACCCACAAAAATCATTTCTGTTTGCACAAATTTCACTGCACTTCCAACCAAATTGAAAAAGGGTACTGCCGATATAATGGGTTGAACATATTATAGCATTTTCCTCTACTTATCTCCAGTTTAACTCCTCCATATAAATTGTCTTTTTTTTGACACAGCATACAGTATTAAAGATCTTTATGACTTTGTCCAAGCTGACGAACAGCTGAAACATCAATATAGATTTTTGTTATTTTACATCTCTGAATTAATGTACAAAATGTTGGAAAAGAAATCCTACCCTTGCAATGACAAGGATTGCAATAGATGAAGCAGCAAGTCAACTTAATAACCTGGTGACTGCACTGATCCATTGAGATACTGTTCAGAGCAAGTTATAACACACGTCAGGAGTAGGTGGGACTTGAATGTAGGCCTGTCTCAGAGGTAGGGAGAAAGTGAGGACTGCAGATACTGGAGATCAGAGTCGAGAGTGGGGTGCTGTAAAAGCACAGCAGGTCAGGCAGCATCCAAGGAGCAGGAGAATCAATGTTTCAGGCAAGAACCCTTCATCAGAGGTAGGGACACTACTACCACACCACAAGAGTCCAACCTTGCTTAACTATTGATTTTTTTAAAAAGGAGCATAAAATCAGGTATGATGTATAAGTAACCATCCATCTAATATCATCCATTGGTATCACATTGAAAGTTAATGTCTACTTCCATTTTATCACAAGACAAGATTATCAGTTATCGTGTTTAACAACCATAAATAAAACATTATTTGTTGAAAGTAAATTTCAATACAAATGTGACAGGAGAATAATTAATTATTTTAAAGTGGCCATTCAAGATTGATGAGGTGACAAAAAAATTCTAAAATCTTGTCTACGGTTTGAATATGCTACTACTCCCCAAGACTTCATGTTGAATAGTAAAACTGACAAGCTTTGACAAAGGAAGGCGGCTTCATACACATGAAATTAAGTTATCAAACCTCATCAGATCATATTTAAATATATGATGCAGACTTTATCAAAAAAAAGATGAAATGAAAGAATGTTTGATGGGTGACATTAACTGGAGGAACTGAACAAAATATGTTATATTCAACAGGGAACAATACTGGGGATATTTTTACAGGTCATGGCTAAAATCACCATTCTTCATATGAGGCTTCCGAAAGGGAAAAGACAAACGGGGCGGTAGTGATGTGATGGTAATGGCACTGGACTTGTAATCCAGAACTCTGGTTAATGTTCTGAACTATAGGTTCACATCCTACAATAGCAGATTGTACAAAATGAATTCAATCTAGAAAAAATGGAATTTAGAAAAAAAAGCTAAACTAATTGTTTAAGGTAACTATTATTATAAATATCCATCTGGTTAATTAAAGCACTTCTGGAAAGGTTTGCCTGGTCTGACCTACATATGACTCCAGGCCACAGCAATATGATTGATTCTTAACTAATCCATGCACAAGAAATACTGGCTTCCTCAATAATACCCACATCCCACAAATGTTCTTTTCAAAACAAGGAACTCATTTAACATGCACATACTTTCCAGGATGGTCAACACTAATCAAGGTTGACCTTCTCAACACCACTGCTGTTCATTAATATTTATTGAGTTTCCCACCATGTTTATTTGAGAACCTTCCAGTCTTTTCCTTAGTTCTACCAATGGATCATCTTGGAATCCTAACAGTGATCAAGTAAACTAACCAGAATCAATGGGAATCAGAGGCTGGATTGCGGACTCCACTGATTGGAGTCTACCCAGCATAACCAATGGTGGCTGTAGTTGATGGTCTGTCCTGTCAAGTCCAGGACATCTCTGCAGGGAAGTGTCCTCGGCCCAACCATCTTCAGCTGCTTCATCCCTCTATCACATGGTTAGAAGTGTGCAAGCTCATTGATGATTGCACACAATTTGTGACTCCTTAGATATTGAAGCAGTTCACGGCCAAAGCAGCCAGACCTGGTCAATATCCAGGCTTGGACTGAAAAGTAGCAAGTAGCATTTGTACCATATAAATCCCAGACAATGACCAGCAATAAAGAATCTAACCATTGACCTTTAATAATCAATAGCCTTATCATTGCTGAATCTACATGATCAACATGCTGGGTTCCAATTGCCCAGAACCTGAACTAGACAATTCATAAGATCAATGTGGATATCAGAGTAGGTCAGAGCCTGGAAATCCTGCAGTATGTCATTCACTTATTATGTGGAATACTTCCCACTTAGCTGGATGAGTGCAGCTCCAACAACATTCAAGAAGCTTGATACTACTCAGACCAAAGTAGACAGCTTCATTGCCATTAGATCTTCATACATCCACTCGCTTTATCAGTGATGCACAATAACAACAATGTTTACCATCTACAAGGTGCATTGCAGAAATTCACTAACATTCCTCAGAGAATATTTTCACAATTTGCAACACCTACCGTCTAAAAGGACAAGGGCAGCAGATGCATGGGAATATCACCACCTACAAGTACACCTCCAAGCCACACACCGTCCTGACTTAGAAATATATGGCCATTGCTTCATTGTTGCTGGGTTCTGAAATTATTTCCCAAATGATGTTATGGCTTTAACTATAGCACGTGGACTGCAGTAGTTCAAGAAAGCAGTACACCACCACTTTCACAAGGACAACCAGGGATAAGCAACAACTGCTTGCCCCTCTCTCACTGATGAATTTTTAAAAAAATCTCAGAACTAGCTTTTCTGTCTGCTACATTGGTGGCAGGCAGGCTGACAGTGGCTGTCTTAATCCTCAATCACAGCCATGCCTCTGCACCCCCACTAGAGCATGCATACAGATGTCTGTGACAAATCAACTGGTTTTCTTTCTCTTTGACCCTGCTTGGTATTTTCCCCAATGACAAAGCTGAACACAATCTCCTTCCTTCCTGGCAGCATGCAATGAAGACCCATTTTTCCAATTCATTTTCTTTTTGTATAAACATAATTTTGATGTCACATTTCCACAATGATTCCATAGTGAACACTTAATCCCCTGATGCTCGATAGTTGGTCACTGTCTAAGTGCCAGAATTAGAAATCATACTTTGTCATCATGCAAATAGAGTGTGGTACAGGTAAGTTAGAAATCATTTCTCATTATTATCATTAATTTTGAAACAATGGGTCAAATAGCTAATTTTCTGAATTGTTCTGATATTGTTACTGTTAAGAGGAAGAAGTGTCCTTTGCATTCCAGGTTAAATAACATTCTGAATGGATTAGAGACACATATTTGCAATACAGTTTAACATTCAGTCTTATGTTATCCCACATTGACTTTTATATTTATTTTTCAAAATGGTCAAACAATTGGTTTATGTTATTCATTATCCACACTGTTACGCTACGAACACAATAAGTATCATTGTCCAAGGCCCAACCACTTTCAGCTGCTTCATCAGTAGCCATACTCTATCATTAGGCCTGGTGTGTGAATGTTTGCTGATGATTGCACAATGTTTAGTATTATTAGCCACTGTTCAGATATTGAACCAATCTGTGCCTGTATGCAGTATGACCTGAATATTGGGCTGATAAGTGAAAAGTAACATCCATGCCACACAAATGCCAGGCAAAGACCATCTCCATCTAAGAGAATCTAATCATCTCCCCTTTACATTCAAGTGCATTCTCATGGCTGGATCCCCCATTATCAATATCCTGTGAGTTACTATTGATCAGAAATTGATCTGGACCGATTACGTGGTTGAAGAAGAAGAGTCATTGAAGTGTTCTGAAGAAAAGTTATACCAGACTTGCAACTTTAACTCTATCTCTTACTCTCCCCACAAATGCTGCCAGACTAGTTGAGTTTCCCCAGCATTCTCTGTGTTTGTTTCAAACAGCTTTGTGCGTTGTGGCTGCAGGGACTGGGAATTTTGAGTTGCATAACTCAACTCCTGACTCCTCATTCCCTGTCAATCATTTACAAGGCACAAGATAGGAGTATGATGGCATACTCTTCATTTGGTTGAGTGTAACTCTAGCATCATACAAGAATTTTACACTACCCAAGAAAAACAGCATATTTGTTTGGCATCCCATTCATAAATCTAAATATTCACTTACTGCACTATTGAAACAGTGGTTGAAAGTGAGTCTGATCTACAAGATGCAGCAATTCATCAATGTTCCTTCAATGTACCTTTCAAATCCACAAACTTTACCACCTAGAAAGACTAAGGTGGCAGATGCTTGAAAACAACAGCATCTGCAAGTTCCCCTCTAAGCTACATGCCATCCTGACTCGGAGCCAGACCACCATTCTTTTGCTGGCTATGGATAAAATCCTAGATAGCCCTTTCTCTCAGCATCAATGACATATTTGCACTCCAAAGACTTCAGCAGCTCAAGAAGGTGGCTTTCTCTAACTTTTCAATGTTGCCTAAGGCTGGGCAAAAAAGCATTCTTGCTTTGCCATCAAAAAGTTAATGAGGCTTGTTTCTGGGTCTTAAGCTTCTCCATTGATATAAAGGAATTATTCTGAATTTTTACTGAAATTTCAATTGGAATGTAATCGGTTCACCATTGACACCAAGGACAAAAGCTGTCTAAAAAACACAGAATAATTTTCACATCATATTATGTTAGCATTAACTAGTCATTATAATTTGACTTCATAAATAATTATCTCTTGTTGTGGATTAATAAAACAGCTTTGATCTCACTAAATGTTGGAACAATTTCAAGTTGTTGAAAGGCCTTTCTAAGTTCCTATGTTCTATGTTCTGTAATTCAAACATAATTGTTCAGGAGAGATCATAAGGTCATGCAAAATAGGAAAAGGATTAGGCCACTCAATCCCTGGAGCTTACTCCACCACTTAATAGCATCATGGTTGATCTGTCTAACTCAGCCTTGAACGTATTCAACAATACAGCTTAAACTGCTGTCTGGGAAATGGAATCCCAAAGTCTAATGATTCTGTGAGAGAAAAAAAATCCTCCTTGACCTCATCTGAAATGGGAGAAACCTTACTTTTAAACTGTGCCATCTAGTTCAAGACTCCCCTACAAGGAGAAATATTTTCTCAACATCCACTTTACCAAATCCACATAGACATGACTCAATAAAATTACCTAATAAAAGATCATCGTAGAGTTCATCACTGTTCACCTACGGCTTTGAGCTACTAAATAACTTTTCTGTCAAAAGATTGTGTTCAGTTCTCCTTTGTTTGAGAAAGTAAAGACAATTAATAAGGAGAAGGTAAAGAAGTAATCTTATCCTGAGACATATGTTAATGCCAACGAGTGTTAAGCTGTATCGTACAGGTCTGATTTTACCTTCAAAATAATGTCAAACCATATTTACTTCAACCAGGATTTAAGAGATAGCATTGCAAAGTGTTTTCCACCATTATGACCTGAAATTATGGCTAGGTATGACCATGATAGCCAAACTAGGATTAATTAGCTTCTTTAATTATGGGTAAGGGAGCAGAGGAACTATGCAAATTCCTTAAAAAAGGTAATTCTGAATGGAATTGGACCATTGCGTTCCAACTTGAAAACAGAAGTAATGCAGTAAATTACAGAAGAGTGCATTTGACATCCTTGTTAAAGATAAGGTCATGGATGACTGGCAATAACATCATAAATGGTTGCCAATTTGGATACATAAAGGGAAAATCTTGCCAATCTAATTTACTGCCTTTCTTTGAGGATGTGACAAGATAACTTGATGAGAACATGGTTGTATATACTTGGCTTTCCACTGGAAAGGCTGGTACTGAAAATGAAGAAAGCAGAAATTCACAGATTTATTCTATAATAGATTTGTAATTATTGACCAAGAGAAGTGCTGTGCATGATGCAAGCATATTTAAGGAATATATTACAGTGGAGTTGCACAGGCACCTATTTTGATAAATTATTTTAATAATAATTAAGTGTTAATACACTTTGATTAATAATCTTATATTCAAGAACAAAGAGTCATAAACGTAATGGTTAAGTGCAGATGATACAAACCTACTTATAGACTGCAAAACTACAGAGAATAAAGCACAGAGAAATTTGAAAATACTTGTGAATTGACAAGGTATTAACAAATAAAGTGCAAAGTAGGAAAGTGCAAAGTGCTTCACAACTGGACAAATAAATCTAAGAAAACCTATAATCTACAAGAGTGGAAAATAATGTATGTAAAAAAAAAGATGTGAATGAGACAGACTCACTGAATTGTTATTGAGATTATTCAACCCATCATGTCTGACATCCAGGAAACCCTGGTCCACTTCTCCGTCACTCCCCCTCTCTCAGACATCTTTTCATGCAATCACAGAAGGTTCAACACTTGGCCATTTACATCCCCCAACCTCACTATCCAAGGCCCCAGATTCACTTTCCAGATTAAGCAACAATTTACTTACATTTCATTCAATCTAATTTACTGTATGCACTGCTCACAATGTTATCTCCTCTACACTGGGAAGACAAAATGCAGTATTGCTGAACACCCATGCCCTGTCTATAAAAATGACTCTGAGCTTCCAGTTGCCTGCCACTTCAACTCACCATTGGATTTCGATGCCAACATTTCTGTCTCAAGCATGCTGCAGTGCTCCAGTGAGGTTCAACTTAAGTTGGAGAAACAATACCTTATCTCCCATCAAGGTATCTTACAGCCTTCAGGACTCACTATTGAGTTTCATCATTTCAGAATGTGCATACCCTCCTCCATGTACCTTAGACACCTCCCCCAACCTACTCCCCACAGCCTATGTCCTGTTTCATCCATTTGCTCCCAGCACAGCCAAACTATATTCTTTTGAAGTTCTACATTGTCCTCCTCACAGTTTACAATTCTCCCAAGTATTTTTTTCTGTACACTTTGAAATTGTCCCCTGCATATTAAGATCTAGATTATGTCTACATAGCAGGAAAAGCAAGGGCCCCTATAATGACCCCTAACCTGAGCACCATTAGGAAGGAACTCCACTACAAACCTTCTTCCAGACCCCAAAATTTTTTCAATACTTCCACTTCCTGTAATGAAGTTAAAAGTATATACTGCACCTTTAAGCGAGATTGAATGTTGTTTTGCACTGAGAGCTTACAAGCAACTGTCAAATGACTAACAAGCAGTCTCAGAGTGTACTGGAAAATTGAAAATATGTAACATTTGGCTGAGAAACAGATTGCTGTGTTGGTTGCTATTGTGACAACAATTTGAATTTAACCAATCGGTTTAAATTATGCCCCAAGATACTAAAACCCAATTGTTTTTGAATTTATTGTTTTGACAACAACAAACCAATGAGACGACCCCAAGTTGGGGGAATAAAAGAGTCAGGCAGTTTGAAAGTTAGACAGAGAGTAAACTGCCATCAAGAGAGACTGCCATCTTTCAAAAGAAAGATACCGGAGACAACAGCCGCTGCATGGTTTTGCAATTAGGTTGATGCAATTTTAATAAGGGTTTTTTTTGGAACGTATATTGTTACAGAGTTAGAGGCAGATAACAAAAATTTAAGAGAAAAGATGTTGAGTCGTAAATAGTTTTGTTTAATGTTCACTTTTATAGTTAAAGAATAAATTGATATTTTTTTCTTTAAGTAGGGCTATTTGGGAGTTCTCTGTCACTCATACTTTAACAGATTGTGAGGTGAGCTTTTCTGGGTGTTTGGTTTAATTAGCAGAAGGGTTCACCACTGTGTCATAACAGTCCTATGACTCAGCCAACGTACATGTTATCAATAGCCTTCCTCTCCTCAATCCTGTCCATTCCCTTTTCAAGAACTTCAGCATGGTCGACACAATTTTCCTTTAAAAAATCCATGCTGAATCAATCTGCATTTTTCAAGAAGACTATTAATTCTATCCCAATTAATTGTTTCCCTAAATAGATATTGAGCATTCAGTGGGAAAACTCTGTCCCTTTGTAAATCACCGGTGTGATTGCCTAGATCAGGTCTCTTCAGGTCAGCAGAGCACACAAATGATACTTTATTATAATATTATCAAGATGCAGAGCAAAACATCAAGACTGACTGAGTGAATGGATTAATCAAATTATGAGAATGATTTGCATATAAGGGTAAGTTTTCATTCAAAATTTATATCTTTATTGCTGTTTTCTTCAAGGTTCAAGATGGTTGAGATAATATGGGTGACATCAAACTTAAAAACCGAAAGAACTGCAAATGCTGTAAATCAGAAAAAAGAACAGAAGTTGCAAGAAAAGCTCACGAGGTCTGGCAGCATCTGTGAAAGGAAATCAAATGTTTCAGGTCCAGTGGCCCACCCAGTTTACAAATGACACTAGAATAGGGGGAAAGTAAGTTACAATTAAGAAAGAAGAAAATTACAAATGGATATGGATCGGTTAAGTGACTAGGTCAAAAGTTGTAGATTAGATTCCCTCCAGTATGGAAACAGGCCCTTCAGCCCAAATCAATTCTCTGAAGAGTAACTCACCCAGACCCATTCCCCTACCCTATATTTACCCCTGATTAATGCACCTTAAACTATGGGCAAATTAGCATGGCTAATTCAGCTGACCTGCACATCTTTGGATTGCAGGAGAAAACCCATGCAGATAAAGGGAGAATGTACAAACTCCTAAGGCAGGACAGTCACCTAAGGCAGGAACCAAACCCAGATCCTTGGCACTGTGAAGCAGCAGTGCTAAGCACTAAGCCACCATGCCAGCTTATTTTACTGATGAGGTTTGACAGAGTTCTGAGGAAGGGTCACTGGACCCAAACTGTTAACTCTGATTTCTCTGCATAGCTGCTTCTGGCATCAAACTTCTTCACTTTGTCCAGAACAGTCAGAGTTTTGATGGGTCCAGAAAGAAAAATCATTTCACTGCAGGAGGGTCAGTTACTGAAGATAACAGTCTTGAGATAATTGGCAAATGAATAAAAGGTAAAATAATTTTATGCATAAAGTGGTACAGGAATCTTTAACATAAATAAACTATCTATGAGCATTTTGAATAAGAACAAATTGGAGCCTGCTTCCATGTTTTGTGCAGTTTCCAACAATCTGCAATCTGAAAACTTGCCCTCCTGCAGTCAGATACTTTGACTTTGAGCAATGCCAATTCCTCGTAAATTATTTCATGAAAATATATAAATCGAGACCTTTTTAATACATTTACATGAGGAACGCCTGCAGTGAAATTCTCAACTGAGCAGAAAATATTTTTCAAACAAACCATTTAGAAAACAATCTCACAAGTATATTTGCTTCACTGTATGAACTATCAAAATGACAGCTCACTGTGATTTAACTTTCAAATTTGAAAATGCTGACATGATGGCAAAAATGACAAATTACCAAAGCAAAAATAACACAGAGAGGAGGCCAGTCTGTCTTTGTACTTGTCAGAAGATCAAATACCACATTTAATTGGTTCTTCAAGAAGCTCAGTGAGTTAATCTAGAAAGTATCAAAAACCAAATAGACCAGAGAAGCTGGGTGAAACTAACTTCACCTTGATGGTCTTCTGTCCACAGAAACCATGCTGTAACAATTTACATACAATGGTCACTTACCAACATAATAGTCAAAGATATTCATTTTCCTGATCCCCCACATTCCTGATGAAGGGCTTATGCCCAAAACATCGATTCTCCTGCTCCTCGAATGCTGCCGACCGGCTGTGCTTTTCCAGCGCCACACTTTTTGACTGTGATCTCCAAAATCTGCATCCTCACTTTTTCCGAGAAGATATCTATTAACCAAACTGGATCTCAAACATAGAGCACTGGAAGCACCAGGCAGGAAATTCAAACTTGAAGGAAATTCAAGGGTTTCCAATGTGATTGCACAAACAAGTAACTTTAACTTGGATAATAACTGGTAGGAGGACTGAATGGGTAATGTATGGCATCGTGAAAGAAAAGAGTCTTAAGAGAAGAGAATTGGGTTGGAACATGGCAGAGTGAGAGGTGAATTTCTTCTGATTTTGTTACAATCACTCTGGAGACCAACTAAAATAAATTTGAACTTCCAGTAAAAGGATGACAACAGCAAGATGTTATTTTGTTCGACTTACAGAACCATAGAATTACAGAAATGTACAATACGGAAACAGACCCTTTGGTCCAACTCGTCCATGCTGACCAATTATCCTAAATTAATCTAGTCCCACTTACCAGCACTTCGCCCATATCCCTCCAAACCCTTCCTATTCAAATTCCCATCTAGATGCCTTTTAAATGTTGCAATTGTACCAGCCTCCACCACTTACTCTGGCAGCTAATTCCATATACGCACCATCTTTTGCGTGAAAAGGTTGCCCCTTAAGTCCCACTTAAATCTTTCCCCTCTCACCCTAAACCTATGCCCTCTAGTTCTGGATTCCCCCAACCCAGGGAAAAGACCTTGTCTATTTACATGCCCCTCATGATTTCATAAACCTTTATAGGATCACCTCTCCACCTCTAATACTCCAAGGAAAACAGCCCCAGCTTATTCAACCTATCCCTATAGCTCAAACCCTCTAACCATGGCAACATCCTTGTACATGTTTTCTGAATCCTTTCAGGTTTCACAACATCCTTCCTATTGTAGGGAGGTCAGAACTGCACACAATATTTCAAAAGTGGCCCCATCAATATCCTGTACAGCCACAATATGACCCTCCAACTCCTATACTCAATGTTCTGACCAATAAAGGCAAGCATACCGAACACCTTCTTCACTATCCTATCTACCTGTGACACCACTTTCAAGTACTTTGCACTCCAAGGCTTCTTTGTTCAGCAACACACCTCAGGACTTTACCATTAAGGATGTACGCCCTGCCCTGATTTCCCTTTTCAAAATGCAGCATCTCACATTTATCTAAATTAAATTGCATCTTCCACTCCTCAGCTCATTGGCCCATCTGATCAAGATCCCATTGTACTCTGAGGTAACCATCTTTGCTGTCCACTTCACCTCCAACTTTGGTGTGTCATCTTCAAACTTACTAACTATACCTCCTGTGTTCACATCCAAATCATTTGTATAAATGATGAAAAGCAGTGGACACAGAACTGATCCCTGTGGCACACCGCTGGTCACAGACCTCTAGTCTGAAAAGCAACCCTCCACCATCATCCTGTTTTCTACCTTCAAGCAGTTCTGTATCCAAATGGCTAGTTCTCTGTATATTCAATGAGATCTAACCTTGCTAATTAGTCTACCCATGAGGAACCTTGTTGAGCACTTTACTGAAGTCCATATAGATCACTATTTGTTACTGTATCTAAAGGCTGAATGCAGTCTCGACTACATACGCTATCTTTGTAGATAATTTTCTTTTTAAGTTGTCCACTGGGTTTGGTCTTTGAGCTTCAATTATTTACAATCTATATTACTGACTTGGATGCTAGGATAGAATATATAGTCACCTAGTTTGCAAATGACACTCAAGTAGGTGGGAAAGTAAGTTACAATTAAGAAAGAAGAAATTTACAAATATGAATAGGTTAGATGACTAGGCCAAAGATTGGCAGATGAAGTTTAATGTGGACAAGTGTGAGGCTATCCAATTTGGTCAGAGGAATAGAAAGGCCATTTATAATCTAAGTGCAGAGAAACTTCAGAGTGCTTTGGTGCAGAGGGATCTGGGTGTCCTCATGCATGGATAGCAGAAAACTAGTATGCAAGTGCACCATGTAATAAGGAAGGCAAATAGAATTTTAGCATCTATTGCGAAAGAAATAGAGAAAAAAAGTGTCACTGCAACTGTAAAGGTACGAGTGGACGGCATGGACGGCATGGATGGGTTGGACCGAAGGGTCTGTTTTCATGCTGTACCTCTCTATGAGTCTATGACTCGATGAGTGAGACCATACCTGGATTATTACATATAATTTGATTCCCTTATTTGAAGAAGGATGTAATTGCTTTGGAGGCAGTTCAGAGGAAATTCACTGGATTGGTTCCAGAGATGAGAGATTTGTCTTATGAAGAGAGATTGAGCAGTTTAGCTCATGCTCTCTGGAGTTTAGAAGAATGACAGGAGATCTAGTTGAGAAATATAAAATAATAAAGGATTTTGACAAATTAGACATAGAAATTATGTTTTCTTATACCGGGCAGAATAGAATGAGAGGTCACAGTTTTAGGATAGCAAATTTAAAACAGAATTGATGAGAAATTATTTCCCTTAAATGGTTATGTATCTATGGAATTCACAATGTCAGAGTAGAGTGGTTACTGGGACATTGAGTAAATTCAAAGAGAAGATAGATAGATTTTTAATTAGTAATGGGTTGAAGCACTATGAAAAGCGGGCAGGAAAGTGAAGTTAAGGCTGAGATGAGACCAACCTTGATTGTATTAAATGGCAGAGCAGGCTCAGTGGGGTGAATTGCCTCCTCCTGCTTTTAGCTTTTAACATTCTTATATTCGAAAATACAGAATTGAACGCAACCAACAAAGCCACTTCATAAGTTTAACTTCCACTTTCCTTTAAGTGGATGGTCAATATTTCTGGAAGCCATCTAAAATAATTCTCATCATCTGATGATTTACACTGCTGTTCTTTTCATATCTCAGTCTGAGAACATTTAATCTCAGAACTGTCTTCCACAATGAGTTTTTTGTTAACAAAGAGCATTTTCTTTTTGTCCAACAGAAGCAAATTTTACAGCTTAATTTTAACTCCTCATGAATTTGGTCTTGTCAATCCACCATAATCTCCCACCTTCATTTGTATATTGTAAACCATAGTTTATAGCAAAAGCTACTCCCTCTCCTGGATCCGACCAGATTAACTTTGCTTATGAGTTTCCATGCTATTTTAGAAACCATTCTCTTCCTCAAAGTAAAAGCCCATAGCAATGTGAACCTCATGGATCTTGTATCCAGGTAGAAATGCTGATTAACTGTCCCCATCAGAAAAATTCTCTTCTATTTTGGAACTAAAATGCACAGCTGATAGGACATCTGTTGCCAGCACAGCATTCTCAACACTCTTCTGCGGCCTTGTTATTTGTTAACAAACTGACTGGTATTTTGTAATCAAGTGTAAACATATTGTACCTTCTTCTCAGTAAGATAATCTGGGCCTGCTTTTTCTCATAATGAACCTATCCAGGCTTGATGTCAAGCACATAACAGAGTATATCAAATGAATCCTTTCATTTCACCTTAAATTAACGGTGCATTATCAAAAAGTGACAATCTTATAAGCCTCAAAATTTTAACCTCTGTGCATGAGTCTCAAATGATATTCAGGTGTTGTGGGAAGAAGCATAAAGGAGAGGATCAGAAGTATATGAAGGAAGATATGAGGGTCAACTAGGAGATTATAGTTAATGTCATATTTAAAAAGAAAAGTTAAGAAAGTAAGCATCTGTTTAATGGAATATTAACGTGGAGAATTAATTATAGCAAATAATAGCAACGAAAGATGAATTAACAGGCATTTTCCATTAAACAAAAAAAAACTAAGAACCGAAGATGCTGGAAATCAGAAACTAAAACAGAAATTGCCAGAGAAACTCAACAGATCTTGCAACATCTGTGGAGAGAAAGCAGAGCTAGAGTTTCGGGTCCACTGACTCTTTTGTTAGATTAGATTACTTACAGTGTGGAAACAGGCCCTTCGGCCCAACAAATCCACACCGCCCCGCCGAAGCGCAACCCACCCATACATTTACCCCTTACCTAACACTATGGGCAATTTAGCATGGCCAATTCACCTGACCTGCACATCTTTGGACTGTGGGAGGAAACCGGAGCACCCGGAGGAAACCCACGCAGACACGGGGAGAACGTGCAAACTCCGCACAGTCAGTCGCCTGAGGCGGGAATTGAACCCAGGTCTCTGGCGCTGTGAGGCAGCAGTGCTAACCACTGTGCCACCGTGCCGCCCACCAAGAAAATTACAATTACCAGGGAAAGGGTACTATGTTCTCTTCTTCAGAACTGATTCCTTCTTCAGGTATTTTCCATTGTACTTCATTACAGGAGATATAAGCAACATCCTGGAATAGGTGTAAATCAGGAACTGGAAGCAAGGAAGAACTTCAAGAAAATTACAATTACCAGGGAAAGGGTACTATGTTCTGCTCAGTATCCTGCTTCACTGTTGTTTAATATCAATAAGCAGGAGAGCAGGGTGGTAAGTGGGAATGAGGCAGAGAGAGGTCAAATCAGGGCACCAAGAAAGTAGTCAGTTGTTGGAACCATGGGCTGACTTGTCTTGTCCCCTGGTCAGGATGGCCTTCATGATAGGGTCTTAAAAGAAATGTCTATTGAATTGGTTGATATGCTGGCTTTAAATTTCTAAAGTTTCCTAGATTCAGGAAAGTTACCTTATATTTAGTTTTAAAAAAAACTTGTTTTAAAGGAGTGAAGCCGGAAACAACAAGCCAGATGGCCTAACATTCATCATAGAAAATATTTTAGAAGCTACAATTAAAGATGTTACAGCAGAACACTTAGAAAAAGTGTCAAGGTAATCATGCATAGTCAACATGGCTTTGTGAAAGGAAGATTATGTTTAACCAATTTATTGAAGATCTCTGAGGAAATAATATGTACTGTAGATGAAGGAGGACAAATGAATGTATTGTCCTTAGATTTCTAGAATCCACTTGGTAAGTTTTTACATCAAAGATGTGGAAAAATAAAGTTTATAGCGCCTATGGTAATGCATTTTCATAGATAGAGAATTGGCTGACTAGTAGGAAATAGAGATTATACATAAGCAAATCATTTTCTGCTTAGCTAGATAGAATAAGTGATTTGCCAAGGAGGTTAGGTCTGGGGCCATAAGTTTTTTTTTTACAATTCACACAAATGACTTGGATGAATTTATGAATTTAATTGAATTAGCTCTATTGAATTAGCTTTATTGTCACATGTGCTCCCATGAATACAGTGCAAGGTTTACAAGTTGCCACTTATGTTGCCACCTTAGGTGCAAGGTACCTAGGTACAGATTCTTTATACAAGTTGTTATGAAAAAAAAATTAAAAAACAAGGAAATAAGAAGTACAGCATTACATATCATTAGAATAAATTAGAGAAATTGGAATAAATTAGAAAAATAGCAGAATAAATTAGAAAAACAGAAAAATAAAAAGTTCAGAACAACAGATTTTGTTGTTCCAACCCAGTCCAGACTTTGACTCCGATATGGTTGTTCATTTTGCTGATGACAAACAAAGACTGCTTGGAGGAAGATATTAGGAGGGCATAGAGGGACATAGGAAAGTTATTTGAGTGGACAAAGATCTGGCAAATGGAATACAATGTGGGAAGATGTGAAACTGTTTATTATAGCAGAACGATTGATGAAGAGAACAAATTATATAAAGGGTGAGACATTGCAAAGCTCAGAGATGGGGTGTGATCTGTGCATAAATGTCAAAAAATTAGAATGCAACTACAAGTAATTTATTTTATTTTTAAAATTATTGTTTAATTTTATTGTTTATTCTGAGGGGATTTGAATGCACAAGTCGGAAAGTTATACTTCAGGAATACAGAACATTGGGGAGGTCACATCTGGAATGCCATGTACAGTCTAGATCTATTTGAGGAAGTATGTATATGCATTAGAAGTATTTGACGGAAGGGTTACTAGGCTAATAACTGGAATGGATATGTTGTCTTCGGAACGATGTTTGGAATGGATTGGCTTGTATCTGCTGGTGTTTTGAAAATAAGAAATGATTTGATTGAAATATTCAAAATCTTTAGCATTCTTGACAGCTGGACAGGATGTTTCTGTTTGTAGGAGGATTTATATCTAAGGGTTGTTTAAAAGGAAGGGGCTGCGTATTTAAGGGAGAGATAAGGAGAATATTTTACTTATTAGAACTCACTTCTTCAAAGGCAGTGGAAGCCAACTTTGAATATTTTTTATGGCAGAGGTAAACTCTTGATAAGTGAGGGAATGGAAGGCTATTGGGACCGGCAGAAATGCAGAATAATCACTAATCATCCATGACTTTCTTGAATGCTGGAGTAGACTTGACAGATTGTGTGACCCATTCCTGCTTCTAATTTGTAAGTTTGTAGGTATAAGATACTTGTTAAAGCCCACCTCTTTGTCCAAGCTTTTGGTCATCTGCCCCAATCTCACTTCTTTGATTTGGTGTCACCTTTTCCTTTGTTATGCCTTTGTAAAACACCTTTGGTGTTTTATTAAAAGACACAGTCTAAATACAAGTTGTTGCTCATATTATGCCATCAAGAACCAAACAAAATTTCCTTGGTGCACCTTTCTTAGATATTCACGGCAAAGTGCTTTGTGATATCCTGAGATTATATAAGATAAATGCAACTCTTTCCTTCTTTCTATAAGTCCTGTCTACAGTGGTCTACCCAAGGGAAGTGGAATATCTGGTGCAATTGCAATAATTAAATGAATAAGACAGGGTTATTCAGTGACTGTAATAAAGTAGCTCACTGGTATCTCAGAGGTTGCAGTCTCTGGTAATCTTGCAAAGAAAATTCCTGTTTTTTTTTGTTCCAAAATGCTGCAGTCCTTTTGAGTGAAAGCCACTGCTTGTAACTGTCTCATAATTAGACAATGGAGAGTAGATAAAGGACCTATCTGGGGCAGCGAGTCACACTTGTGACACTGTAAGAAGTATCTTTTACAGCTTACTGCACTTAACCCTGGAACACAAATTGCAGCTTATCAACAAACACCAAGGCTGCATCAGTATAGGTGAGGATGGTTGTTTAATGGTAATGTCACTGAGTTATTAATTTAAAGATCCTGGTTAAAACCCTTGGGACATGGGTTCAAATCCCAGAACAGCAACTGGTGAAATTCAAATTCAGATAATAAAATCTGGAATATTAAGCTCACCTTAGTAAGGGTGACCATGATAACTCTAACTCAGTTACTAAATTAACTAGGCAAGAAAATGTGCCATTCAACCTAGTCTGGTCTACGGGTAACTCCAGATCCACTTCTGAAATGGCCGAGCAGGCCACTCAGATAAAGAACATTTTCAGGTTCGGAAACAAATGCTGGCTTTGCCAACGACACCATTCTAATTTTTGTTTTGAAAAAGCCATGTTTGTTGCTCCTGCAACTACACAGAGACAATGTAGTGCCCGTGCAGTTGCAGTGCCTGTGACACTAGTGCCAGTGTTGCCACACATCATAGCTTATATCAAAGAGGATGACAAATTAAAAGGGCTTATTTTCAAATGTATAAAATCATTTCTAAACTTGAGATCACGACATTCATACAGTCCCACACCTGACTCCTATGTTCTGCTCACTGTCCTGCTTCACTGTTGCTTAATATCAATAAGCAGGAGAGCAGGGTGGTAAGTGGGAATGAGGCAGTGAAAGGTCAAATCAGGGCACCAGAAAGGTAGCATCGCGACAAATGGAATGGTAAGCAGTGCACCAACTGCAGCACTCAGTAAGCCCACAGGCAAAGCGGCAAATGGGGCACTGAGTGGAGTGGTGAGTGCAAACATTTGCTGGTTGGACAACCATCTTTGGCACCATCATAGGCCCAGACCAAGTGGTTACTGGCCTCTGGTGCAAGCTACACTAAGGGTATCAATGGTGCAGACTGCCTCCTTTAATATGGTGGACTTCCTGTTCCAATAGCGTAGTTGAAGTTTAAGCGCAAAACACAAACCTTCAAAACTCTTTTGTTACAGTCAGCGTTTCTTCATTCACAGATGTTCAAATAGCGCATTCCACCCCCTTTGGGCAACCTAAGTTTCAACATACTTACCTTCAAATCTAAATCAAGTCCTACCCAGAGGATTGAAAACATAATTTAAATTGACACTTCAGTGCCTTGATGAGTGAGTGCTGCATTGCCAGAGGTAGCATCTTTTCGAGTAAAGCAAGGCACTATCTGCCAATCCAGATGGATGTAAACATCCCATAGTACTATTTAAAAAGGGACATGGAAATTATAGTGGTGCCTTGGACAAAATTTACCATTTGGCGAACACCACTAAAAACATATGTTTTTTTTTATTCATGCCTTGCTTCATGTGAAATTTGCCATGTGCAAATTACCTGTGTTTCCCAAGCTTATTACAATGACTACACGTCAACCATGCTTCATAGCAGTTTATATGCCTTAACACACAAGGCATATGAAGCAAGAAATGTAATCCGCAGAACCAAAAGAAATTGAAACATAAAATTAACAGGAAAAAACATTGAATAAATTATTACGTTTAACTAAGATGGGACGCATTTTTGGACACTGAATGAATTATGAGATAATGATAATTTAAGTCCAAGGAGCAGAAGTAAGCCATTTGGCCCACTTATTCTATTCCATCATTCAATGAGATCTTGGTTGACCCATGAATCCTCAATTCCACTATCCTGCTTTATCACATAACTATTGATTCCTTAATTAATTAAAAATTTACCTTCTGAGCTTTAAATATATGGAATGACCAATCTGTATAGACCCCTGTCATAAAGAATTCCAGAGATTCACTATCCTCTGAGACTATAAATTCCTGTCCAAATTAGGCGAATACCCTTTCCTCCTAGACTCTTCCAAAGGAGAAAATAATCTTTCTGCGTATATCAAGCACCTTAAGAAGCTTATAAATTTTGATAAAGTTTCTAAAATTCAATAAGTACAGGTCCAATCTCTTTAATGTCTCTTCATTAGACAGTTCATCATAGCCAAGATCAATCAAATGAACCTTTTTCCAAACTGCCTGTAATGCCAATATATATTTCCTTAAATAAAGGGATCAAAACTGTTCACAGTATTGTTGATGTGGTCTAATTAGTGGCTTGTATAGTTTTAATTTGGAGATACCGGTGTTGGATTGAGGTGTACAAAGTTAAAAATCACACAACACCAGGTTATAGTCCAACAAGTTTAATTGGAAGCACTAGCTTTCGGAGCGCTTATCTTTCATCAGGTGGTTGTGGAGTACACAATTGTAAGACACAGAATTTATAGCAAAAGTTTACAGTGTGATGTAACTGAAATTATACATTGAAAAAAACCCTGATTATTTGTTAAGTCTCATCTGTTAGAATGACCATGATAGTTTCACTTCTTTACATCACACTGTAAACGTTTGCTATAAGTTCTGTGTCTTACAATTGTGTACTTCACAACCACCTGATGAAGGAGCAGTGCTCCAAACGCTAGTGTTTCCAATTAAACCTGTTGGACTATAACCTGGTGTTGTGTGATTTTTAACTTTGTATAGTTTTAGCAATACTTCCCTATTTATATTCCTCTTCCTTTGAAATAAAGGCCAGATAATTAGCTACTCCTTCACATAATTGATTGAAAGGAATAGTAAGTATCATCAATGAAATCAGCTAAATGCTTCTATTCTCTTCATTTTTGTACTTTTGAATATTTTGTCTTATATATATGCCACGGTACATTGATCCCATGGACTCTTACTTTCTTGACCAGTCTTCCATGAGGAACCACATCAAAAGGTCATTTTCAGGGACACGATGGGACACATCATTGTTCTCACCAACTAGCCTACTGTCTGATTCCTGTTAACTAGCCAATCCTCCATTAAAATCTATATGTTACCTCTACACAATGAACTTTTATTTTCTGCACTAACCAAGAAATTAAAGGAATATTACAAACACAAAGAGAATGCCACCGAAAGACTATTAATATACAAACTGTTTCTAAAACTAAATGGATAAATATTTTTTAAAATTATAATTTGAAAATGAATAGCATACATGAACAGGGCATGGCATGAAACTGATAAGACTTTCCAAGTCGGCAGAGGTGCAAGGGATCAAGAAATTCCTCTTCCAGAAGTAAGATTCAGTGATTTCACAGAACACAGCTGGGTCTACCTAAGCTGTCTACAATTCTCAAGGCCATGTGAAGGAGGGAATAACAAAAAAACTAACGAAACAGTTGCCTGGAAATTCATGATGTACACACAGTAGATATAAATTGTGCAGTAATTTTTTTTAGCTGCAAATATTTGCATACTGTTTATTCCCGATAAATAGGATTATAGAAGTGGAAGAGGAATTTCTTGACCCCTTGCACCTCCGCTGAGTGTGAGCTTCCTTTCTGAATCAGATGACTGTATGAATGTTATCAATGATTCCCTGATCTTTTCCATAATCTTTTATAGGCTATGCTTGTCAGTGACTTGGCCATCATTTGCTACACTTCCCTAATTACCCTTGTTGGTGGAGAGTCACCTTCCTGAACCACTGCTGTCCAAATGGATGGGGTAGATGTTAAATACCAAATAATAAGGCAAAGTTTATGAATCAGACTTTACAGCACCAGTGTTTCATGGGAGCACAGGACATGGGGGAATTTCATGCAGGAGGTCAGATTTTCAACTGATTACTTAGAATGGATTGAAAATCGCATTGATTCCTCAGATTATTATGTGCTAGACTTTTCAGTGCTAAATTTTGTCACCTTTAGTTATTTGGAAGATATAAAACATTCTGTGGCCAAATCTATGCCAGATCTTTTGCGATTCCCTCCTGCTACACACTCCAAAATCCTCCTTCCATTTTGTGATGGACTGGTGATCATGCAGATCGAAAGAGCTGAATTTTACAAAGGGATGGAAAAAGTGTTGCTCACACACCAGAATGGTGCTGAACTGACTGATGCCCAACCAGGCAGCCTCACAATAATAGCATACCACACAGGCTTTCAGGAAGTGAGGTTTAAAATTTCATCCTCAATGAGAGGAAATATCATTCTTGAGCACTGCTGGCCAATTGAATTGGCTGACACTTCTAGCAATCTCAGCAGTGACAGATCATTAACTTTACTGAGTTTGTTGAAGAAGTACTGAAGAGGATTGATGAGGGCAGAGTGGTGCATGTAACTTTAGTAAGGTGTTTGACAAGGTTCCTCATGGTAGACTGGTTAGCAATGTTAGATCACATGGTATACAGGGAGTACTAGCCATTCAGATACAGAACTGGCTCAAAGGTAGAGGACAGAGGGGGGTTGTGGAGGGTTACCTTTCAGACTGGAGGCCTGTGACCAGTGGTGTGCCACAAGGATTGGTGCAGGGTCCACTGTGTTTTGTCATTTATGTAAATAATTTGGATGTGATCATAGGAGGTAAAGTTAGTAAGTTTGCAGATGTCACCAAAATTGAAGGAATAATGAACAACAAAGAAGGTTACCTCAGAGTATAATGGGATCTTGATCAGATGGGCCAATAGGCCAAGGAGGTGACAGATGTAGTTTAATTTGGATAAATGTGAGGTGCTACATTTTGGAAAGGCAAATCAGGGCAGGACTTGTACACTTAATGGTAAGGTCCTGGGGAGTGTGACTGATCAAAGAGACCTTGGAGTACAGATTCATAGTTCTTGAAAATGGAGTCTCAGGTAGATCGGATAGTGAAGAAGGCGTTTGGTATGTTTGCCTTTAATGATCAGAGCATTGAGTATAGGAGCTGGGAGGTCATGTTGCAGCTGCCCAGGATATTGGTTAGGCCATATTTGAAATATTGCATGCAATTCTGATCTCCCCGCTATAAGAAGGATGTTGTGAATGAGGGGCATGGATAGTTAGTGAGACATGACCCTACCTGCACAAATCCCTATTGCCTATCACTAACAAGTGCTTTTGTTTCCAAATGTGAATAAATCCTGTCTTTCAATATCTTCTCCAACAGCTTCCCCACCACTGACATCAGAATCAATGGCCAGAATTACCTGGATTATCTCCATTTCTCTTCTTCAACAAAAGAACAATATTGGCTATTCTCCAGTCCTCTGGAACCTCATCTGAGGCCAAAAGAAGATGCAAAGATATCTGTTAAGGTCCCAACTATTTCCTCCCTTGCCTCCCACATTATCCTGGGATGGATCCCATCTGGCCCGAGGGACTCATCTACCTTAATGCATTTCTGGACACCAAACATTTTCTCCTTCATTATGTTGACCCACGTGAGATTATTCGCGCTAACTGTCTTAGCTTTAAATGAAATGGCATTCAGACAGCTGATTTCAGCACAGTACTGTGGGCACTGGATCAATGGTGAGTGGAAGGTAGTGGACAAGCCAACCATTATATTTATGTATTTCCCACACCCCATCATCGCTCTCCCCCAGACACACACTCATTCACTCAAAACAAAACTAATGGAGGACCATAAAATTTAACCCAAAAATCCTCTATCCCCAGCCAGATTACTTTTTGCTGTGCTCTGTTTTATTATTCATTTCAATTTACACTGTATTTGCAAAGCTCATTATATTTGACAATTCCTTCATTTTACTCACAATTATCTGTTCTTGCTTTCTGTTCCTCATTATTTGCTATGGCTTGACTCTTACATAGAGGTTTCTAACATTGCCAAAATTACTTCGATTTGCTCCTGAACCAACTAATAATTCATTTACATAAACTGTAAACAACAATGACCCAATACTGGCACTTGAGTTACTGTGCCAATTGCCTTTATTTATTCTGATGCTGCTATACTTACAATTCTTGCTTTCTTGATTGTACCAATTACCTATCCTCTTCAGAAGCTTTCCTGCCACATTGTATCTACTGACTTTGCGAACCCATTTGTTATGTGATATCACATTAAAAGCGTAGTTAAAGTTTAAATAAAATGTCTGCTGAATACGCCTTATCTAGTCGCTCTAATGTTTCTGTGAAAATATCTCAAAGATTTCTCTGACATGACCTCCCTGTTAATAGACTGGCAATTCATGTCTTGGAGTGCTTTCATCATTGGAACTCTCAGTAGGAAATTGTCAAATCACTTCCACTCTGTATACCCAGTGTTTCAAGTTATAGTCCTTAATTGCCCGAGGATGTCATGATACATTTAAGTCTGATGGAAGATAATTGTTTGTGGGGTCCCACTGACATTCCCGGCTTCTCAACATGTTATAGACTAATCCTTCCCCTATCAATTGATATTAAAGTTGGCCTGCTGCTGACCTTTATCAGTTCCTCCTGTCATTTATTTTCCATATTCCAGAATTGGAAACAATGAGAATTGGCTTAGTGGGAAAAAAAAATTTAAAAAAAGAAAGACAGAAATGCCACTGATATTAGATTTCAGTAGAAGGCAGACTGTTTCCAGTAGACCTGCAATTAACCTTCAGCACAAGGACAACACTACCAGCAATGATCAAGGTGACTTAATCCTAAATTTTTATGCCTCTGCTTCTTTCTACTCTAGCGCAGGATCAGCTAATTTGCTGTCCATAAATGTGCTAAATAGGTGACTGATTATTTTATTATTCAGCTGGGTCAACATTTTAATTTCCTTCCCTACTGAACAGCAACAGCAGCTTGACAGGGCTTCTCCATTTCAATGCATTGCTAGACTTTTATGGTTAGAGTGACTGCTCTTGATATTGAGGCAGTAGTTGACTGCATATGGCATCAAGAAAACCCAGAAATATTAGAGTCAATGAAAATCCATTTAAGGAGCCAGGACAACCCTCCACTGATTGGAATTGTACCTAGCACAAAAGAAGATGGGTGTGGTTGTGTAGGTCAATCATCTCTGTCCAAAGATATCACTGCAAAAGTTCCTCATGTTAGTGTCCTCAGCACAACAATCTTCAGCCGCTTCAACAAGGACATTCTGTTCATCACAAAGATCAGAAGTAGGAATGGTCACCGATAATTTCAGAACTATATGTGAACCCTCAGATACTGAAGCAACCTGTGTCCATAATCAGCAAAACCTGGACAATGCCTAGGCTTGAGTTGATAAAAGGCAAGTAACATTCATGCCACAGAAGTGCCAGGCAATCACTTTCTGAGAATCTAACTATTTGCCCTAGATAGCAATATTCTGAGGCTATCATTGACGAGAAACTGAAGTAGACAGAGGCTAGAAAGTCTCTAGTGAAACTCTACTCTTGATTTTTCAATGCTTGTCCATCATCTACAACATACAAGTGAAGCATATGATGGAATACTGTCCACCTACTTGGATGAGTGCAGTTCAAACAACATTTGAGGAGAATGGCAACATCCTGGACAAAGGAACTCACTTGATTTACATCCAATCCACAACCTTCAGGATTCAATCCCTATGTCATCAACTCAGATTAGTAGCAGTCTCGAAGATGCTCCTGCAGCAGCTTAACCTAGCTGCATTTATAGCTATTTACAAAACTTGCCATCTCTATTACCAGTAAGGACACCACACAACAGACACATGAGAACACCACTGCCTGCAAGTTGTCTTCCAAGACACTCACCATCTTGACTTGAAAATATATTATTATTCCTTCATTACTGCTGGGTCAAATTCTCGCAACTCCTGCCCAAAGAGCAAGGACTGTAGCGGTTCAAGAAGGCAGCTCACCAATACCTTCTTGAGAGCAAATAGGCAATAAAGCCCACATATCATAAATAAATATTTAAAAAGCCAGAGGAAGGCAATGAATATTTTCTATATGCTGTCAAAAAATATCATCTTTTAGGCAGAACTAAACAGGATCTGACCATCTCCAAAGGAGTTTCAAAACCTATGCTATTTATTAACTAGAGCACTTGCAACATTGACTTTATTTCCCTTGCCCTTACCCACATTTTCATTGTCTCAGTAGTCAATACGTTGTATGGGCACAGCAGGTTACTGTGCTGTATTAGCAGCTACTGATAATGACTGCTGCCACCGTTCTCCTGAAGTGTAGGATAGTACAAGGCTTACTTGGTCGGTTGTGGGAGAGGAAAAGCACTATTGTGTTCTGTCTCACGGTCAGTATATTAGCACACCTTTAAGAGACATGCTCATGACATCATCTCTATATTGTGGCATGTGCTTGAAGGAATAAAGGCTTCATGCTCCATTTTATGTCAGGTTTACTGAAAACATGATATTTCAGGCTCAGTGGTGAGCACTAGTACCTCACACTTCCAGGGATCCAGGTTCAATTCCACCCTTGGGCAACTGTCTGCATGGAGTTTGCACGTTCTCCCTTTGTCTGTGTGCGTTTGCTCCCACTGTCCAAAGATACGCAGGTCACGTTATTAGACATGAGAAATGCAGAGTTAAGGGGTGGATCTAGGTGGGATGCTCTTTGGAGAGTAAGTGTGGATTAAATAGCCTGCTTCTGTACTGTAGGGATTCTATGATTCTATTGGAAGTTGCTGAAACTGTTATAGCTCAAATCCTCATGTACCTGAAGTATGCAATATGTGTCCATCTGCTGCTTTCTTGATTATTTTAATATCCAAGTCCAGTTTCTTATGTTAAAGGAGGTAACATAACAAATATTATAAGCAACAAGCAGGTAACATCACAAACATCACGCAAAACACTAAGTTTGAGCAACTCATCATGACCACTTGCTGGTTTAACTGAAAGAGCCTATTGTGAACAAGATAATGCTGTTGACTTTCTGATGGCCTGATAATAGTTCCTGGGAGTTGATTGTGAGGACCCTGAGGAATTACCATTGTAGCAGATGCTGAAAAAATTGCTTGGGAAACTAAAGATTCACTGGGCCATTTTCTTGCATTTAAATAAAAGAATTGGAGAATTTGGTTCTCTTACTGATGGTCTGACATATGTAGGCTCCTTTGAAGTGGAAGACCATTCATCTCTTGGATTTTCTTCATGGGGGATGTCTTCCTTAACAAAACAGGCAATTCCCTCTTGACAGTATCTTGAATTGTTGCAAATTGTTCATCCCTTCTCAGTGATTTCCTTCTTTAAGAGTTTTATTAAAACTTCTTTGACCAAAACATTTGGGCCACCTCACCCAGACCATTTACACTGCATCACATATTGTTTTGGAATGCTCCTGTGAAACACCTCAAGGCAATGTATTACATTAAAGGAACTATATAAATGCAAGTTGTTGTTGCAGTGCCATGGTTCCAAGTTGGGACAAATTGCTCAAACCCTCCACTAGTGCACTTCCCCTAAACCCTAGTGATAATGCATTATTTTTATACTGAAAATTAACTTTCAAACTTAGTTTACAGTTCCTCCATTGCTATGTCAGTCTTCTGATGCCAAACTAGCATTGCCAGTTTGCTTTTCTCTGGGGAATGATTATGGCCTTTATACCAATTATGTGCGGAGCAAACAACATGTAGCAAAATTCAAATGGTTGTTTATTTGCTTCAATCAAGTTAATTTGTTAATTAGCAACTTTACTCTTTTTGTGCTAAAGAAATCATTTACTCCAGTGGAATGTTTACATTATTAATGCAGATTTGCTGTACTGCTCCAACAGTTAGATGCTCTCCTGGTTTGGCAATTACAAATCTTTTTCTCTCCTTCATGATTTCCTTTGCATCTTGAAAGCCTTGATTTTTTTTCTTCTGTGTAGTTGCTTTTTGTCAAAGAGATTCTTGTTTTGTCTGTATCCAAGCTCTCTCTTTGCCATGCTCCCCCTATAAAACCCCACAATGCCCAACTACACAACACCACCACACCCTTCATGGATCAGACTCTGCAGTTATAATAACCTTAGGCAGTTAAGCAGATAGATGTTCACTGATATAGAACTGTAAACGTCCATCAAAAACTAGCCCTGTCCTCTTTCTGTAGAGTTACACAAGGGCATCATAACTACTTCTGTTTATTTTTTCATTTTATCTTGTTCCTTATCGGAATGCTCATCATTTAGATTGTTAGTAAGAGTTAAATCATTTCATTGCTTAAATAATAAAAGTAATTGTGCAGCAGGAATTTTATAGGAAATGAAATAAACCTAAAATGTTTTGTTTCAGAGCCAGGCTAATGTAAATGCAGCATTGATAAACCCATAAAGAACTTTGCTAAATCACACTAATTTAAATTTACTAAGCGGGAGTCAAAATGATAAATTGAAATTTGCAAAGGAAGGTTGTATATCAATTTTCAACTGAGACTTACAAGTTACATATTCTGATCAAGCCATTATTATATTAATGGTAAAATATAATTATGCTTTCAAATGTGTTTAACTCACAATATAAATAGCACTTAATTGTTGAACAAAGATGAACTACAAAAGCCACAAATTACTAAGCAGTCAATTTTTTGAAAAGGTAGCTCAAAGCCTCTGTGGAGGGAAAACCACTTTAGAGGTTAAATAGGATTTATAAAAAGGAAAGAATGGAAGTGATGTCATATAGATGTCACAATACTGATTGATGAAGCTATAAATTAGCTCCTTACCAAGGAAAGTGGCTTTAAATTACTGAGTTTCAAAGGTGCATTGTTTCACAGGCAATTAATGTGTCAGTTGTCAGTCAGCATTATTTAAAGTGCCAATAAGAGCTGGGTAATTGGACTTAGTGGATTAATGAGTACAGCACAGTTCTACCCACCAGAGAACTCTGATAATCTACCACTGCTTTGCCCTTAATATATGTGGTGAAAGGAGAGCCAGGGTGTGAGTTGTTGTAATACTGTCACTTTATTTTGACTCAACATGATTTGCCTTGTTTGCTAAACATGTGACCATTCTTTGGGTGATATCGTCTGAAGCAGGCTGATGAGTGGGTACATTTTAGGGAATTACTGTGTGAATCTGCCTTGCAGAAAACATAACAAACAGAAGTAACATGTTTAGGATCGTCTATCCAATGTCAAAGTGTAATACTCATGATGTCTAACTACAGATATCTTTACCTTTATCACAATGAATTTGTTATCATTGAAATAAAAGCTAGTCAGTCAGTGTTCCAAAATACGTGTGCTTATGCTAACACAAAAACAAGGTGCACTAGATGTTTATACAACTGAAGGGCAATCAAAAATGAAGTTACCCTCAGTACACCCTGTAGAAAGTTATAAAGAGCATTGTCATCGAGGCCTGGGGCAACTCATCTGTCTGAAGAACCGTAAAATGTCTAGGAAATGGAAGAAATATATTAAGGTTGGAAAATTGAATATGCGATGGGAAGAACAAAGTGGAAAATGTTAAGAATTCAAGAAAAAAAACATTGAAAAGTTGTTTGGAGAAATGAACATGCTAGAAGAAAAGCTTTTTCAGAAATAGCTAAGCCATACTTCAATTTTAACCTCTGGAAATGTGGTCATCAATTACAATAATAACCTTTGAAATGGGTGATCATTGCTCCAGTCACCTGTTAAGGAATTCCAAGCAATGAGGTATGACTGCAGCCATTAAAGAGACAAGGCCATACCCTCCTAAGAAATCAATCAAATAATTATTACAAATGTTTCTGAATAATAAAAAAGCCAAAAAGTCTGCAGTGTGGTTCAATACAAGTAGAAGTCATGAAATGAACTATATAAACAAAATACTGGACGTGTGTAGCAGATTCATTAGCATCTGGAAAGCGTGAAGTTGGGGTTACATTTATGAGTATGCCCATCATATAAAGATATTTTTCTGTTTTCATATTTGCAGTTTTATTTTAACCTTTTCTTCCGTCCAGCCACCAGCTATCATCATAATCCTTCATTTCCAAGTGCACTACAAGTTTGGATTCATCCTAGCTTCTTCCCTGTCAATACACCTCTTCACAGAAAAATACTTCTGTTAAGTACATCTTCAAATAACATCTGTTACTAATTCCTCCTCCCTGGATTCCTAATTTGCTCTAATTAATATTTACCTATTGATTAGTTTCCTATTAAATATTAGGTCCTAAATTGTGGACCCCTTACCTCACATTGTTCCCTTTCAGGTTTCTAAAACCTGCATGCTGTACAACAGAGGGCGTGATTGTATGGCATGCAGGTTTTAGAAACCTGAAAGAGAACAATGTGAGGTAAGGGCTCCACAATTTAGCACCTAATTTTAGCTCCAATAGCACTGATGATGGGACTGGAAAGAAAGTTATGCATCTTCTTGCCATTGGATCTACTGAAGCCTGGCCTCCAGTGATGCTCTTGGAAATCAGAAGCTGCTGATTGGCTAGCACCTTCTGCCAGGACAGGACTTTCTGTTGAATCATCTGATTTTCCCAAAATGCTTTTAAATGCCTGGATGGAAATTGATCTAGTGAGTTTTTTCATTAATGGTGTTGGGGGAGTCAGACATCCCTGAATTTATCTATTCCTATATTTAATTTGTGGAGCTCTAAACCTTGGGCATAGAATATACAGCATCGAAGGAGGCAATCGTACTCATTGGTAGAGTTATACAATCAATTGACCAACCTCCCTGTTCTCTACCTTCCTGTATTTTTCTTTCTGTTCAATTATTTATCTAATTCTCATTTAAATTTTAATATTAAAGTTACTTCTATTATTCTTTCAAGCAGTATATTCCAGATCAGTGCAACTCACTCCATTAAAATAAAGTATCTTTTTTTTTTGTTCTTTGACCAATCATCTAAAAGCTGTACCATCTGGTTATTAATCCTTTTGCTATTGGGAAATAAAGTGGATTTGCATCCAACCAAAAATTGTTAAATGATGGAACAATCCAATGGTCTGCCATTGAAGCATAACAAACTAGATGAGATGAAGGATCCAATGAGCATTTATTACAATGGACTAATACTACAGTCACAGGCATAATCTGGTCTAGTATTGCAGCATAAGAACATGCTTCGACTCATCCCAATTAAGATGTTGTCTGAGACCATCACATCTTTAGGTCACATGCAATTGTGTTTTTGTCAGGATGTTTCTTAAAAGTGTATTGATATACTGTGTCCCTCTAAGGTACATTGGCTGTGAAACATAACACAATAGGATTCTTCTAAATTATTATGTCAAACTGGTCGCAGTTTTGATATAACTCAATCTGTGTTTCCTAATTTAACTTATTTTGCTCTTTTCGGCCTGTGCATGTGCTCAAAGATATTTTCTGATTGACCGGTTCAGAGATGTTATGACATGCCTCTGAAGCAGATAGAGCTTGGACCTGCTCTCCTTGCTTAGAGGTAGGAACACTGTGTGGCACAGTGGTTAGCACTGCTGCCTCACAGCGCCAGAGACCTGGGTTCAATTTCTGACTCAGGCGACTGACTATGTGGAATTTGCACATTCTCCCTGTGTCGGCGTGGGTTTCCTCCCAGTGCTCCGGTTTCCTCCCACAGTCCAAAGATGTGCAGGTCAGGTGAATTGGCCATGCTAAATTGCCCGTAGTGTTAGGTAAAAAGGGGTACATGTAGGGGTATGGGTGGATTGCGCTTCGGTGGGTCGGTGTGGACTTGTTGGGCCGAAGGGCCTGTTTCCACACTGTAAGTAATCTAATCTAATCTAATCTAAAACTATTGCTGCACCACCAGAACTCCCTATACATTTGCTCAAGATATTTTTAATCAACCTGTACAGGGATGTTAAATCACACCTCTGGAATAGCAGGACTTGAACACAGCTCTGCTGGCTCAAAGATAGGGATGCTACCAGTCAAATGAGACCTGAATTAATTCCCTGCAGCTGCATATAATGAGCCATAATTGAGATCGGATTAACAGATTCATTTCTTTTTTCCCTAAAGAAATCTTTATTTAATAAGCAGAAACACTGTGATTTTTTTTAAAGTAACCATTATTACCCCATATGTTGGAGATGTAAGACTTCAAAGATTTTGAAAAGCATAATGCATTTGGTTGTCAGTCTTTACAGTGACCTCAATGTTAGGAAACTAGACCATTGTTAATATTTAATTAGTTTTATTAGAAATTTGAGGTGTATGGAGCTACTTCATAGAACAATGCCAGCCTTTCGTTCTGACTTTGGAAATGCAAAAGTGCAATGATTTATTTATTCACTTCTGTGCACACTGGAAAGCAATTGGACTGACAAGTCAAGAGTGACTGAACATGTCATTTTATATGCAACTTTCATAAAAAATGTAGTAGAGCCATACCTTCATTGTTGATGGTAATTTAAATTTTTAATACTGCAGGGAAATATTCTAGAAACTATCGATTAGAACATTTTGCCAGTTTAAATAATTATCTGGTTTCTGCAAGATTAGTTAGAAACAGCAGAAAAATGTATGGTTTCAGAAGGTTTGGAAGAAAGGAAACTACGTTATGCTTTCTGACTAGTACAATCAATGCTTTATGTCCTCCATCATAAAAAAAGTTTTCACAAAGAAATGTTGTAGAATTGCACAGGAAGGGTTTTGTGTCACTCAGTCCAATCTGAGAAATGTGTGAAGTACTTTTCATGGGATAGTATCTTTTCTTCAATTCTACAGTTCATTTGTCACCAAAGACAATTGGTAAAGCCAAGAGTATAAAACATAGGCACAGTGAATGAAATATTTCATTGCAATAAACAGAGAAAGTTAAGAAAAAAGATTTAAAAATAATTTTAAATAATAGCTTGCCCAGAAATAATTTTTAAATTTTACTATTAGTTTTAAAGATATTCTGTATTATGTATTTGTATAATTTTCTAACTGATTCAGATGTTTAAAAGATTAAAGATAAAAGATTGCTCTTTGCAATACAGTGTGGACTAACAAAATGTTACAAAAACTAGTCACACAGCACACTGGGAGAATACTTGAAACAGTCCCTGCACATTTTGTAGGACCAGACAAGTCCAGTTAAAGATCTCTGTAGGCAATGGAGAAAGGAAACCCTTTGAAGTAGTGGCGTAAAAACCAGGCTGGGAAGGATAGAGGGTAAAGAGAGACATTTGCCATTTGCAATGAGCATCACTACCATAGCAAGTACAGTCCATGATCATGGCGACAGATGTAAATTCAAGTGCAACTAAATGAATAGACACCAAAATCTCAGCATTGAGAACATCATGGAGCAGATTGTTAGTGACAAAAGCACAATTTAAAATATTTACAAGACGAGTATGACATAAGAAGACAGAAGAATTTTAAGACCTTGATAACATCAGAATATACAATGGATTTTAAAAAGGAGGAAGACGGCCAAACGGGCGGTGATTCAAACAGAGAAAGAAACCTACACTGCTGTCTGACCCAGCAGTGACCTGCACAGCTGCTGCCTTTACTGCCTGGTTTCAAATATCTTGGACATTGGAGATTGTTCTAAGAAAAATAACCAATTGTGAAATCCACAGCTGACCTTGGGAGAAACCTGTGTGTGGGAGCTCACAGCCAGGAAGTAGCTAAGTGGCTTTTAAAGTGTAACTGGCTTTCTTTTGTAAATCTACAATAGTGAGTAGAGTGGGATATATTTTATTATATGGTGTTATTGAGATCCAACTCTAGATTAAACTTTAAAAATATAAAAACATCATTTTTAGAACAGTCAGACTGTAGATTGTTAAGACCTACAGTTGAGCTTTAGTGGAGTGATGTGCCTTTCCTGTTGGATGTGGGAGATTAGGGAGAAGTTCCATGTTACTGTTGATTATGACTGCTGAAAGCATGTTTGGTTGCGAATCCTATTGGATTGCATGGATTGGTTGGAGTGGCAGTTTGAGGAAATGAGGAATTTACCGCATATAAGGGGTGTGGTGGATGGCAGTTGCGGGGAGGGAGATAAACTGAATATACAGTCAGATGGATGGGTGACTTCCAGGAAAAGTTGAAGAGGGAGGCACGAAGTGCAGGAGTCTCCTGTGGCTGTCCTGAAGTCAAACAAGTATGTTGTTTTGGATAATGTAGAGGGTGATGGACTCTTAGGGGATTGTAGTATTGACAGCAGGTTTCTGGTACCAAAACTGGCTCTAATATAAAGAGGAGTATGTCAGGTTCCAGAAACTTTCTCAGATTCTGAGCAGAGAATATAGGAAGTTAGGCAGGAATTTAAAAAGGAGGGCTTGAGGGTAGTAATATCTGGATTACTCCCAGTGCCACGAGCTAGTGAGGGTAGGAATACAAGATGGAGCAGATGAATGTGTGGCTTAAAAGCTGGAGCAGAGGAGAAGGATTCACTGTTTTGGATCATTGGAATCTCTTCTGGGGGAAAGTGACCTGTATAAAGAGGACGAATTGCACCTGAATTGGAAAGGGTCTAAATACTGGTGGGGAAATTCACTAGAGCTGCTTGGGAGGATTTAAATTGTCATAAGACAAGCTAAACAGAGGACAGCCAGAGAATTTCTAGAAGCATGGCACTCAGCCATTGATTCCATCAACATCCACCTAGACCCAATGTACCAGCCACTACAACAAACTGAAGCAGCAATCTGAAACAGCAGGAATGGTACAAAATAAATTCAAGAAGGCACAGTACAGCAGCGCTTCACAGGAGGTTCCAAAGCTCTGAAGACATCACCTAGACAGAGGATGAAACATCTGCAAATCAACTTTCCATCTTGGTGAACATACCTACAACCACAATAGGATTTAAGCTAGTAAAGGGCAGGGTAGGTGGCGGAGGGGGGAGAAGTTGGTTGAGATCAAGGGATCTAGTGAGAAAAGTGATCAGTCTGAGACTGGTACAGGTGGCGAAAAGAGTAAGTGAAAGAGACAAGGCAGGCAGGAACAAAGTAGAAAATGAGATGGAACTGATAAATGAAACTGCATTTATTTCAATGCAAGAGGCATAACAGGTAAGGCAGATGAATGCAGGGTATAGTTAGGAACATGGTATTGGGATATTGTAGAAAGTACAGAGATGTGATTCAGAGATGGACAGGACTGTCAACTTAACGTTCCAAAATGTAGGTGCTGTAGAAAGGATAGAAGGGGGTGGGGGGGCAGGGTGTCAGGACAGCTGGGGGAATGACCTGTTTGATTAGGGATAACATGGCCACATTTAGGGAGGATATTCCTGGGAGTACATTGAGGGAAGTTATTTCAATGGAACTGAGAAATAAGAAATTGAATGATCACCTTATTAAGATTGTACTATAGACTCCCCAACAGTGAGTGGGGAATTGAGAAACAAATTTGTAAGGAGATCTCAGTTATCTGTAAGAATAATAATGTGGTTATGATAGGGGATTTTAACTTTCCAAACATAGACTTGGACTGCCATAGTGTTAAGGACTTGGATGGAGAGGAATTTGTTAGGTGACTATAAGAATTTTTTAAAAATTCAGTATGTGGATGTACCGACCAGAGAAAGTGCAAAAGTTGACCTACTTTTGGGAAATAAGGCAGGGCAAGTGGGTGAGGTGAGAGTAGGAGAGCACTTTGGGGCCAGTGACCATATTCTATTAGTTTTTAAATAGTGATGGAAAAGGACAGCCAGGATCTCAAAGTTAAAGTCCTAAATTTGAGAAAAGCCAATTTTGACAGTAATAGACAAGAACTTTCAAAAGTTGATTGGAGGTGGATGTTCGCAGGTAAAGGGCTGGCTAGAAATTGGGAAGCTTTCAAAAATGAGATAATGAGAATCCAGAGACAGTCTTGAAGGGCAAGACTGGTAAGTGTATGGAATGCTGCATGACTAGAGAAACTGAGGTGTTGATCAAAATTAAGAAGGAAGCATATGTTAGGTATAGACAGGAAAAATTGAGTAATTACCCAGAAGATCATAAAAGCAGTATGAGTAAACTTAAGAGGAAAATCAGAAGGGCAAAAAGAGGACATGAGTTGACTTCAGCAAAAATGGTTAAGGAGAATTCAAAGAGATTCTACAAATACATTAAGGATAAAATGGCAACTAGGGAGATAATAGGACACCTTGAAGATCAGCAAGGCATCCTCTGTGTGAACCGCAGGAGATGGGGAGATACTAAAAGAGTATTTTGCATCAGTGTTTACTGTGGGGAGAAATATCGAAGAGAGAAAACATGGGAAAATAAGTCTTGAAAAATGTCTATATTACAAAGAAGGAGGTGCTGGATGTCTAAAAATTCATAGAGGTGGATGAGTCACTGAGACCTGATCAGATGCAGCCTAGAACTCTGTGTGAAGCTAAGGAAGTGATTGCTGAGCCCCTTGATGAGGTATTTATATCATCGATAGCCACAGGTGAGGTGCCAGAAGACTGGAGGTTGGCTAATGTGGTGCCACTATTTAAGAAAGGTGATAAGGAAAAGCCCGGGAAGTATCGAGTAGTGAGCCTGACATCAGTGGTGAGCAAGTTGTTGGAAGGAATCCTGAGGGATAGGATTTGCATGTATTTGGAAAGGTAAGGTCTGATTAGGGATAGTGAGCATGGACTTGTGCCATGCTCACAAACTTGATTGAGTTTTTTGAAGAAGTAACAAAGTGGATTGGTGAGGGCAATTGTATGGATTTGATTTATATGGACTTCAGTAAGGTGTTCAACAAGCTTCCTTATGGTAGACTAGTTAGCAAGGTTAGATCACATGGAATACAGGGGAAACTAGCTATTTGGATACAGAACTGGCTCAAAGGTAAAAGACAGAAAGTGGTGATGAAGGGTTGCCTTTCAGACTGGAAACCTGTGACCAATGGTGTGCCACAAGGATCAGTGCAGGATCCACTGCTTCTCATTATTTATATAAAGGATTTGGATGTGAACACAGGAGGTATAGTTAGTAAGTTT
Organism: Chiloscyllium plagiosum; assembly: GCF_004010195.1. Lineage (NCBI taxonomy): Eukaryota > Metazoa > Chordata > Chondrichthyes > Orectolobiformes > Hemiscylliidae > Chiloscyllium > Chiloscyllium plagiosum. Next base: position 23,269,012 of record NC_057732.1, on the reverse strand, counting down.
GCAGATGGCATCAAAATTGGAGGTGTACTAGACAGTGAAGAAGGTTACCTAGGAGTACAACAGGATCTTGATCAGATGAGCCAATGGGCCAAGGATTAGCAGATGGATTTTAATTTAGATAAATATGAGGTGCTGCATTTTGGAAAGGCAAATCAGGCCAGGACTAATGGTAAGGTCCTAGGGAGTGTTGCTGAACAAAGACACCTTGGAGAGCAGGTTTATAGTTCCTTGAAAGTAGAGTCACAGGCAGATAGGATAGTGAAGAACGCATTTGGGTTGCTTGCCGTTATTGGTCAGTGTATTGAGTACAGGATTTGGGAGGTCATGTTGCGGCTGTACAGACAATGGTTAGGCCACTGTTGGAATACTGTATGCAGTTCTGGTGTCCTTGCTTTTTGAAGGATGTTGTGAAACCTTTAAGGGGTCAGAAAAGATTTACAAGTATGTTGCCAGGGTTGGAGAATTTGAGCTATAGGGAGAGACTGAATAGGCTGGGGCTGTTTTCCTTGGAGCTTCGGAGGCTGAGGGGTGACTTTATAGGGGTTTATAAAATCCTGAGGGTCATGGATAGGATAAATAGACAAGGTATTTTCCCTGGGGTGAGGAAGTCCAAAGCTAGAGGGCATGAGTTTAGGGTGAGAGGGGAAAGAGTTAAAGGGACCTAAGGAGCAACATTTTCATGCAGAGGGTGGTGTGTCCATGGAATGAGCTGTCAGAGGAAGCGGTAGAGGGTGGTACAATTACAGTATTAAAAAGGCATTTAGATGGGTTTAGGGTGTAGGTTTGCTTGCTGAGCTGTGGGTTTGATATCCATACGTTTCATTACCTGGCTAGGTAACATCATCAGGGATAGATGTGTTGTCCCAGTCGAGTTGGTGGGTTTTTTCATCCGTGTGTAGGGCTACGAGGGAGAGAGAGTCGTGTCTTTTTGTGGCGAGCTGATGAAGTGGGTGGTGAGGCACAGGTCCACTAGCTTCATGATGTTTTCGTTGGTAATGTAATTGATGGTGGTTGGGGTGTGTGTGATGGTCTCGTCTAAAGGTAGCCCTACACACGGATGAAAAAACCCATCAAGTCAATGTTGATGGAGGTGAACAGTGCTGTTACGTCGAATGAGATCATTGTTTTGTCTTCCTCTATTTTGGTGTTTTTGATGATTTTTAGGAATTCCTGGGTGGAGTGGATGGAGTGCTGTGACTCTTCTACTAGGTATTTCAGTCTTGCATGTAGTTCGTTGGCCAGTCTATAAGTTGGTGTTCCGGGTAGTGAGACTATGGGTCTGAGGGGGGCTCCTGGTTTATGGATTTTTGGTAGTCCATAGAATCGTGGGGTGTTGGTCACATCTGGTTGCATTTTCTGGAATTCCGTCTTGTTTAATTGTCCAGAATTGTGTAATTTTCTTAGGAGATATGTAATTTTGTTTCCTAGTTGTGGGGTCGGGTCTAGCACCACCTGTTGATAGGTGTTGGTGTCTGCGAGTATATGGGTATATGAATAGGGAGGGTTTGGAGGGATATGGGCCAAGTGTTGGAAATGAGAGAATATTTATTTAAGATATCTGGTTACCATGAACGAATTGGACCAAAGGGTCTGTTTCCATGCTGTGTATTTCTATGACTAATGGGAAAATATATTAAGGATGGAGCAATAGAGGTTGATTTGAAAATTTGAAGAAAAAGACTTCCATTAAGCTTTCAGCGAAGGAATGTGAGAAAGCATTCATTATGCTATAGAGAAGGGAGGAAACACCATCCAAGCTGTAGAATGTATGAAAATGACCACTATGCCTCTAGAATGCTTGAAGCTTCCATTTTATTATCAAAAGGCATGAAAATTCCCAGTAAGCAGTATGGAGATACATGTTGCAGAAATACAGAGTGTAAAGTCTATTGGAAGGATGTCATACAGCATTGCTTTAAAATAACGTTTCAAGGCATGGACAAGAAGTATATAGCAACATTGCTGGAATAGAGGTCTTAAACATTTGAAGAAACATTAAGACAATTGAATTAAATGAGTATTGATTTCATAGAAGATTACAAGTTTTAAAGCCATCATCATTGATCTCTTGCAAAATCATTACATCTTTGAGGGCAATAGAATGAATAGCATTGAGATGTTACAGATTGAAGACAGCTTTAATATATTAGGAATAAATGACCACATTAAGAGGAAATCACAGGGGAAATAAAATTACAATAAAATTGAATGTCAGAAGTGAACAAAACAGAACATAGGGTTAGATATCTTGAAGAAACAGTTCTCAAGAAACAGATTTGCTTCAAAATTAAATAATAAACCTCAAGTTGAACATACAAATACATTATTGTATTCATTAGTACTTACAGTTGACAATATTAGAAACCACCAACTACAAAGTAGGTGCAGATAATTTTCACAGTTTTTTTTATAAAAACTTAAATCAGAGAACAAATATAATTCTTCCAACAGCAAATTTAACTGAATTTTTAAAAATCCATGGAAATTCAGATACTTTCATTCAGGAACTATATCAATTGGTGGACAACTTTGACTATGAAGCTTGAATACAGAATTGCTATAGGATAGAATTGTTGTTGAAGTTCTTAATGAAACTTTTTATCAGATTTATTACAATCAAAGAAACTGTGACTCCAGTTCAGTTTCATGCAAATGGACACCAGAATGTTTTTCCAATTAGATATAAATGGTGTGGTAGAACATTGTGAACTATCCAAATAGTATGACTGAAGACATGAAAAAAGGCAATACATTAAAGATGAGTGACTTTAATCTCCAATCTAGATTGGACATATCAAATTGGCAGAGGAAACCGTGAAGGAGAATGCTTAGAGTGTATTTGGGACAAAGATCAGGGTTTTTTAAAATAATAACTTGTGATTATAAAATGGTAGTTTTTAGCATTAAGTTTGAGAGTGAGAAACTTAGATCTTAAACAGCTGTGCTAAACTTAAATAAGGGCAGAGCTGGCTGGAATGGACTGGGAAAATAATTTAGCAAAAAAGATGGTTGATAAATGATGGCAGAAATTTAAGAAATTTGTTCATGTCTCAAAAGAAAGATATATTCAAGTAGGAAAGTATGACTCTAGGAAGGGGATTAATTAGCCATGATCAACCAAACAGGTGAAGGATAAAAATCAAATGGAAAGAAAAAAAAAAGAAAAAGATTAGTGACAAACCAGAAGGTTGGGGAAAAAAAATTAATCTAACAAAACATAGCCTAAAATAGATTAAAATAAATATATGAAGTATAATGCTTTGAGGGTAAAGCAGCAAGTAATATTAAAACAGACAATAAGAGCTTCATTAAGTATATAAAAGGAAAATGAAAACCAAAGTAAACGTAAGCCCTTTGGAGAATGGAGCTGGGAAAATAAAATTGTGAAACCAGAAAATAATAGCGGAGTTGATTAAATACTTTGTATCAGTCTTAACGGTAGAAGACATTAATAATATTCTAAAAATACTAAATAAGGGACAAATGGGGTGTGGTTGGGAGGAAATAAATACAATAACTATCAAGAGAGATAAAGCACTGATAAGTGTCCCAGACCAGATATGTTGCATCTTAGGATATTAAAGGAGGTAGCTACAGAGATAATGTATGGACTGATAGTAATCTTCCAAGAATCCTTGGATTCTAGAAAAATCCAGAGGATTGGAAAATTGCCAATGTAACATTGTTAGTCAAGAAAGGAGAGACACCAAAGAAAAAGGCAGATAACTGTAGGATAGTTCGCTTAACAACTGTCATTTGAGAATGTTAGAGTCTGTTATAAAGTATGTAAAAGCAGAGGATTTAGAAATACATGACACAACCAACCAGAGTTAGCATAGCTTCTGAAGGGAAAATCATACCTAACAAATTTATGAGAATTCTTTAAGAAAGTAACAAGCTAGGGAAATAGTAGATGTAACATATTTTGATGTCCAAATGAGTTTGAAAAGACACAACACATAAAGCTACTTAACAAGATAAGAGCCCCTAATATACAGTGTGGTACATTAGCATGGCTAGAGGATTTTAGAGTAAAGGGAAGACCTTTTAGAACAGAGATAAGAAGAGCGGTGAATCTATGGAATTCACTGCCTCAGAAGGCTGTGGAGGCCAGCTCATTGAGTATATTTAAGATGGAAGATAGATAAGTTCTTGATTGTAAATGAGATCAAGGGTTACGGGGAGAAAGTGGGAGAATGGTGTTGAGAAACTTACCAGCTATGATTGAATGGCAGTGCAGACTCAATGGGTTGAATGGCCTAATTTCTGCTTCTATATCTTACGGTCTTATGGTCAAGTTAATAATAGAAGATAAAGAGCTGGCTTAAGGGAGGCATTTTCAGGAGTACAACTAATAATTAGTGGCATGTCACAGGGATCAGTGTTAGGAACATATTATTTATATATTAATGACTTTAATGAGGGAAGTGAATGTATTGTTGCACATGACACAAAAATATGTGGGGGGAAAGTGATGAGTTTGACACAAAAAAAGGCTTATGTTAAGTGAATGGACAAAGCCTGGCAGATGGAATACAATGTGGGAAATTGTGAGGCTATGCTGTTTGGCAGGAATAATTGAAGAGCTGAAAATTATTTTCATGCAGAAAGACTGCAGAAAGCTGTATCTCAGAGGGATTTGTGTGTCTTTGTGTATGGATCACAAAAAAGTTAATATGTTAGTTCAACAAGTGATCTGAAGGCAAATGGAATGCTAGACTTTATTCCAAATGGAATGGACTATAAAAATAAGGAGGTCTTGCTAAACTATCCAAGACATTAGTTAGACTACACATACAATACTGTGAACAGTTTTATTCCCATTATCAAAGTTAACATAAACTGATATTAGAGGTAGTCCAGATAAGGTTCACTTGGTTGGCCCCAGTAATTGACAAATTTTCTTATGAGGAGATGTTGGGCCTGTATTAATTCACATTTTGAAGAAATGAGAGATGTAATGGAATCATTGACCCTTTGTGAATCCATGGAATTCTTTAAAGCAGAGTATGTGTGTATTTAGGACTGAGATGGACAGATTTTAGTCAGGAAGGGAATCAAGGTTCAGAGGGATATGGCAGGAAAGTGGATTTGAGAATTAGCAGACTTATTGAATTCATAGAATGACAGGGAAAACTTGATGGACAAATGGCCTACTACTGTGCCGTTGTCAGCATTCTATCCCATCCATAAACCGCAAATGGTTTGTACTACAACATATGACAAGAACATAGAGATAATGTCACAAAGATCCACTAATATGGATTGGCGGTAGGGCTTTAACTATACTTGTCCTGATTCACAAATCAATCAAGCAGCAGAATGTTATAAAACTGTTCCTTTTTACAAAACACAAGTGGTTGTAATACACTTTATTTGAATAGGTAACACATGTTGGTTTTCCCAAGCACCAGGTGTAAAGTTCTTGAATGGCAGAAATAATCATTTATTTCAACGAGAGATTTCAACTTGCAAATTTACCAGGCCATGGAACTGGTAGTGTACATGCACTAGTTTACCATTTAATGGGATTGTGAATAATTTAGATTTGTCTTTGCCACTCAAAAAAATCCTTGTATATTTAAGTGCGCAGAAAAGTGGAAAATTCACTCATATATTTTGAGAAAATACAGATTTGCTTGCTCATTGATTATCAGTTGACAGATTACTTTGGTTCTTGCAGTAGCGAACCAATGGTAAACATGTAGCATGTATTTTCAATTAACTTCAGAATATGGATGATTAAAAAGAGACAAGAGACGTGGGTCTTCCAAGCGTTAGCCAAATCCCATCAAATAATTGTCTAAAATGTAAAGCAACTTCCCACACTTACGTATACTTCAATGTAGATGTTTTCAGTAAGAAACTGTTATATCATAGCCGATATCATATATCATAGTGGGTGAGCAGGCTATCTCAAACTACAGCTTCTGGATTTACAAATTTAACTGGGCATGTGAGTACCCATAAGTTGGTTCTCAATTTTTACCATAGTAACAATGAGTGTTGTAAGCCTCAACATTTTCTTTTGGCATAAATTCTGGATCAAACTGTCGTAATTCATTGTTACTCACGTTCCTGGTGCTAAAGCATCTATGTTGATGATTGGAAGAGCATTGTCTTCACAAGTTGAAAAAGACATGGCGAATTCATGCTATCACATGGTAAATAATATGTAGCCAACTTCCTCCACAAGATTAACAAAGGCTACTGAGGTGAGTAACCTTATGAATTTATATGTTTTGGCTGATTCTAAGGTGTCACATTAATCAGTTGATGCAATATTTTCCAGGGAAAGAAGTATCATTAATTTCCCTCTGGACAACTGTTTATTAAATTCCCTATTGAACCATCAAAAATCCTTTTCACATCCATGTCCTTTACTGGGTAAATACAACTTCACTCCTGCATTAACCCAGCAAATATTAATATGATTTCTTTCATCTGTAAAAGCTCGATAGTATATGACTTTTAAAAATGCAGTGTACAGTTGAAATAATTACAGCCGAATACAGAAAGAAGTTAATGTGACTAATGTCTTATAACCTAGTGTTTGTCACCAATTTACAGGACATGTTTTGGATGGAGTAGTAATGCAGAATGGAGTTTTCTTGCATAGTTTTGGAACTGCCACTTAAAATTGCAATTTCTTCTTTAGAAACAGTGAGCCATATGTTAATACAGCAAATGTCCATACAACAGTGTCTACAGCTTGATATTGCTTGTATGGTGTTTTATTCCAATTTATGTGAATTGACAATTGTCTTTGTCACAGTATAGAGGAAGAAGGAACAAGTAACAGATAACATTAATCCTGATCTTCTTGCAATTCTCCATCCTCCTAAAGGCCCACTCAATCTTTATTCTTTGCAACAACCAAAGTTGGAATATTTTGGATATAATAGTGTGTAGTGACTTAAACACAAACTAAGAAAGTTCTCAGGTTTTGTTCTGCTCTCTTATGAGCAGCTTTGTCCTTCACATCTCAAAATGATGGATGTTGCGGGAGCACATTAAGCAGGAGGAATAACATATCAGTTCTACATCATCCACCATGCAACCTGGAGATATGTTAAGATTGTTTTGTGAGATCAACTCTCCAACCAACCAGTCAACAACAATTGCTACAAATAACAAGCAACAGTACTGTCCTACTGCAGTCTGGGCAGGTATATGATATTTAAAATAAATTGCTTTTTAATGATTTAGCAGGATTAAGCTTCAGTCAGAATGCAATTAGTTCAGAGGAAAGACTGTGCTGGATACTTTATGTGTTTAATGGTACAACAGAATTGGAATTAGAGTTAGCTTTATTGTCACATGTACTCAACATGAGTACAGTGAGAAGATTACATGTCACCACTTAAGGCGCCATTTGGGTACAAATAGGAATCTGTGCTTGGTTCAAAAGTAGAAATTCTTAGGAACAAATTCGAAAAATGTTTTAAAATCCAGCATTGTGCCATCTTACGAACAAGATTATAGGATTAAATTAGAAGAATAAAGAAATAAGAAGTTCAGCCCTTCCAACCCAGTCCACACCAGCACCCAGCCTCTAGACTGCAACAGTCCTCACGTCCACACCACACCGGGCTTCACCTCAATGTTTTTGAGGACAAGAGTTTGCTTTGCCTTCACCTCGAGGCCATGAGTCCATGCTGAGGCTGGGAGTTCACTCTGCCTTCGCCTTGAGGCCATGAGTCTGTACGAGGCTAGAACTCCACTCTCCCTTCACCCTGAGGCCGAGAGTCCATACTGAGGCTGGGAGACCACGCTGAGGCCAGAAGTCTGCACTGAAGTTGGGAGTTTGTGCTGAAGCCACAAGTCTGCGCTGAAGCTGGGAGTTTGCACTGAGGCCAGGAGTCTGTACCAAGGCCTGGCTGTCGTACCGAGCCGTAGACTTCGTATTGAGGCCTGGAGTCCGTATTGAGGCCTGATGTCTGTACCGTGGCCTGGAATCCGTACCGAGGCCTGGAGTCTTTGCTGAGGCTGGGATTCACTCTGCCTTCACCTCAAGGCCAGGAGTCCATACTGAGGCTGGGAGTCCACTCTGCCTTCTCCTCAAGACCAGGAGTCTGCGCTGAGGCCAGGAGTCTGCTGAAGCCACGGGTCTGTGCTGAAGCCATAAGCCTGCGGGGGGTTTGCACTGAGAACTGGAGTCCGTACCCAGGCCTGGAGTCCGTGCTGAGGCCGAGAGTCCGTGCTGAGGTATGGAAGTTGTGCTGAAGCTGGGAGTTCGCGCTGCCTTCACCTTGAGACTATCAAGGCCGGGAGTCCTAAGCGTGGAAAGTGATCGACAATTACATTTTCCTCACATCCACTTTTAAATTTTTGCACTTCAATCTGAAATTTTATTAACATGTGAATAATCTATTATAGCAAAAGGGTCAAATCCTCTAATTGTGCTTCTACAGGAGCATCTCCAAAGAAGCATTGGAAAATGGAGTGCAATTCATGAGGGGCATTTCAATAGCTGTAACTTTAGCCAATTTAGTAGTGCTTCCCTCTCCTTGGTGTTGAGGTTATGTGTTTGTCTTTTCCTTGTTATCAGGGGTACGATACTTTGTCTCACTGTTTGTTGTGTCTCTTCTGTCAGTCCATTGTTCCTGAGTGTGCATTCTAGTGCTGCTAGGAAGTCTGCTGTCTTGGCGTCCCTGTGGTTGTAGTTGAGTCCCTTGGCCAGTATTGTTCTTTCCGTGTCTGTGAGCTGTCTGTGGGAGAGGTTTCTAACCCAGGTGTGTGTTGTGGTGTCCTCTCTGTTGTGTGTTAGTTTGGCCATTTTTTCTTTTAGTGCCGTTTTTTTGCAGTGTGTGGTCCTGTTCTGTCCTATGGTGACGGCCTGTTCTATGGTCCGGGTCCATTCCTGATTGGTGGTTTTTGAAATTAACGTTTTTTGGCGCGCAATAAGAAACGATAAGAACATAATCATACTAACAGCAGACAAAGGCAGAATGACGGTCATCCTGGATAAAGCAGACTACATCCAAAAAGTGCAACAACTACTTGCAGATACCAACACCTACCAAAAGAGGGAGTTTGACCCCACCCCACACCTCACCAATAGGATAAACACACTGAGGAACCTACAACAAAACGAACAGATAACCAGGTTTGACCTACAAAGAATGAAATCTGAAAGCAACAACACCCCCACATTCTATGGACTACCTAAAGTGCACAAACCAGACATCCCACTCAGACCCATAGTATTACTACCAGGGACACCATCACACAAACTGGCTAAAGAACTACAGCAGAAACTGAAACACCTGATCAGCGGATCCAGACACTCTATACAATCAACACAGGAATTCTTGGACATCATAAGAAATATACACATAGACAAGGAAGAAACCATGGTCTCATTCAATGTAACGGTACTGTTCACCTCTATCGACAAAACCCTAGCCAGAGAAACAATAGCCAACCTGCTGGACATACAGAACAGACAACAGGACATTGAACCTATCAACAAAGACGGCATACTCAAACTACTGGACCTGTGCCTTGCAACACACTTCACATTCAACAACCAAATATATGAACAAATCAACGGCACACCCATGGGCTCACCCATCTCTGGACTCATAGCAGAAGCGGTAATGCAAAGGTTAGAACAAACAGTCTTACCGCAAATTCAACCCAAACTCTGAACGACATCTTTATAATCATTAAAAACACAGAAATAGAGAACACACACCGGATCATCAGCGCCACACTCACAGGAATCCGATTCACTAGAGAGGAAGAAAAGGACAACCAACTCCCATTCCTAGATGTGATGGTACAGAGAACACCTAACAGAGAATTCACCACAAAGGTATGCAGGAAAGCCACACACACACAGAC
>NC_057732.1:23186251-23258913 GCF_004010195.1 Chiloscyllium plagiosum | reverse complement strand
TATATAGGACAAACAGGAAGACAGCTAACGATCCGCATCCATGAACACCAACTAGCCATGAAACGACATGACCAGCTATCCTTAGTAGCCACACACGCAGATTACAAGCAACATGAGTTCGACTGGGACAACACTACTATTATAGGACAAGCCAAACAGAGAACAGCCAGGGAATTCCTAGAGGCATGGCACTCATCCACAGATTCAATCAATAAGCACAGCGACCTGGACCCAATATATCGGCCACTGCAGTGGACAGCTGGAACTGTCAACCGGAAGCGGCAGATTCAAACCACTACAAATGGCGGAGGAAAGATCACAGAAGCGCTTCACAGGAGGCTCCCAAGCACTGAGGATGTCACCTAGACAGGGGACGAAATGCAACACAAATTCCCAGCTCGGCGAACAGAACCACAACATTTGATGAAGTTAATTATGAATAATACAGTGCAATTGGCTCTATCCTTTATTATGAGCATATGGACTGGGTGTTGAGTGATTCATTTAGTCATTCCACCCCAATACTTCTGATAATACTTATATTTTCTCCTTGTATAATTGTTTGCTTTATCTATTACAGCATTCAACAGGAGAATTACCAAACATGCTTTGTCAGTGTTGTGTAATGAAGATTTACATTTGCAGTATGCCTTGACACATCCTGCAGTGATGTCTCATAATGTTTCACACAATGAATTACCTTTGGAGTGTAATGACTGTACAGATCCAGTAACTACATTCTAGGAATATTCACCAGAACTGTCAATCTCTAGAAAAACATAAAAACATTGAGAATTGCAAGGTTATATAGTGATATGGGTAATAATGCTTTGCCAATATACCCATTTATTAGCCTTTGTTTGCACGTAGCTAAATGAATACTATGAAATATATAAGCAATACAATTTAAGAAACTGCAAATATGTGTCAATACATGCTGTTGGATAGGAGGGATAGCCATCACTTATCTCCTACAAATGAAATAATTTGAATGATGTGAAGGGCTACTTCATCTTTCTGCACTCAAGCCCGAGTTACCATCAGCCTCTTTGTCTTTAACAAGCCCTGTTGGAAACTCTACAGTTTAGCCTTAGATGAAGAAAATCTCAAGCATGGTACGATTGCCATGCTAATTTGTCTATATTTAAATTTTCAGCATTAATATGCCAAGTTTGTTTTAAAATTTGCATCAATTTAATTTTAATTGATTCATTTCATATTTATTAACGTAAATTTTAATAGTTCAGTCAAAAATACTGGTCAAAAGAAATGTGTAAGATTAGCAATAACCTACCTACCATTAGCAGTCTGGATTAAATCCTACAAATATTCAAAGGAAACATTAGTAAGCATAATGTACGATTACAGTCAATGAATATGCATTAAAAACAGAAATGGCTGGCAAAACTCAGCAGATCAGGATTCTGGGTAATACAAGATGGAGGATGGGAAAAATTTCTGGTTGCAACAGCTGCTCCTTTTTTGAGGTATTTTAGGTGCTAAAGGTGATTTCCTCGAATTTCAGGAGCAGCAATTACTGTTTTATATGCTGTTGCATTGTTTTGGAACTTTGAAAAAAAAAGTCAAAACAACAACAGTTTTAAAAGGGAGAAGAACAGACGAAGGAAGCACATGGTGAGGTCAGTTCAGGAAAGAGGGAGAAAGAAATTGACACAGCAGTGTACCTACACAGTACTGCCTTTGCTGTTTGAATTCATGTATCGCTGGACATCGGAGTGTGTCTGGGAAAATTAACAAACAGTGAAATTCACAACTGATCTTGGAGGAACTGTTTGGGCGAAGTTCACAGCACAGAATCAGATAAGTGTATCATTTTAAGTGTGGCCTATAGAAAGTCTGCAGTAGTGAGTGGGTTCTTTCTTGATCATATGTTTTTTGAGATATGTCTCTTGATTAAACTTAAAATATAAGCCATAACTATTAATTTAACCTGGGGCAGTGTTTTGTAGAGGAATAAGACGGTGTTATTTTCTAGGTCTGTAGATTGTGAAGGAGTAAAAATGGCCTTTAGTAGAGTGATATGTGCTTCTTGTCAGATGTGGGAGTTTAAAGAGAGTTCAAGCGTTACTGTGGATTATATCTGAAATAAATGCTGTTGCTTGTGAATCTTAGCAGATCGAATGGATCGATTGGAGAGACAGTTAGAAGCAATGAGGAATTTGCAACAGCAAAAGTATGCGATGGATGGCAGTTATAGGAAGCGGGGGAGTCTCAGATGCAGTCACATAGATGGGTTAACTCCAGGAAAAGTAATAGAGGTAGGCACCTAGTGCAGAAGTCTTCTGTGGCTATACCCATTTCAAACAAGTATGCTGATTTGGAAAATGTAGGGGGTGATGGATTCTCAGGGGAACGTAGCAAGAACAGCCAAGTTTCTGGTATTGAGAATGGCTTTAATGCAATGAGGGGAACGCTGAGTTCCAAGAGATCAATTGTGTTTGGGGATTCTGTAGTCTGAGGTACAGACAGGCGTTTCTGTGGCCAGCAGCGAAAAATCAGAATAATGTGTTGCTTCCCTGGTGCCGGGATCAAAGATGTCTCACAGAGGGTGCAGAATGTTCTCAAGGGGGTGAGGGGCCAGCAAGAGGTCATTGTCCACATTGGCCACGATAAATTGCCCATAATGTTAGGTGCATTATTCAGGGGTCAGGGTGGGTTACTCTTTGAAGGGTCGGTGCGGACCTCTTTGGCAGAAGGGCCTGTTTCAAACTGTAGGGAATCTACTGCTAGAACTTGCAAGATTTTATCATGGCAATGTTGCAATATTTCCTTTATTTATCAATATTTTTAACTCTGTTTTTCTTGTAATGTTGTCTTGCATTCTTCAATGAAACTTTAAATTGTATTACAAGCTTTTGCTCTAGTAACTTACAACTTTAAAGTTGTTTAAATCCATTTCTTTGTCATCTTGTACCTTTGTTCTGGTTACTGAGTTTTTCTGACTTTTTAACAATCAGAGTGGTGGCTACCTACATTTAGTTTTCTTGTCTCTGAAGCCAAAATGTAGGTTTTTTTTTTGCTTCTTCATGCTAAAATGGATATTTTCCCACATGTTCACTATCTGAAGATCCAAGCATCTGCTTCTACACACATTTATCAATATAATTCTCTGGCTCCAATGCTGTTCTCTTGAAATCACTACTTAATAAATGAGTCTCTGTCCTTTCATTTTCTTTTATTTTTTTTTCCTTGTTTTTGCTTCTTTGCGTAGACTCTTTCAACAGGTTTCTGTAAATTTGTTTGTCTTCGGCTTAAATAAAATCTGAGGGTTTCTCAATTCTGTAGCCCTAATCTCAATTTCTTTTTCTGGACCTTTCACTGTTGCTTACAACAATACATCATAAAACCCAATGTCAATGGTTGCTCATTGTGAAACTGAAAACTCTCTTTTACACTTGCTTTCCTTTTTGGTCTTTCTGTCATTTTCATAGTTATTCTCTGTTCCCTCAGGAATCTTTAACTTAGCATCCTGCAGTTGTCAGTTGCTCCTTCCTTTCAAGATATATCCTCAAGCTCAAGATTGTTAATCAGTAAGGAATCAAAGATTGCAAGGAGAATGCAGGAAAGTAGATATGAAGAATGTCACATCAGCCCCGATCCTATTGAATGGTGGAGCTCAAGGGGCCAAATGGCCTACTCCTGTTCCTATTGCTTATGATGTTATGGTCATACTGTGATTGCTTTGATAACCTCTCCGCATTTGCAATGTGTACCTGGGTGTTATCTCCTTTCCAGGCCAACACTCTTGCCCCATTGCTTCTTAATATCTTTTGGTTGATGTTTCTGCCCTTAGAATGTTGAGATTGTCTTTCTGCTGTTTCCAGTTCTACTGCTATCTCTCACTGGCAGTAACTGCAACTCAGTTGCTGACTAATTTATATCTTCCTAAATTAGTAATGCTTCTAAATTGATTAGCTACTGGCTTGAAAAGTTTTATCTCTTGGTCTTCTGGATTTCTTTTTCCTATGGTGAGGGTCAAATTGACCATTTAGCATTTCCCTGGAACATTGTAGTATTCAAAGTTTGTGCGAAGATTTGTAGCTCGGGTGCTCGTTGCTGTGGTTCTGTTTGACGAGCTGGAAGTTTTTGTTGCAAACGTTTCGTCCCCTGGCTAGGCAACATCCTCAGTGCTTGGGAGCCTCCTGCGAAGCGCTTCTTTGATGTTTCCTCCGGTGTTTATAGTGGTCTGTCCCTGCCGCTTCCGGTTGTCAGTTTCAGCTGTACGCTGTAGTGGTTGGTATATGATAACAATCCGCATCCATGAACATCAACTAGCCACGAAACAACACGACCAGCTATCCTTAGTAGCCACACACGCAGACAACAAGCAACATGAATTCGACTGGGACAACACTACTATCATAGGGCAAGCCAGACAGAGAACAGTCAGGGAATTCCTAGAGGCATGGCATTCAGCCACAAACTCCATCAACAAACACATCGACCTGGACCCAATATACCAACCACGACAGCGGACAGTTGAAACTGACAACCGGAAGCGGCAGGGACAGACCACTATAAACACCAGAGGAAACATCAAAGAAGCGCTTCGCAGGAGGCTCCCAAGCACTGATGATATCGCCTAGCCAGGGGACGAAACATTTGCAACAAAAACTTCCAGCTCGGCGAACAGAACCACAACAACATTGTAGTATTTACTACCTCGACCAGAATGTGTTACTGAGTAAGGATTGTTTGACATCATTCATTTTGTCTTGGGTTTAACAAGTGATTAATTAAAGAGGATACATTACACTACAGGATAATCTAGAGAATTCATATAAGTGCCACTGTTCTTAGATAACAAGGTTTATTGAATGACAACAATGAGTACAACTACATTTGGTAAAACAGAATTATTGGGACCTTACAGAGCTGGTACAGATACATCTGCTCCCTCTGAAAGCTAGAGCACAACCACAAACTGTATGTGAGGTCAGTAGAAGAGGTGGAGTCAATGCAACATGAATATTAATCCTTTCATTTCCTTTTATAACAAATTACTGGATATCGAACTCTAGTGTTCCTGGTGAGAAGCCAAGGAAAACTGAATGATGTAATTTTACTTTTTGTACTTCTGTTTTAGAACAAAAAAATGGCAAGGTAAAAGTAAAGACCACTTGTTAGTGTGCTAGATACACCACACACAATTACAGTTGACCACAAATTCAATGGCCATCAGGCTGAAGCCAACCCCTCCTCCCCACATATGACTTGAATTAAGGCCCAGATATTTAGAAAGAATAGTAGACCTTAGAAGATACAGAACACCTCAAGAATGTTAAGGTGCCTGTTTAAAGATCATTGAAGGCAGCTTGAAGGTAGATACATGGTTAAGACGGTTAATGAAAGATACTTGCCTTTAATAGTCAGGGCATTAAATATATGAACAAGGAGATTATGATGGTGTTGTATAAATCATTGCTTCATTCACAGTTGGAATACTATGTGCAGTTCTGGTTGCCTCGCTATAGAAAGAATATAATTTATACAAGAGAGGAGATTCATCAGGATGTTACCTGGGCTAGAGTGATTCATCTATGAAGAAAGACGAGATAGGTTGGATTTATTTTCCTTAGAGCAGAGTATTGAGAGAATGCTTGATTGAGGATTACAAGGCTTTGAGGGCCTGATATAGGGAAGAAAGGGAGAATTTTTTTTCATTAGTAGAGGGGTCAATTACAAGCTGGCACTGTTTTAATGTAAGAGGCAGGAGATTTAGAAGGGAATTGAGGAAAAGATTTTCAAATGGAGGGTTCTGGGCACCTGAAACTCACTCACTTATGGATGGTAGGTGCAGGAACCCTCAAGACTATTAAGATGAGCCCTTGAAATGCCACTGCATACAATGCTATGGGCCTTGCCGTAGAAAATGGGATTAGAATAGACAAATGGTGGATGACTGTCATGGTCACGATGGGGCAGAGTACTTTTCCACACTATAAAAATTCAATGGCTCTTATTTGGACCTGCAGCATGAATGTTTCCACATGAATTCACCTCGAAAACCTACCCGAGGGATGAATTCAAGGCTCAGAATTAGAAACTGCAATGAGCAACTTGATTGACAAGTTAAAGGTGACCTTATTCGTAATTATGTACTGTAATAAAAGCAATGAAAACAAATAATCCTTAACAACGACTGGAGCATGCTTAAGATTCATATATAGAAGAGGGATGAGAAAGAACAAAGAATAAAGTGAACAACTCAGACAAAGAATTAGGCTGACATGACATCACTATACATCAATGCTTTCTCTGCTGGTGCATTTATCAATGTCTATCATGGAAAGTATTGATTTCTTTTTTGTAATCCTGAAGTATGAGGTTAGATAATTTCCTCAACCAACAGTCTTCAGGGCAGCCCAGCAGTGCAGTAGATTGGTTTTCTGACGCTTGGCAAAACAGAATAATGGAACGCTGATTCATATCATGATTCTGTACCACAATGTGAGACAGTGGTGTCAGACAATCTCAGCAGAAAGGAAGGGGCAGCCAGGGGAAGCAAAAGTCTTCACTAAAAGGAAGACTGAAAGTGAGTCTTCCCTGGTCATTTTTGCATATGGCCATGTAGACAATTATGGAACAAGGTTTGGAACAAGTCTTCAATCTGGCTTCTAAACTGCAGAACATCACGTAAACAACACCAAAAGAGGGCCAAATTTATTAAAGAAATCTAATAATTCACCAGAAATCAAATATTCTGGGGTCTTTTACAAAGTTCCTGAAATCATTCACTTTGAGATGCTCAGACCATTCTATCGATTTCTATAACAAAGTTCTTGGACTCACCGTAAGCAAAATAATGGGAAATTTAATGGTAAGTAATATTTTGAGTAGGTGCATTAACTCCAGTGAACATTTAATGACTGGTAGAACAGGCACATTGAAGTGGTTGATAAACAATCCATCTGAGAAAGGGTAATCTATACTTCTGAACAATAAAAGCTGTGGATATTTGAGAACAGCAGTATAGTATTCAGATCGTTTTTATTATTTGGCATCATGTAGATTTTCTTTACCAACTCTGTCAGCATATTGAAACTGTATAAGAAAATATACAAATCACTGCGATCAAGGAAAGGATTGTAGTGATTCTCTGTGGGAAATTAAAGTGTCAACATTATATCGCTGCAAGAAACAATTGACGACATTTGCTGAGAAATGAGAGCATGCAGTGAAGCTGCAAGAAATGGGAACATGGTGCTTTTCCCTGCAGGTCTAGACAACATAGTAACTCAGTGTGAGAAATGAGGGCATTATTACCATATATATCCAAAAAGAAAGCATTTGCAAGTGTGATGTTGATGAGGCATTGAGAGAAATTGAAATACTGAATCAAAATACTTTTAGCATGAGTGTTCCAAGCATGGCAATGAATTGTTAAAAAGGAAAAAAATATCTCAAACAAGCTAAAGCGAGCTGTAAGAATGGTTGTAAGTTACCGCAAATAAAAGTCACAAAATCCCAGGAAGAAATGAAGGCACCAGGACAAATTTGATAGAAGACACGTCATGTTGAATTGTATCCAGACACTCAAACATTGATAGTTTTCGCTAGTCTGAGAACATGCACCATATTACTGAGACACATTAGAATATTGCGATGAATGGCTACATAAGATGAGAGCATTGCACCAGGTCACTTAAGGGCCTGAAGACACCAAAGGGAAGGCAGCCAAACCGATATAATGTTGACACTTTAATTTCTCAATAATAAACTCTGAGAAGTTAGAGATCTAAGTGGGGAAATAAATCCTCAATAAGAACTGAGATTATTCTGTGTCTGTAATGAGGATTGAGGCCATCTTGCCATTTATTTTGAGAAATGAGAATGATGGAATGAGGAACTGTGTGAGAAACACTCATTTGCTGTGAGAAGTAACAAAGTTTTGAGGAAATCACTGCTAGAGATGAGAGTTTGCAGTGAACCATTGAAAGAAATAAGAATACTGCGGTTTGCTGCCATAAATAATGGGAGCATAACCTTGGGGAAGCAAAAGCTTCAGGACAAACTTCCATAACAAATGAAAGCACTATTAATTCATTAAAAGAAATAAGAACATCATGAAGAGTTATTGTGAGGATTGGGAGCATTGCGACAAATCACTGTAAGAAATGAAATGTGGTGTCAAATTACTGTCAGAGAAGCGAGCACTGCAGCAACTGTCTTGGAAAAATGAGAAAATAGCAGTGGCAAATGGGGAGTTTTGCAGGAACTCATTATGAAAAATGTGTTCCTTCAACTAATGAAAATATTGCAGCTGATTGTAGCAAACAAGAGGACCATAGTAAACTGCCCAAACATTTGAACATAATAGGAATAAATCTATGTGGAAGCAGATAGACCACAAAGCTAAAAGAATTGCAGCAAGATATTGAAAAAAATAATACTACGGTCACATGTTGCTATGAGAAACAAGAATATCATGCTGAAAACATTAAGCAGGTTAGAGTGATGTAGTGAAATATTGCTTAAGACAACTATATTACATCAAGTCATCACAAGAACTGGGAGCATTAGATTAAGTCATAGGCAAAACTATGAGAAGTAAGAAACTCAGGGACAAATCACTGCAAAAGAAATCACTTTCCAAAAAATGAATAACTGACAGACAATTCCTCTGAAAAGTTCACAATAAGTACACCAGAGAAATGATAATCAGAAGATTATCAAATTATTTTAATGCAAACAGAACAGCCCTATAATTTGGTGATTTGCTGGCTTTCAGATGATGACATGATTACCACACCCAACTCTTCCCCATAAGATTAGGTTTTTCAAGGAACTACTTGTATGAAGGAACTTTCATGTCTGATATCAATATAACCTGGATGTTCCAGAGTCTGTAGCCAACGAATGATAAATCACTAAAGATAGTTTTCAACCTTTATCTCGGGCATTTGCTGAACTTGCGCTAGGTGATTGAGAACATCTTTGTGGAAGTCTTTGGCATAACCTCATTATAGGTTACTGGACACTGATCCATAATGTACAGTTTACAAATGGAACAGCTCAATAATAAGCTCAATGATGGATAGATCAATAATTAAATGACCTGGATTTTGATATTTGATGGCAGAGGGCACAAAATCCGTTCTGTGGCCTTCCCCTCTTCAACCTCTCTGAAATGTTACTGGAAGCAGAGGAAATATTGGTTTGGCTGCCTTCCCTTTGGTGTCTTCAGGCCCTTAAGTGACCAATTATTAAATTGCCTTTGCAAGTCACCTGAGTCGATCAGAGATGCTCATCAAGGTCTTCTACTACCTAATGCTTCCCACTGCCCTCTTGAACTTGACTTCCCACCTGTCTCATGCAGCTGGGCTCTCTAGTGTGTAGAGTTGTCCTGTGATGACAGAACTACCAGTCAATTGGATGGCATCTCTCTAAGGTGGAACTTGCTTCTGAGAAAACGGTACAAGTCTCTGATGTAATTCTAAAATGATATTGCAGACCACACTAAACTTTGAAAAACTGTAAAGTGTGAGGAGAGTATGGAACTCCAAAAGGACATTTACAAATTGGTGGAGTGGGGTGGATAGATGGCAGATGACATTCAATACAGAGATATGTGAGGTGATGCACTTTGTTGGAAGAATTTGAAAGGCTATATACAATAAGGAGGTTCAATTCTAACATGGTTACAGGAGCAGAAGGAATTAGGTATATATACTCAGATTATTGAAGGTGGCAGGACAGAGAGAGCAGTTAATAAAGCATACACTGTTCTCCATTTTATTAATAGGGGCATAGAGTTTAGGAGCAAGGAGGTGATATTGAACTTACACCAAACACTTGTTAGACCTCTGCTGGGGTAGTGCATACAGTCGTGAGTGACACATTACAGGAAAGTTGTGAATGCATTGGAGAGAGTGCAGAAGTGATTTACAAGAATTGTTCCAGGAATAAGAAACTTCAGTTATGAGGATAAATTGAAGGAGTTGGGACTATTCTTCCTGGAGAGAAGAAGACTGAGAGGGGATACGATTGAGGTTTTTAAAATCATGAGCGGCTAAATATAATAGGTTGGGAGAAGCCTATAAAGTAAAACTGAATGAGAAGGCATAGATTTAAAGTGATGTGTAAAAGAAGCAATGGTAATGTGAGAAAAGAACTGTCTCAGTGAGTAGATAGGATTTGGACTGCACTCCCTGGAGGTGTGGCAGAGGTATGTTTAATTGATGGATTCAAGAGGGCATTGGTTGACTATTCAGATAGAAATGGTGCGCAGGGTTAGTAGGAAAAGGTAGGAAATTGGCATTAAATAACAGAAGGTGAATGCAGGATGGGCCGAATGGCCTCCTTTACATGAAACACAATTCCTAATTTTGTAACATCTTGCAAATATTTCAGTTATAATACCAATTCTCAACTGCAAAATCTTGATGTAAGTTGTGGGCAATTACCTAGTGGAACAGCACTTCCTGTTTTGCCAGTCTGAGTAGTTGTTTCAAACCCTACTCTCTGCTTTCTGTTACATGTCCAGCTTGCTCTCCATTGGGTTATCTATTCCTTCGCTTCACATGCTCTGATGGTTGTCATGAGTCTACCTTGTCTTGAATGTATGGAACACAGCACTTCTTTGAAGTTGATCTATTGGAATCATTTGTAGAGATCAGGGGTTATTTTCTTTTGTAAAGGTGAAATTTGGAAAAATTAATAGGTGTTAAGACCACAAGACATTGGAGCAAAAATAATTGAACCCGGATCTCTGGCGCTGCGAGGCAGCAGTGCTAACCACTGTGCCACCGTGCCTTTTGTAAAGGTAAAGGTGAAATTTGGAAAAATTAATAGGTGTTAAGACCACAAGACATTGGAGCAAAAATAGGTGATCCAGACTCATATGTTTGCTTTGCCCCTGAATGAGATCATGGTTAAACTGATAATCCTGAACTCCACTTGCCTGCCTTTTTCCCAAAACCCTTGATCCTCTCAGTGATAAAAAAATCTGTCTATCTCAACCTTAAATACAATTAATAACCCAACATGTATAGCACTCTATGGCAAAAAATTCCACAGATTGACTACACTCTAAGAGCTTTCAAATGTAGCTTAATTCATGGATTGTTAAAAATGGAGAAAACAAGGCACAGATTCAGTTTTAACTGAAAGGAATTTTACCATCTAAGTACCTTACTGCTGGTTTGCAAGTCCAGTAAAGGGTATCTTGCAACTTCCATTGAATTGAACAATTGGAAAAATATTCTGTTAGTTCCTGTTGTTAATTATCAGTTACATCACTAATTTTTCCAAAAGAAAACAATCATTTCTGTACAGCCTATAACTACATAATTAATATAGTATTACAATAACAGAAATTTAGCACAAAGCAATTACAATCACAAGATGAATTATTTTTCAAGCATGCACATTTTTCTTTCTCAAGCAGTGGACGTTTATGAAACAAAATACAGAAGTACTTAGAAATCGTTTATTATCTTTTAAATAATAATTTAACTCCAGAAAACATCAAACACATTCTGGTGTTTTTTAGCTGTAGTTTAAATCAATATTATAAACTTTGGACACACCAGTAAAATATTCCCCTCCACTCCTTTGTCAGAATTCTACAGGGACCATACCCTCCAGGACATCTTGGTCCATTCCTTCTCCATTCCCAACATCTTCACATACTCCCACAGCACCTTGCCATGTAGTTACAGAAGAGTGCCGGGGACCCGGGTTCGATTCCAGCCTTGGGCAACTGTCTGTGTGAAATTTACACATTCTCCCCGTGTCTATGTGGGTTTCTTTTAGATGCTTCGGTTTCTTCCCACAATCCAAAGATGTGCAAGTCAGGTGAACTGGCCATGCTAAATTGCCCAAAGTGTTAAAGATGTGTAGGTTGAGTGCAGAGTTAAGGGTACATGTAGAGTGGTAGGGGAATGGATCTGGGTGGGTTGCTCTTCGGAAGGTCAGTGTGGATGTGTTGGGGCAAATGGCCTGTATCCTCATTGTAGGGATTCTATGATCGATTGCCAAAAAATTATCTTAGGCTTCCAGTCACCTGCTACTTCAAAACATCACCGTGTTCCCATGCCAGTATTTCTGTCTCAGGCGTACTGCAGTGGACACAATATAACCTGGAGGGAGAACAATTAATCTTTTCACTGGGTACCTTACTGCCTTCATGAGTTGAACACTGAGTTTAACCATTTCAGAATGTGAACAACCTGCTCCATGTTCATTACCTCCAGCTCCTGTTCTGTATTGCTCTCAGCACAGTCAGACTATTTTCAATGACTCGTAATCCCTGTTATCGCCTATTTGCAGATGCCGGTGTTGGACTGGGGTGAACAAAGCTAAAAATCGCACAACACCAGGTTATAATCCAACAGGCCACAGCCACTTATTGAAGGAGCAGTGCTCCGAAAGCTAGTGCATCCAAATAAACCTGTTGGACTATAACCTGGTGTTGTGTGATTTTCAACTGTTATCACCCAGTCAGCTTCTCTTCTTCCCTTGCTTACTATGAACAGTTCCTATGTTTGCTTTTCTTGTACCATATCCATCTATCTATGACTCCTCTCTCTCACGTGCACACACAGAGTCACAGTACAAACTCCATCATTTTACAGCTGTTTTCAATTTTAACAAAGGGTCACTAGACTGAAAATGTTAACACCATTTTTGTTCTCCACAGATGCTGCCAGACCTGTTGAGTTTCTTCAGCACTTACTGTTTTTGTTTGTTTCAGATCTCCAGCATCTGGAATTCTTTTGTTTATTGTATACTTCGGGCCTTTTTCGAAATCGGAAAGCCTAAGAGGGAGGTTTAGACTTGAGTGGTGCTGGAAAAGCACAGCAGGTCAGGCAGCATCCAAGAAGCAGGAAAATTGACATTTTGAACAAAAGCCCTTCATCACCCCTGAATAAGGGCTTTTGCCTGAAACATCGATTTTCCTGCTCCTCGAATGCAGCCTGACCTGCTGTGCTTTTCCAGCAACACTCTAATCTAGACTCTGATCTCCAGCATCTGCAGTCCTTACTTTTGCCTAACAGGGAGATTTATCTAGTTGGAGCAGGTATCAAAATATTATGTGCACTCTCCACACAATATTATGACTATTAAATCGTTGATACCTCAGAACAGTTTGCACCTATGTTACTGCTACAATATTAATATTGGAAAAATCAGAGAGAGAGAAAACCCTGTTTTTATCATGTCTCTTGAAAACTTTCCAAACTCTTCACATCTTGGATTGCTTTAGATCGATGACTGTTGTTATGTAGATAAACACACCATTAATTGGTATGAGGTGAAATCCCATTTGCAGGAATGAGATTAATCTATTGTGTTTTGAAAGAAATGGTAGGCAGGACATAGGAAGAACTCTTGTCTGTTGTTCAAGGCTGTTCTTAATGTTCACCCACACCATTTAAACAGACAGACTAGGTCTTACTTTAATATTTATCCAAAGGATATAATAAATGTCAGTTTAGATGATATGCTCAATGTTTTGAGTAGAACTTGAACCTTTTAATTGAAATGTGAGTATGCTGTGAATGGCAGCAAAATTTAGCAGAGACAACTACCAACTTCATGCAAGTAATTTTTGGCAAGGCGTAAAATAAATTATTTACTGATGAGAGTACCCAATCAAAAGTAGGCAAAAACAATTTCGTCAAACAGCTTGTAGTCCAGATTAGTTCAGATTTCTCAACCTTATATTTAATTCCACTTATTTTTGTTAGTGAACATAAGTTTTTTAAAAATCCTTTTGTTATAACCATTTCTAATAATTTATTTGAAAAGCATCAATAAATTGGTTTTTGCAAAGCTTGAGAACTTCCACAAATTACCCACTGGGGGCCATTTCACTTTACTGTGATAGGCAATCATTCTTTCATTTCTAATCTCCATTTCTTTCTCATGGTCTTTATATTTTATCTCTATAAATATGTCTCTCTGAGCTCTCACCCTTTATGTAACTTGTAAGTGTGTAACCTTACACTTCATATCAGTGTTCAAATCAGAGTTTGTTGAACCCTCCTACTCTAACACATCCTTTACACTTTCAAATTCATTGCTTGCCTCAGTTTTATCTTCTTTCTCCAAATTACAGCCACCCAAAAGTCATTTATGGAAGGTCCATGAAATTTGAAGTTGAAACTTTATTGCTGGAACAGCACAGCAGGTCAGGCAGCATCCAGGGAACAGGAGATTCGACGTTTCGGGCACATGCCCTTCTTCAGGAATCTGGATTCCTGAAGAAGGGCATGTGCCCGAAACGTCGAATCTTCTGTTCCCTGGATGCTGCCTGACCTGCTGTGCTGTTCCAGCAATAAAGTTTCAACTTTGATCTCCAGCATCTGCAGACCTCACTTTCTCCATGAAATTTGAAGCATACCATCTCATTATGCTATGTATTTGCAACAACTTTCAGCCAAAAGTGCAAACTGGATGATCCATCTTGGCATTTCCAGAGAGTGTGGGATGTGCTTAAGTGCCACATCATGACCAGTGAGAATCAAGCCATCACCCCTTCACATTTGTTGGCATTATGATCACTGAATACCTCATTAGCAACATCCTGGGGTTACCATTGAACTGAAACTGAACAGGACTAGCCATATAAATACAATGGCTACAAGAATAGGTCAGAGACTAGGAATCCTGTCACGAGTAACTCACCTCCTGACTCCCCAACCTTTACCAATCATTTACAAAATACAAGCCAGGAGTATGAATGCTTCCCAATTTGCCTGGATAAGTGCAGCTCCAAGAACACTCAAGAAGTTTGACATCATCCAGCTCAATGCAACCAGTTTGCTTGACACAAATTCACATGTTCATTTCCTCTAGTATTAATATGCAGTAGCAGTTGTGCATAGTATCTTCATGATGCATTGCATCAATTCACCCAGTCTCCTTGGACAGCACCTTCTAAACCCATGATCACCACCATCTGGAAGGACAAAGGCAGCAGATACATGACCAGCAAGGTCTTCTCCAAGCTACTCACTATCCTTCCGTGGGAACATATTGCAGTTCCATCATTGGCATTGAGGCAGAATCCTCAAATTCTCTTCTTAATGACAACCTGCAGCATTTGGACTGCACCAGTTCAAGAAGATGCTCAGCTCCACTTTCTCACTGGGAAGGCCAATAATTTCTGGCCCAACAGTGATTCCCACATCACATGAATGAAGAATCACATCTTCCTAGAAATTTATATCTGTAGTTATTTTTAAAAAGTGATAGAATGTCTACCAAAAGCTCTTTCATTATAAGGTGCATTGTCATCAGCAGAACTTGAAAATAAGAATGTGAAACATTTGCTAAGATACACCTCTAAATGATAAATGAAAGGTAATGTGCAAAATAGGGAACACGAACCAACAGCAAATAATAAATGGGGCTCATTGGGTGAGATAGAAACAATTTAGATGTGATTGTTCATCATCCACTGTAAGTTTGCCTTTGACATGAAAATCCAATTAAGAAGACCAATCAATCCTTGAGCGATGTCTTCAGAATATATGGTTATATTTCAGAAAAGATAATCTTAACTAGTTAGCACTAATTAACAAAGATGCAGATTTCAGTTCCGATGCAGATATATTTGAAATAGGAGTGACCAAGACTGATTCCAAAATAGAGCTCCATGAAATTAAAATTCGGAATATTAATATACAAATGCTCAACACATTCATATAAAATACCTTTATGCATTATTTTAATGGAAAAATCAACTTAATCATTTTAATAGTTTAACATTTCTGTTAAAATAGCAGAGAAATTTCACATGAACTTGTTATATGACCGTATGATAATATTCAAACTAATTTCAAGCTACAAGGTATGTCGGGGGACTTATGGAACTCAAGTCCTTAGTGATGCAGAAAAAAAAATCAAAAGGGTTTATTATCCAACTCGTTAAAATGATAAAAAGAATGGAGCAGGGTAGATTTAAGCAAATTACTGATCTTGAACTTTAATCATAAAGCTGGAAGAGGAGTTAAAATAATACAACTCATGCAAGGCGAGAGACTAGAATTAACTCAATACAATAATGCCTATGTTAACTGATTCATTTAAAAAGAAGTGTGAATAAAATCTTCTGAGGAATGGGATTGAAATTCATAAAAATAGCGATTAATATATAGACATAAATTAATAAAAATGAAGATGGACAAATGTATAGGATGTAAACTGCAATTAATCAGAGTATCATAGATTATGTGGTTAATTGCTCTTTTCACTTTAATTCTTATTTATTTTTCAGGAATCATTGATTAGTACACCACTTATTACATGTTGTTTCTTTTACAGCAAATTCTAACCTTTAAGAACTGAAAATATTGAAAGATAAAACATTTGTAGTGTGAAGGTCTAAGTCACAGGCAGCCATGAAGGGATTGTCGCTGAAATATTATAACCGCCTGTACTCCACAGTCAGAAAATACATCATCTCACTGGGCTCATAGTTACTGTCTTTCTTGAGGATTAATGCAATATAAGTCAGTAATTCAACAACAAATGATAGAAATGGGTGGAGAAAATTACTACTAATGGGTAAGTGGTAAAACCATCAAACAGAGGAAGTGTTGAGAACATTCCTTTTCGGACACATTAAGCAGACAGAACAAAAATATCGCAGGATCTTTGAAGCCAGGAGGACTATGACTAGATAATTGGTAAAATTATTAATGGAGCAGTTTCTCTGTAACAGCAAGAGAGCTTTTCATTTCACAAATGTTTTTTAAATGGAGTTCTAAACATGTTCGAGTCAAATGAAGAACGACTTATGCCGCCGGGAAAGCAATGTGCAACCCTTTCAGCTATTCTAAATGATAATCGACCCTGCAGGCTGCACCTTCAAGCAGATATTTACAGCCAAAAATAGTCTGGTGGAATAAAATATTGCCTGTATTTGAAATATCTCGATCATACAAGTGAAAACATTAACAATGTTAAATAATTGTTTCTGTAACAGAAAAGAAAAACAGAGCTCGATAGATCGTTTCACGAGACCATTTCAGACGAAACAGAATCCCAGTAATAGAAGTAATGCCCCTAGTAGTTGTTAGTAACTTCATCAAGATAGTTCCCTGAGGGATCTTCCGATCTTCCACTGGTGAGTTGAAACCCCAGTGGTACATTGCTAAGTGGATGAACGTGGTAATGAATAGATGAAACATTTTCAAACATCATTTAGTCCATGCTGCTTTGCAACAAGGATCCCTGTTGTGCCCTGTGTGTTCAGTACCATGTCCTGCTGAGATCTGGGATGCTTACTCACAGAGCTACCTGTTCAATCATGTCCCTGCACAATCTTTTGCATTTAAATCTGGTGAAAATCTGATAGCACTTTGTATTTAAATGCATTAAGTGTCTGAAGAACATGATGGTTCTTAACCTCTTGCCATTCATGGTGGGCTTGAAGGTAAATTTTTTGCATAGCTGTACATTCAACTATGAATACAAATTACAGAAGAGATTGAAAGTATTTACCTAACCACTGGAAGTTTGAAGGAGATTTCTGTTTGACCTCTAAGATTCATTTCCAGTAGAAAAATGAGTTTGATTGTTTCCAACGAAGCATGAGTTTAGCAGAATATGTTATCTGTTTGATAGACACTGTAATACCGAAAATGCAATGAAAAGTAATCACACCATAATTGTAATCCTCACACCTTCAGATATAAGGGAGAAAGTGTTCCATAATTAAGAAACTATTTTTCTCCATAGAAAATCATTGGTGATGCTGCTTAACAGCTAAACATGGTTGATAAGCTTCAGGTATAAATACAAAAGATTGGAATTACCTTGAGATAATTAGTGTGTCCTTTGTTCTGAACTTTTGGGGCTGATGTACCAAATGTCATTGAAACGCAGAATTGTTGAGATTCAATAATGTCTCTGCCCTGAAAATATTGCAATCCAGTTAAAGCACTTAATTACATTTCTCAACATATTTCCATGCTTTGGCAATAAGTGTCTACATGTGCAGAGAGACATTCAACGTCTCGTAATAACCACTGCCCTGATTATTTAAGTGACTTGACAACTGTTTGAGTTATGCACTGGATTAGTGCAATAGCAACTTTATCTGAGATTAAACGGTCAAGAGGGAAAACAGAATATTTACTGTAATGTTACATTTGTTTCCGTAAATTATATTAAAGCTCCGAGCGAACATAGTCAAATATAGACCATTAAAGGTATATCCATTCTTTTTCAACATTATTTAGGCTTGCAATACAAACACAACTGGAGTATTAATATCATCCTTAATCCAGTGTTGTGAAATTAGTTCAGAACAGGAATGAAGTAGATTGCAGTACAGTTGGTAGCAAATATCAAAAATCTTCTCAGCTTGAGACTCTGGAGCTTCTACTTCCTCCATTTCATCCAAATGTCTTTAGTTAATTTTCCACCCAAAACTGATGGAAATCAGAAGATGAGCTCTGGTGAGGGGCTGGATTTTTAACAAATTTTGGAGTCCACATTGGAGATGGGTGAGCATGCAATTTGGTCCTGTTGGCACCCGTGCCAAGTTACTGCCATGAGCCTGCCTCAAGCCACTTTGAATGAAGGTAGCTCATATTGACTACCTGACACTTCCTGCTGGGCAGTCAATACAGACCAATTATTGATAATGATCTGTTCAGGTTACAGTAGTGCTGGAAAAGCACAGCATGTCAGGCAACATCTGAGGTGCAGGAAAATGGATGTTTCAGGCAAAAGCCCTTTATCAGAAATGCTGTCTGACCTGCTGTGCTTTTCCAGCATTACTCTAACCTAGGCTCTGATCTCCAGCATCTGCAGTCCTCACTTTTGCCTATGATCTGCTCAGGTCCCATTCTTATACTGACTGCAATTTCCACAGCATTAAAGATATCTCAGACTGGTCATCACAGGACGGGAATGGGAGGGTGGAAGGGGTGGTGAAAATGGAAGGGACAACCAACACCCTGACTCTGAATCCATAATGTATACCACAAGCACAGTTTTGGCTCCTGTCCATCTGCTAAACAATTAGCCCATCTTGGATTATGGCCAGGTAGCTGTAGTTTTCAAAGCTTCAAATACACTTTCCTTTACTTGTCCCTCAAGGTCTCCAGCTTTAGATCGGTAACTCTCATTAGGCATCCAGCATCAGAAGATCACCCCAATCCCCCTCCTACCTTGCTCTAAGCCATTCCTGATTGGACATAATCTTCAAATGTGGAGCTAAAAAGAGCTATTGATTCCACTTCTGATTCCCAATCCCAGACTGAATGTCTGACCCTAGGAGTGGGATGGAAGTCAACAGGAGGCTGGAGGAATTAGCAGGAGCCGGTTTGTGGAGGCCTCACTGTGATCAAAGGGGACATTCAAAGAGAAAGAAAATTGTAAAGCAAAAGTCAGTAATGCTCAAAAATTAACATTCTGCTCGTACTGGAATCTCTTGTAAGGTATACAAGATAGGTTTGATCAGTGTGTGTGTGTGTCATTCACAATTATGATGGGGATTTTCCTTGCAGGACAGAGGCAGCAGCCTTGACCTAAGTGGGAACATTAGAAGGCTGCCTATGCAGAACTTTGGTATCAAAAGCAGCAACTGAGCGCAAGTCAGTCTTCTGCAGTGCCCACCTTAAATATATAGCCAGCAGGAAGGAAGTGGAGCAGATAAACCAATTCAAAGTTTTAAATACAGATCTGCCTGGATTCCATGAAGTTGGTCAGTTTTAAAATGGCCCTTAAGCATTCTTGCATTAAAACTGTGATGTTTCATAATGGCTGCAGCAGCAAATTCCGTCCCATCTACAGACTAAAGAAGCTAACCTGTTCAATGATATTTGCCCATATCTCTGATTGCTTCTCTTAATATCCCAGTTCTGAGTGACAGATGCAAAGAACATACAGAGTCTGTCACATGGATGCATAAATTGTGCCTTATTGAAAAATTATTTATTGAAGAAAATTTGGGTATTTTCATAGTAGCTAATGCTGAAAAAGAATTGTAATGAATCAATTAAGCTAATGTTTCCCTTAGTCAAATAATACAAATGAATAATTTAATGAAAACTTGTGACACAACATTTGCTATCAAAATAATTTCCTGGCACATTATCAGTAAAGATTTTGACTGCAGTGAGGATCTTACACCATTCTGTTCTCTTGACAACAGTAATATAATAAATGCATTCAGAACTCCAAATACACTAAAAAAAAAGAATTATATAGAAAAGAACCATGTATCAGCAGTTCAGGAGCAACTATTGTAAATATTTCACCAGCTGCTGATATTATCCATTACAAATGTAAATGCTTCTGGTTATATAAACTCTTACATTTTTTAATTTACCAAATCAAACCAATTTCCTGTCTCAATTGAAATGTTGTCTACAAATTTCCTTGACATTTTTTCTTGCTTTGTCCCTTTCTAATTAGCTTTCAGCATGTGTGATTTTCTGCACTGTCAGGAAATTGAAATGAACAGTAACAAAGTAATTCCTGAGGGATCTCAACAGGCAGAGCCCTTGACGGAAGCAGAACCATGAATGATTGCCCCTCTCCTGCGTGTTTTCATTATATCTCCACTGAAACTTTGGCTAAGATTCTTCAATGGAAATTGAACTCTAAATATCAGGCTGGGATTCAAAATCTTCTTCAAAGCCTAGTTCTCCAGTAACATTCTCCAGGAAATCACTGCAGGAGTTCCTCAGAATAGAATCCTAGTCCCAAATATCTTCAGCTGCCTTATCAATGACTTTCCCTGCAACACAAGGACAGAAATGTATTCAGTGCTATTTTGTATATGAAGGGATTTCTGTACAATGAGAGGTTGAGCAGGTTTAAAAGAACGAGAAGAGACCTCTATTAAAAATATTAGATTCTTGAGATGCTTGAAAGGATAGATGCGGAGAGGTTGTTTTCTTTTTGGGGGAGAGGATAGGACCAGAAGACATAATTTCAGAGTGATGAGACAGAGAGGATGAGGAATTTCATCTCTCAGAGGTTAGTGAATTTGTGGGATTCTTTACCACAGAGGGCTGTGGAAGGTGGATCATGAAGTATATTCAAGGCTTTGAAAGAAAGAGTTTTAATCAGGAAAGGATTCAAGGTTATGGGGAAAAGGTAGGAATGTGGATTTGAGGATTATCAGATCAGCCATGATTTTATTGAATGACAGAGTGGACTTACTAGGCCAAATGGTCTACTTTCGTTCCAATGTCTAGAGATTTTACAGTCTTAAAAACCTACACCTCTACCTCCAAGAAGGACAAGGGCAGCAGATGCATGAGAGCTGCATCACCTGAATGTTTCCCTCCAGATTTGAATTTGAATTAGCTTTATTGTCACATGTACTTACTCACATGAGTACAGTAAAAAGTTTACAAGCTGCCACTTACAGTGCCATCTTAGATACAAATGTACCTAGGCACAGAATCTTGCTACAAAGCAGGAAAACAAAGAAAGCAAATTAAGAATTTAATCAGTACAGTCCTTCTTACTAAAACATAGAAAACAAAGAAATACAGTTAATAGTTCTCATACCATCTTGACTTTGAACTAAATTGCCATTTCTTCACTGTTGCTGAGTTAGAATCTGAACTTGTTCCTAATAGTACTTTGGGTATATCTTCCTCACGTGGAAATGCAATGGTTAAGAAAGCATCTCAACACTTCTTTCTCAAGAACAATTTGAAAGGGGGGAAAAAAATGCTGACCTTATCAGCTTTGGTCACAATCCAAGAGCTCCACAACTTCAAGTAAGATTTTGGGTCCCACTTCAAAGATATAGGGTCATCATCAACTGTTTTCCATCAACAAGTCTCCTAATGACTCAAACATAAAGATAAAGGAAAGCATTTACTGAATATTCAACAAGTTGGACATTGCATCCCGGCTCAAGTGACATTACTCTGGCAAGCTAACACATGACCGCTAGTGAGCATTTGACTGCATAACAACATCAGCCAATGCATCAACAAACAGGGGAGAAAGGAAGGCAGAAGAATAAAATCATTCTCTTTGTTCATACTTCAATCTGAAAATTGTTATAATTGTCATCTGTAGTGATTGGAAACTAGGAAATCATATTGACTATAAGATCATTGATTGGGGTTGTTAATCTGGGTCAATCAGCAAGGCCTGGCTGACAGGGTGGCATGGTGGCTTGGTGGTTAGCACTGCTGCCTCACAGCACCAGGGGCCCAGGTTCGATTGTATCCTCAGGCGACTGTCTGTGTGGAGTTTGTACATTCTCCCTGTGTCTGCATGGGTTTCTTCCAGGTGCTCCGGTTTCCTCCCACAGTCCAAAGATGTGCAGGTCAGGTGAATTAGCCATGCTGAATTGTCCATAGTGTTCGGTGTATTAGTCAGAGAGGGGTGGATCTTGGTGGGTTGCTCTTCGGAGGGTCTGATTTCACACTGTAGGGAAATTAAATCTAAAATATAAACAGGAGATGCAGAATATTGTCACTCAGGGATTGACTCTGCCCATGTGCTGGGCACCTTTAAATAAAGGGTAACTTGATGATGGAATACCGACCTCTGTGCAATTATTTTATTATCAAAATGAGATTGCTAATATGTTCCATTGTTGTTTTGCAGAAGATGAAGCTACTTAACAGGTGTAATTCCTCGATTTCAGTTTTGATAGTTTTTAAGTAAGAATTAAGTAGACTGACAAAAAAGTCCTTTTCAGCAAAGACAGACCCCCGACAGAAATTATTTTAGTTTCAAATACTTAGCATTTGATTGTCACTGAAATTCAATTTGCTTCTTCGATTTTAAAGTTAGTCACTTTTATTTAATGGCAAACTAGGCAGCATTATAAGTTGTTAACTGCTCTTTATATATATTAACCACTTTGTCAAAAACAATGTAATCGCTCCCTATCAAAAACCAGTACTAAATGTCAGGATAAAAATTGTCATGGTCATGAGCATTAGATCAAACCAAAATCATTATTGAGATGCATAATGATCAGACACGTAATTTTCTACTCAGTGAAGGATTCTTCTAAAGTTGAATTTATAACAAGTAAGAACAGAATTAAGGGCTTATGTTAGGGCAGCTCACTGGAGATACAGCATACACTGCATACACATAACCTATTCCAAAAGCCAGTTGGTAAAGTAAGAAACTAGCAGCCAATCTTTTACTTAATTTTTTACAGTATGCAGCAAAAATATCTGTCCCTCCTCAACCAACAAAATGCCCTAGCAGTTTGCTATATTCTACATTATTGAAGTTTCTCTTCCTGTGTGCTGAAGGTACTTAATGAATTAATTCCTTCTATCTGTGTACCTTTCATTTAAGAATAAAGCTCACAAAGCAGAAATGTTGAACAAAATTTTATTGTGCAGATAATTTGGAAGTGACTATGTTCAGTAAGGTGTGGGTGACCTAAAACTTTGTCCCACATGCCCATCAGCAGCTTTACAACTCAACCATCTCATTAATATTTTCCTTCAAGGTTTCCCATCCAATCTGTAATAATAGACATGATACAGAATCACATGATATCATTATAAATTCAGTATTGAATTGGACAGTGCAAACATAACGTTGAAGGAACTGAGTTGGCCATATAATGGAAATGGACTCCCAAAAATGCTACTGCAGCTGCAAGGGTCAAACTATAGATTTCTTTTTCCCAAGCAATGTGTGGAAAAGTTTGATATTGAGACAAACAAGGTTTGGTTGGAGGTTACTGAGGTAGTCAATAGCAAATGTGGGATACCATTTTCCTGCATTCAATGCCAAAATTGGCTTCATAAGCAAGAGAGGATAGTGAACATGTCGCACCTTCACCCATATCCTGATGTGTATATCATCACAATCCTCACTATCAATTTATTTTAAGCCTATTTCAACATGCTACTCCTGCCACCAACTTACTTTCAGGTACATCATTCTTATCCTTATTTCAACCTCACCACATACCAACTATGCATGCAGCATCATGTCCTTTCAGTCTTGGCTTTATGTGCTATCATGCCTTTCTTGTGTAGTTGTACAAGCCAAATGTACTCTATTTTTCAGATGACTACGTGCTGTTACTGGAACTCAAAGGCCCATTCAGTCCTTCAGAAAACTGAGAAAAGAACTGGAGTGTATAAACCACACATCATGCAGCTGACAATCACAGACAAGGCAGCTCTGGGGGATGAGTGCAGTTACAGCTACGAGGTGTTAAAGACAAGCTGGTGAAAATCCCCAAAATATCAGGTTTTCAAATAAATAAAAGCTATTTACACGTCTTATGATCTTCAGTCGAATTGACTTGGTTTCAATTTAGGTAGAATATAATCATCTTTTATGAAAACTTGCAACATTTGTACCTTGTCACAGCATATTCATGCATCTTATCTTCCATAGGTCTTTCATGCACATTGAAGGAATCAGTGGACAAAGAGGATAACAATGAATCTTCAGAAGAGCTGTGTCCATCTGAGGGAACATCGCCACCGAATTCATGGAGTCCACATGTTGACTCGGATATTGAGTTTTCACTTGGGTGTGTTAAATTTCACAAGTGGTCAACAGCAGCTGCTGAGGTCAGGGCTGATAGTGGAGAGGCCATTTCAGAGGTTACAGTGCTTTCCAAGCACTGGTCAGCTCGTCACAGATGCTGTCAGTTAGTGGTGTAGAGGTGAGTCATTCAGCAGCAACAATCAGCTTGAGATGAACTGCAGCCTTGCAATATGGCCTCACATAATTGCAGTGAGTCTGAAGGGATCCAACTCAAGGCTGAGTAGGTTGATATTCACCAAAGAGCAAGTGCTCCAGTCAAAACAGTGCTTGCCAGGCCACCTTTCCTGAACGTGAAATTGTCTGCTATTTTAAGCAGACAGATCATTATCCTCACTGATCTCATCAAGTTGCCATCCAGCCCAGTCGTAGCAGAGAATTGTGGTTGGTCCATGAGAGGGACAATGGCAAAAAGGAATAAAGGAGAACCATTCCATTCCAATTGCTTCCACTCCTCACCTACAGTTCAACTTTCATTCACTAGCACCCATGCTGCCTCAATGACTGAACCTGCCCAACACCGATGCAGGTCCAGCCCTTCTTTGAAGGACAAAAGTGAGGACTGCAGATGGTGGGGATTAGAGTCCAGAGTGTGGTGCTGGAAAAGCACAGCAGGTCAGGCAGCAGCCGAGGAGAAGGAGAATCAACATTTTGGGGATTTTATCTGAAACATTGATTTCCCTACCCTTCATTGTAAATGTAGAACATCTGATCAGTCAGAACAAGGATATGAACAATCAGGCTCTCCTTGGGCTGTAGCCACAGCTGGACCACATAGAAAGGGATATGTACAATGTTACTCTTGGGTATCTGAGTAAAATTTTGCTTTGATAACTTTCTGGACTACATAGATGACATAAACGCTATTCTTTTTCACTACTGCACTGTTTTGTTCTTCTTAGGTGTTGGGTGGTAAGTGGCCTTTCAGATTGTTTGCTGCTGAATGTGATTGATAGAGTTCAATAGGAAATTGCAGGACTGCTTTGTGGGTTTTGAGGAAAAGCAACAAGAGCATTGTTTGCAACTCTTTGTAGCATGGAAGCAGGTAAAACTCAAGTGAAATTTGTACTACAAGGTCCACTTTGGCATTTCAGGCAGCTTGGGGGCATTGCACTCACCACATATCTCCTCATTCCCCTTGCCTTCAAGTAATCCAAGGAAAAGTTGACCTCTTTAGTCTTCTTCCTTTCTGCATGTTCAAGCTACAGTAATTTTAAAGAGATTACTCTTGAGAGGGGGAGTTCCAGTGTTTTGACACAGAAACAATGAAGGAATTCTGATATCTTTCCAAGTCAGAGGGGAATCTTACAGTGGTTGTATCCCCATTCATCAGCTGCCCTTGTCTTTCTGGATGATCGTCCTCATACTAAGTGTCACAGTCAATATATCAGGATGGACCATGAGACACAGTTTGCTTGTAGACCTTAAGAAACATGCTTATGACATTATTGCTGTATCATAGCGTGTGACCTGACTGTGTAAAGACAGTATTCTCCAATTTAATTTGGTTTATTTAAAACGCAACATACTGATGGAAGCGTGTTATTCTTTGTCATTGCATAGTCTAATACTATCCGATTGGTATTAGATGCCACGGATGCCATTATGTGACATTGGTGGAGGGAGTAACTGTTCTGAGTGGGGTTCCAAACAACAGAGCTGCTTCTTTCTGGATAGTGTCAAACTTGCTGAGAGTTGTTGAACCAAACTCATCCAGGCAAATGAGAAATATTTCATCACATGCCTGATTTGAGACTTTGGGTGCCAGGAAGTGAGTTACTCCTTGTCCATGGTCCAATGTTCCTCTCAGCCTTCCTGTTAATTTTGTTTCATCTGCATGGACCTCTGAGATCCGAGTGTAGCGGTCACTTGTCGAATGAAAGTTAATACTGCGGACAATGTGGCACATTGATCGTTGTACATGTGGCTCTGTACTGTGTCGGTCAGGGCTTGGTTCCAGTATGTACTTGTTACAAAATCCTCAGTCTCTGACCCGCTCTTGCAGCCACTCTATTTTCTGTGGTTGGTTCAATTAAATTTCTGTTTCATAATAAGTACCAGGTTGCTGAGAATGGTGGATCCAAATGGCGTTGAATATCCAGAGGAAATGGTTAGATTCTCTCTTACTGGAGATGTTCATTGCCTGGAACTTGAGTGCATGAAATTGTGTCAGAAAATTCGGAAGACCTGTGGACGCAACATAATAGTCGAAACTCAGTGTGAATAGCACTCTAATGGAGAGGTTGACATGTGCAGTACACCTTTACTGAGCAGTGCATGCATGCAGCCTATCCATTTCAATTTAATGTAGAACTTAACCCACCCAAAGCCAAATGTACAAGCTCATATTTTAGCCTATATTTATAATGGATCTGAGTGGGAAAGCTGATTTATTAAATAGTTCAGTAAGAAAAGAATAAAACCAATAAAACCAGAAGAATAAAATAATTTAGAATATCTCTCACTTTTTGAACTAATGGTTAATGAAACATTGGAGCACCTTGTACATTTACTGACACGTTTCAATAGTTACCTTCTAAACCATTATTATTAATGTCTTAATTAAAAACACATTTCTTTCTGATAAAGACAATTTCACTAACAGTCCTTAGCTTCACTGTTCTGATAAGGATCTTTGGAGATGAAATTGGTTCATGATGTTTCACTGCCTTGACCTTGAGTATGTTCATATGTCTGTGTCATAGATTAATATTAGGATGGGAAAATGTTGGAAAATGGAAGTTTTTATTTACCTAGCATCAAATGACAAAGTTGGACATTTTGGAGAGAATATCATAAGGCTTTGAGTGAAGTGGCCTATGGTAAGATCAGATGAGAGAAGCAATGACCATCTTGATGTTGAGATAATCTCATTTCATCTTTTATGGTCTTCACAAGCAGAGTGGCACGATTCTCAATAGGTAGCAATGAGATGCCACTTAACATTCAATGTTAGTTGTTAAATGCCTTGTAAACAACACAACTAGCTTCATTAATATTAAACTCCAATTTTATCCAACTCACCAACAAGTTAGAAGTTGGGAAACACTACAAGAAAGCATGAGTGCATAGCTAGCTGTTTCAACTCACTGCTTGCACCCAATGACCTGTGTTGGACATCAAGCAAAAACATTTCAGACATGATCCATGGGTACCAGCTAAGTGCACTCGAACTGCATGGAAGTTGGCATCGAGTGCCAGCCAACCCATTAGTGCTATCCTGGCATTTCTACTATGTAATGACAGTGCGACCTGAAAGCACAGACTTATACTGCAGGCCTCACCAATAACTCATATTGATTGGCTGCAGTGGGGTCACTTTGTGCACTGGGACAGCCAGCTCAAAAACTGCATGTGTCTCAATCAGGAGCTTGTGCCTTTGCAGTTTGGGGAATATCTGGGGTGGGGTAGTGCCAATATGGTTAGGGAGACTTATAAGCATGAGTCAGGGGTCTGGGAACATCATGCATGGGATGGTCTGGTAATGTTGTTCGAGGAGGTGTGGTGTGGTCAGTCTGTGAAGTCTGTCTGTGGAAACTGAGGGGAAAGTGGGGGAATGGAGCAAGTGCGGCTGTTGTTGTGGCAAGGGACTAGGGCCTGTCAGCTTTAGGAAAGGGAGCAATACAATAGTGAAGGAGGTACAGAAGGATGCAATATAGGAGAGGTGTCCTCCACAGTTAGTAGAACCCTAGTTTCAAGACAGAGGGCAGAGTAAAACCATGCCGACACAGTCACCTCCCATGCTAGGGTCTTTGTGAGTAGCATAGGCAGGTGTAGGCACATACCAATGGATGGGAACTTGTCGAAGTGTGAAGCCTCTGGAGTTGACAGGACAGGCCATTGGGAAGGGGATATGGACATTTGGGAATTCACCGAGACAGTCAGCTCGGTGAGCAATGGGAAGGCAATGGCCTCAAGCACACTTGGAGCATGCAGAGTCAGTACTTGACCACTCAGGGTGTGTACAGCAGCACACACTGTCCCACAGGATTTTAAAGGAGGACAACATTGATTAAAGGACATGAAAGGTGGGGCACACAGACATGGTTAGAGACAAAAAAACCTGCAGATGCTGAAATCCAGAGTAGACAGGCAAGAAACTGTAAGAACACACAAGCCAGGCAGCATCGGGAAGTGGAGAAGTCGATGACTTGGGTGTAATCCTTCTTCAGGACTAGGGGTGGTGTAGGGGGTGCTGCAGATAAAGGCGGTGGCTGGGTCAGTGTGGTGAAGTGGGGATAAGTGAAGGCAGGCAGAGGGCACAACCTGGTTGGCCAAAGGGAGGAATGAATCCAGTTGGTAGCAGGGAGGAGTGGAAGGGGAGGGAGCCGGGGGATGGGAAGGGAGGTTATTTGAAATTGGAAAACAGGCTGCCTGCTCCATGGCTTCCCTGCCCCATTGAGCCTCTCTGTATGTTACAGCTCATTGTATGGCACATGCCTAGCACTGCCACCACTGGACATCTCTCTAATATTGACACCTTTGCACACAGCAAGTATCAAATATTGGGAGAATGTTAATGAGGAGGGACAAAGGAGTCACCATGACCTAAGTCCATATGTACATATTGTTCCCCTGCTTACAGGTAGTGCAATCGGCATTCAGCACAGACCTCTTCTCACTGCGCATCACGTATGGCCATGAATTGCTGCTGGATGGTGTGAAATGTGTTTAACGCCTCTTCAGAGAGACTCACAAACACATAAAGGAAAGTTAACATTATGAACATTTATGGAGTAAGTGCTAGCTACAAAAAAAAGCCTTCTACATCTATGCCAACACAGTTCCCTCAGTAGATTGTCTCCGTTCTCTCCCTCCCAGGTTATCTCAGTGCAGTCCCTGGTTCTTCAGCTGAAGTGGAGGGAGCCTGAATTCTCCTGGAGGGTTGGTAGTCTGACCCATGGAGTGCTGCAGTCTGAATGGGCCAGACAACCCAGGGGAATTCTTATCAAAGATAAATCAACCCTTCTCAGCTTGATGGTCCATGGGTCAGAGAGTGGCAGGCAGGGTGACAACAAGTGCCCAGATACCTGTGCAATGAACTGAGTGCAAACTGCCATGTGGACCCAGGTGCCAGGGTTTCACCTTTGCATGGGTGCCTCATGGCACTGCTTTTGGTTTCCTTGTAGGACACAGCACCTGGACTTAGGTCAAATCTCCCTGTCCACTCTACCCATACCTTCAGTCTTGAGGAGTATGGGTGTGCACACATGTGCAGCTATTACAAGGGGGCATAGCTTTAAATTAAGGGGGGGTAGGTATAGGACAGATGTTAGGGGTAGATTCTTTACTCAGCGAGTCGTGAGTTCATGGAATGCCCTGCCAGTAGCAGTGGTGGACTCTCCCTCATTATGGGCATTTAAGCGGGCATTGGATAGGCATATGGAGGATAGTGGGCTAGTGTAGGTTAGGTGGGCTTGGATCGGCGCAACATCGAGGGCCGAAGGGCCTGTACTGCGCTGTATTCTTCTATGTTCTATGTTCTATGTCCGACAGACCCTTAGGGTTCTGGAGTTAGCTCTCTATTGCAGACCTGTCCATGAAGGCTGATAGATAGTCGTATTACTCGTGGCAATGTTGCAGCTTCTGGGCAATCAGGGACATTGCAAACAAATGTTTGTCTGCCATCCATTGCGGCTCCTCCCTATGATGTCTACAAAGTCCCTGCTTGCTGATGCCACAGGGTCACCTTCTGCCTAGGAAAGTGCAGTTGGCCGGTCTCCAGCAGACCTCCCAGTGCCAGCCTCCTGGGCTATTTCTTCACTGGCCAACTCAAGAGCACTGGTTTTGAGATGCTCACCAGATCACACTTTCCATGTCTAGAGCTCCCACCGAGACATCTGTACCCAGATGGGGGTTCAGACTTGCCAATAATTCCTCCAAGCCCTTGATACTTTTGGAAGATATCCAGACACAAGAGATGGATGGTGTTGCAGCCAGTGTTTAGAAATGGTGTGCAATAGCTAAGAATGATAATGAGTTTAATGGGAGAGTGGCAGAAATGTGCAGGGTGGTACTTAATCAATTGCTGGGACATCTGCATCTCTGCATCAGCACTGGAGCAGTTCTGGCTTTCACCTCCCAAGCCAGATTCTCTCCTCTTTGAGGGTGATGACACTCCACCTATATGTGTGCTGTTTACCCTGATCTGAGGTGTCTTCTCCTGTAATGAGAAGGAGGGAGGTGAGTGAGGTGACAGTAGGTGTTATGGGTGTTAGTCCTGGTGCAGATGGAAAACATGAGGTGAGGTATTCTGAAAAACTGAGGAGGTAACACGGATGACATGCAGGGGTAATGCTGCGAGCGGTAAGACCTAGTGAGGGAATATCTTGCAGGCAACAGTGAGAGTGGCAGGGCTTGAGTCTTGGTAGGAGATATGTGTAGCATAATTGAGTGTAAGGTAGCAGAGAGAAAAATGTGGTAACTATCCTAATGTAGCAGAGAAGGTCAGTGACCTTCTTTCTGCATTGCTGGTTTTTCCTCCATACCATGGAGGCGGCACTAACCTAGGTGGTGATGTCAGACCAGGCTGCCAATGTCAGGTGGCACAGCCTTCCCTGCCCATCCTTCCAGAAGGGGACACTTCATTTTTGCACCATTGTACCCGCTGACCTCCAGGTCCCATTCAGAGAAACACAATACCATCTTCTTCTTCACCACCATGCTCTGATTCTGAGCATCAACAAGCAGAGCAGCTTTAGGGACGAACAGTGGCTTTTTTTTTCCCAATGGTGTGCCTGCAGGGATGCCGTCATTGAGTAATAGTTACTAAGTGGTGAGTTGTTTTGGGAATGGCCCTGCTAAGTAGGGTAGGTATCAAGTGTGAGATGCCATTGAAGCAGGATAGCTAATTAGTGAGGTGGGTTAGGTCAAATCCAGTGAGAAACCTGGCTAGGCCTCATTGTGAGAAACTCTCCAGAAACATTCAACACAACTTAGATTTGATGAAAGAAAAGATTCGATCCCAGAGATTGGATTTACCAAAATATCTGAACCCGCTAAAATGATCAAATTTGATGAAATACTGAAAGAAAATCTTGCTATTGACATTTCAAATTGTACTACATTTTTGGCACCTTCAGACTTCCATTGTTCTACTTTAACATCATTTCATTCACCTGACAGTCTCATAATTGGCAATTGGTGGGAATCCAATTTTTACCTTTCACTTTATTCATGGAGAGCTTATTTGTAACTGCAGTTTTCTGGTATGCAGCCTTTCACTTATCTAACCTACATGATTTTACTCCTGACTGGGTTATTTATTCTGCAGTCTTTTATTGAAGTATTATGGACTGTGATAGTCCAGTTTATCATGTAGATAACTCAGCATCGATCTGAAGAAGAAAGAAACTAATGTCTTGTAAAGCTTCAAACAGCATCCAATCAAGAGGAAGCATGAAACAAATAGAAATAAAACTTTTCTAAGACAGAGCTATCATTGAGCTAATGTCTGTCTATCATCATGAATCTTTGATTTAGTCAAATGTACCCATTAGATTGGATAGATTTTAATTTTTGGCTCCATCGCAGCATCAAGCCTGACCTAAAAATTAAGCTCACAATTTTATTATCTCTGCTCAAATGACATGGGACTAGGTTCACACAAAATTTTGATGCTATTTTAAGGTTTTTTTTATCCAAAATACTGTTGTCATGAAGGTTCCCTGCAATGTCATCAGATGAGCTGAAAAATGTGTTGCTGGAAAAGCGCAGCAGTTCAGGCAGCATCCAAGGAGCAGGAGAATCGACATTTCGAGCATAAGCCCTTCTTCAGGAATGGCTTCTTCAGGTTTATACCCGAAACGTCGATTCTCCTGCTCCTTGGATGCTGCCTGACCTGCTGCGCTTTTCCAGCAACACATTTTTCAGCTCTGATCTCCAGCATCTGCAGTCCTCACTTTCTCCTATGTCATCAGATGACTCAGGAACTGTAGAAAGTTATCATATTATCATGGACACCTTCCATGTTGTGGAACATGGAGCAACATGGAACCCCATCAGGTCTGTGATGTTCTTTCAAATGTAAAGTGAACAAAATAGGCCCTGTCATGTAAAAGTTTGAAATAAATGTGAGTCAGAGTATGCAACAATAATGCACCAGAATGCAAAATTTAGCTGCTGTGGTTCACAAAAGTTATAGATCACATTATATGTGTGGATGTTCACTTTCATCATGTTGCTAATCGTTTTTGCATGGTCACATATTTATTTCACCATCAATTTTTCTGACATTTCCTGAAGTTACTGGCTCACTGGATTGCTGTACCACCAACGCTGCTCAATTCAAAATGCCTCACTCGGTTTTGTTATATTTTTGTGTTGAACTCTGTTTAACCTCCCAAAATAATGCTGCTAAAAATGGGAATTGTTATCAGAACTCATTAATTACAGTTTGATCCCTGTATATATTCCATTATTAACAAGTTAGAGCTTCTGCTCAAAAAAAAGCAAATCACTATGGCTGCCAGAAAATTGAACTAGAAACAGAAAATGCTGGAGAAACACAAGTGGTCTGGCAGCATCTGTGGAAAGAATATAGTTAACGTTTCAAATCCAGAATGATTGTTCTTTGAATCATTAATGTAGTCTGGCCCACTGCTGCAATGTGATAATTGAATAGACCTCTTTCCATTGGAGTTTAGAAGACTGAGATGTGTCTATATTGAGAAATCTAATAACCTTTAAGCTCCCTTCCAGCTCACCCTATTTAGTTATACATAAGTGTTGCATTATTGTATATCATCACTTTACATATTAACCCCTTTCCTCTAGACACTGCAGAACCCAGTAATTATAGGGGATACTGCTGCAAGTCTTTCTCATTAATTCTGACTTGTCTTTTATCCAGAATCCACATCTACATAATTCCATAAATAGGTGGGGATAAATACAAGAATGGGAACCAAAGTTGAGTTTTCCCTTTTTGACCCAGAGTGCCCAAAATAAACATAACAAGTACTAACTGATACCCGTGATGATATTATAAGCACAGCATCCTCTTGTTCAATTATAACCATGGAGACATCCTGAAACCACCAGAGGTATCATTGATTATCATTTTTTTAAAAAAAGTGTTAAATTATTAATGCAGGTGACTATTTGTACATTTAGAGGAAGTCTGAAAAAAAGAATTCAAATATCCAAAATGTATAGTGTATTGTCTGTGGGGTAGGAGGGAGAAGGTTTATGACAATCAAAAGGTTTTTTTTGGAATAGGAACTATTGTAATTCCTACTTCCGTTTC
Organism: Chiloscyllium plagiosum; assembly: GCF_004010195.1. NCBI lineage: Eukaryota > Metazoa > Chordata > Chondrichthyes > Orectolobiformes > Hemiscylliidae > Chiloscyllium > Chiloscyllium plagiosum. The sequence goes on along the minus strand of NC_057732.1, from coordinate 23,225,171 downwards.
TTTTTAATTTGAATTATTTATTTCACTTTTCATTTTCTCTCTGTCACCACTCTGTAACCAGGTAGCTGTATGCATGCAGAAATTGTACACTTTTGGCTTGCACTTTCATTTTCTACCTTTGCTCTCATAGCAATACAAGTGAGATCACAGATTTTCCTTTCAGAGTTGTAAGCATTATCCTGCATCTTTCTGGTTCACACTGAGGTTATTTTCAAAACCATAATTCTTGATTTTATTTTGGCCAAGTATTCATGAAATCTCTTTATTTTCGATCTGGCATCTCTGGTCTCACAGAACAATGTGAGTGTGTAACCTAATCTTAAATCTATTCAACTGTCCAATTGTCACTTTGAAACAATTTTCAGATTGTGTTCAGACCATATTTTCAAAGTGGTGTCAGCATTCTGTCACTGTGGTGAATTCTAACTCCTGAACACCCCACCTGGACTCTGGTGACACAACCTTCAAGTGTGGAAATGGGCTGATTGGGCAGCTGCTGAACTTGATCACCAGCCAAGAAGTGCTAAGAAGTTCAGGAGACAGGGACTGCCTGATGGGCGCCAGTGGAATAGGCAGCAGCAGCCATGTTCAGGGCTACCACTGCCTTGGTAAAAACTTGGAGGATAAAAATGACAATAACTAGTGGACCACTCAAATTTAATCAAATATACAGGTGGAAATGAGTTGAATCCTTCCCTGCCATCACCTTGAAAGGTATGCATTAACACACACCAGACCCCAGACCATTCCCCAGATGGGAATGTTTAAAAATCCCATTCTGTCTGGAAAGCTCCTGAAGGAGATTACAGAAGAAGTTAATAATTGGTGACCAGCTGGTACCCTTTGAAAATTGCAGAATACGGTAGCACCCTGTAAAGACGCAATTTTTAAATCATGCCTGGCCTCACATCAGCAACTGATAATCAAATCTAATGACTCAGAATGTCCTCAGGATGCCTGTACTAATGGGAAGCTTGCTGCTAGTTGCAATGGAAAGCTATGCTTTATCACATGAAGAAAAGAATATGATGATAGGGACGTTTTGTTACAGTTGTATAGAGGATTGGTGAAGCCATTTCAGAGATACTGTGTACAGTTTTAATCTCTTTATTTAAAGAGAGGATGTAAATACATCAAAGGCAAATCAGAGAGGCTTCATTCAACTGGTACCTTTGATAGAAGATTACCTTAGGAAGAAAATTTGGATCGTCTGCCTCTTTCTATTGGTGTTTAGAAAAATGAGACATGATTATATAGAAATATGAGATCCTGCAAAGTTTTGTCAGGGTGGGTGCTGAAAGGACGGTGAGAGTCGAGAACTAGGTGACACAATTTAAAAGTAAATGGTTCCCCATTTTCAGATGAAGAGAGTCATGTATCTTTGGAACTGTCTTCCTCAGAGATCAATGGATGCAGGGCCAAAGAAGACTTTTAAGTCAGAGGTAGACAGTTTCTTAACTAACAAGGGAGTCACTGGTTATTGGGGTTGGCAGGAATGTGGAGTTGAAGCCACAAACAGATCAGCCATGATCTTATTAAATGGCAGAACAGGCTGGTAGGCCAAATGACCTATCCTCCTCCTAGTATGTATGTTTGTATATTCTTTTGCCTACTGTTAAGCAACCCCAAATCACTTCCTACACTTCACTGCTGACACAAGAGGGTTGTTTTGGTGATATTCTTTTTCGTTGTGATCATTCAAAAGTTAAAAAAATCGACCTTCTCTCTTCAAGTAAAGCAAGTTTCAATTTTTCTAGTTTTGTCTCATAGTTAAAGCTTCTTAACCTTGTGCTCAATGCAATTAACCCCATTCACACTTCCTCATAACCTTGACGTACTTCCTAAAATTCAGTCTCCAAATTGGACAGATTGATCTGAAATCTTCACATAAGTTTAAAATAGCCATCACGTAAGATAAGCATAATTTCATTTCTTTCTGAGAAAAATATGTGCATGGCCTTTTATGTTGTACGTTAATTTCCTCGATCATTTACCCTACTTCTGAGATACATTCATTAACATTTTCTGATGTTATAGTTAACCCTTCATATTGAGTAAATCTCTGAGTAAAAGGTAAATGTTCAAAGGCTCAAAAATGCTTCAAGTTTCACTGAGGCTGACCCCAAAATTACTGAACTGGACTTGACAAAACAATTCTAGCTTCAATGGAAATTCATGTCAATGTAATCAGACAAATTAGGATTTTAAGCTGGCCTGGAGTATACATACAATCATTTAGGACTGAAGTAATTTAGAAGTGTGTTCTATCTCTAACTTCTGTGTTTTCTTGAAAGGCACACAAAGGAATTGGATTGCCAATGACTGACAATACAAATAGTCAGTGATGTGTAGCATCAATCATCAGGTTTGTTCGATATGCATTCATTGCAACAATTTTTGATGTGGTTACCTCAAGCGAATAATTTTGAATCAAGCAATATAAAAGGCTGTATTTTAGAGCAAATATTGTAACTGCGAAGTGTTAATTTTATATTAATTGTACTTAATCATATGCAGGTGGTTGTCATTAACTGGTGAATCATTTGTTCTTTTATAAAGATAAAAGCATGAAATGATTAGTGGTGAGTGTAGACAGCATATTTGCAAAACATAACTTTGTATATGAATGACTCAAAATGTATATACTTTGGCCCGAGTTCTGTCCTACTTTCCCTAACTTTGTGGAAGATAGCTCCCACTACACATTTAAATCAAAATGTTAATTCTGTTTCTCTGTCCACAAAGGATCAGAAATTGGCTCGCTGAAAGAAGACAGAGGGTGGTGGGAGATGAGAAATGTTCATCCTGGAGGTCAGTTACCAGTGGTGTGCCGCAAGGATCTGTTTTGCGACCACTGCTGTTGGCACTTTTATAAATGATTTGGATGTGGGCGTACAAGGATCAGTTAGTAAATTTGACACTTAGGGAGGCAGAGTTGTGAATAGTGCCGAAGGATGTTGTGGGTTACAGAGGGACATAGATAAGGTGCAGAGCTGGGCTGATAAGTGGCAAATGGAGTTTAATGCAGAAAAGTGTTAGGTAGTTCACTTCGGAAGAAGTAAAGGAATGCAAAGTATTGGGCTATTGATAAAATTCTTGGCTGTGTGGATGAACAGAGAGATCCAGGTGCATAAATCCCTGAAGGTTGCCAACCAGGTTGATAGGGTTGTTAAGAAGGCATATGGTGTGTTGGTATTTATTGGCAGAGGAATTGAGTTTCGGAGCCACAAGGTCATGCTTCAGCTGTACAAGACACTGATAAAGCCGCAACTGGAGTATTGCGTACAGTTCTGGTCACTGCATTATAGGAAGGATGTGGAAGCTTTGGAAAGGGTTCAGAGGAGATTTACCAGGATGTTGCCAGGTATGGAAGGCTGACGGAACTGAGGCTGTTTTCATTGGCGAGAAGAAGGTTGAGAGGTGTCTTAATTGAGATGTATAAGATAATCAGAGGGCTAGATAGGGTGGACAGTGAGAGCCTTTTTCTTCAGATGGTTAAGACTAACATGAAGGGACATAGCTTTAAATTGAGGGATGATAAATTGAGGACAGATATCAGGGTATTTCTTTACTCAGAGACAGGATGTGGAACAGCCTGTCTGCAACAGTAGTAGACTTGCCAATTCTAAGGGCATTTAAATGGGCATTGAACATACATACGGATAATAATGGAACGGTATAGGTTCGATGGGCATCAGTTTAATTTCACAGGTTGGCACAACATCGAGGACCGAAGGGCCTGTATTGTGCTGTAATGTTTATGTTCTATGTAGATACCATGGGCTATTTTTGGCTTCATGTCAATTTCAGTGAGTTTCATGGAGGGTGTATTTTTGTTAGTTTTAATAAGTTATCTCATGTTATTTGCCATAGCTTACCTCATTAGCTATGCCTCTATGAAATCCTATCATCCACTCAACAATGGAAGAAGTACTCACTGTCTGGATTTCCTGCACTAGTGCCAATTTTACAGCCCAGCCATATATCAGATCGAATGCTGCCAACTGGGAACTGGCCTTCACAGCACACATAGTGAGAAGGAAATGAAAAAAAGGAGAGTTTTGGGACACATAGGTGGCACAGGTGACAATTCAGTGCAAATACAAGTTCACATTTGAAAATCTATTCATGGAAACAGACCCTTCGGTCCAACCAGTCCATGCCAACCATAATTCCAAACCAGTCCCACCTGCCTGCTCCAGATTCCTTCAAACCTTTCTGATTCATGTACTTAGCCAAATGTGTTTTAAACATTGTAATTCTTTTTTTAAGAATCCCTACAGTGTGAAAACAGGTCCTTTGGCCCTACAAGTCCACACCGACTCTCCAGAGAGTATCCCACCCAAACCCATTCCCCTACTTTTACTTCTAACCTACACCTCATATGGGCAATTTAGCATGGCCAATTCACCTAACCGGCACATCTTTGGTTTGTGGGTGGAAACCTGAGCACCCAGAGGAAACCCACGCAGACAGTCAACCGAAGCTGAAATTGAACCCAGATCTCTGGCACTGTGAGGCAGCAGTGTTAACCACTGAACCACCATGCTACATCCTCCACTTCCTCAAGACATTCATTCCTCAGACAGACCATCCTTTGTATAAAAGATTTTCCCCTCGCGTCTTTTTTAAAACTTACCCCGCTCACCCTGAAAATGTGCCCCGAGTCTTGAAATACCCCATCCTAGGGAAACGATAACTGCCATTAACTCTTCCTATACCTGTCATTATTTTATAAACTTCTATAAAGTCACCTCTCAATCTCCTATGCCTCCAGTGAAAAAAGTCCCAGCCTATCCAACCTTTCTTTATAACTCAAACCTTCCAGAGCTGGCAACATCCTGGTAAACCTCTTCTGAACCCTCTCCAGCTTAATAATATCCTTCCTACAACTCGGTGACCAAAACTAGATGCAATATTCCTGAAGAGGGCCTACTAAAGTCGTGTATAATCTCAACATGAAAGTTGCCAGTGTACTCTGAAGTGGAGAACTGCATTGTAAATCGGTCAGAGATGAGCCACCTGATGAAGTTGGTACATGTCTGATGTCAACCTCCGTAGAATCACTGTTCAGGGAGAGTGCCCAGAGATGGTTCCTGCTTTCTAAGATAGACGTCTGGAAGAGCCAGTGATGAGCTGGAGTGCCAGGGGTACTTACTCCTACTTTACAATTATCACCATCTAGTTTATGTCCTACGCATGAGAGAATAGGAAATTGTGTGTCAATGAGATAAGGTTATGTGCTAATTGCACACAGGTCTCTTGCCACTCACTAGCAAAATTTCTGTTACATTGTTCAACACTTGGTTGCAGAATTGGATATTTATTTCTGCACATGGAGTATCTCATATTTGCTGACCTCGCCATATTTTCCCAACTGATTCGCCAATGCCCATGTGGGTCAGGGACTGTGAAGATTCTACACTTCATTGCTGAAAGTAGGCCTGTGTATGTCAAAAATAGATTAGATTATAGATTAGATTACAGTGTGGAAACAGGCCCTTCGGCCCAACAAGTCCACACCGAACCGCCGAAGCGAAACCCACCCCATACCCCTACATTTACCCCTTACCTAACACTAGGGGCAATTTAGTATGGCCAATTCACCTGACCCTGCACATCTTTGGACTGTGGGAGGAAACCGGAGCACCCGGAGGAAACCCACGCAGACACGGGGAGAACGTGCAAACTCCACACAGTCAGTCGCCTGAGGCGGGAATTGAACCCGGGTCTCTGGCGCTGTGAGGCAGCAGTGCTAACCACTGTGCCACCGTGCCGCCCATGGAATCAAATAAAAACCTTTGCAAAATGTGCTGGTTTAGAATTAATAATACTGCCAGATATTGATTTGAGTACCATTCAGGCACCTTGCCTTAGGCACAAATAGTAATTACAAATTACTTAAGTAAGACCAGAATGACATGTTTATTCATGTACACCTTATAACAATATAGCTTACAACATGTTTTCATAAATGCGTGAGGTGTTTAACATCCCAAATAATTAATTGCATAGACCACCATAGTTTATCACACTGTTTCATAATTTAAATCTTTCAAATGTTACTTATGGTCCATTTTTAGAATAATTGTTACTATTAACTCAAAATAAATGCTCTATATACTCATTTATTCCCAGGATGTGTGTGTTACTAGCAAGGCTAGCATTTATTGCCCATCCCTGAATGCACCGATAAAAATATCAGCAGGGTGATGCTTTGCAAATTGACTGGCCTCTGAGATCATTTCAGAAGGCAGTTTAGAAGCAATCACATTACTGTGAATTTTAAGTCAAATATAAGCCAAGCCAAGTTAAGGATAATAGATTGCTTCTTTAAAGGACATTATTGAACCACATGAACTGGACTTAATGCTGCCAGACTGGTGAGTTTGAAGACACTTATAGCATGTTAAATCTTACTTGCCTATGTCTGCCCTATCAAAATGATGCAATTGGCAGCCAACATGTCAGTAAGCCAAATATTACCCTCACGTAGGTAGTTAACATCCTTTAAGGGCCTCACCTCACTACAAGCAGCCCATGCCAAATGGCTTATTGTGTTGATGATGGTCAGGAGAGGTCACAATTCTCCCTCCAGTTTCAGAAGGACTCCACAAGATGTAACCCGCATCCTTAGATTGCTTGCCCTGCATGGCCTCTCTACTCCAGCCCCCATGTTCTACATTAACTCCAAACACTTATCTGATCCCTCTTAATATGCCGCCTCATTGTTCAAATGTAGAATTAGCAGTGGCCCTCTCTCTTGTTGGTGGTACTGGTGTACTTTCCATGTCAATAAAGGCTATTAGTTCTCAAGCAGCCTTGACTGGGAGCCATAATGAAATTGTAATAAAATAATCTCAATGGGGTTCTATTTTGACAACTGGACAGAATTGTTGATTTTGCTAGATTAATAACTTTCATTTAATTGAAATGTTATTTTCTAAAACATTGTTTGTCAACACCTCAATGTTTATTTTCACAAGATTATGTGGTACAGTGGCTCAGTGGTTAGTACTGCTACTTCACAGCGCCAGGGACCCGGGTTCGATTCCAGCCTCAGGTAATTGTCCTTGTGGAGTGTGCACATTCTCCCTGTGTCTGTCGGGGTTCCCTCTGGATGCTCTGGTTTCCTCCCACAGTCCAAAGATATGCAGTTTAGGTGAATTGGCCAGGCTAAATTGCCCATCGTGTTTAGGGGTGTGTAGATTAGGTACATTAGTCAGGGGCAAATGTAGAATAATAGGTGAATGGGTCTGGGTGAGATACTCTTTGGAGGGTCAGTGTGGACTTGTTGGATTGAAGGGTCTGTTCCCACACTGTAGGGATTCTAAGTGGTGTAAAATGCTTGAAGCTTCTTATTGATACTTTAATAGTCATTTTGATTGACACTTTTATAAAGCTTAGATGAATCATAGATTTATAAAGTGGTATTATTTTATTTTCTGAGGGGTTCCATACATAACAAATTTACCACCAGGTTAATTGTGTCCAAGCACAGTGTTTACTGGGTAATTGAGCACAGAGTTGACATGGAACATTCCTGATGAAGGGTTCCGGCCTGAAATGTCGATTTTCCTGCTCCTCAGATGCTGCCTGACCTGCTGTGTTTTTCCAGCAACACACTCTCAACATAGAAGTTCCGAAGTCATATAGGGGATGTGGAGGGGTGACTGGGGACATGAGTTGGCATTCAGTTGACTATTTGGGACCATGGTGGTGCATAGGAAGCATAAGTTAGCACAGGGAGAGTGTGTGGTCATGGACGGCATGGAAGTGGCATTGTGGCAAAAGTGTAAAATCTTTTGATCATTAATTTGAAAGATTCTTGAACCAAGATTATAGTTAATCACCTTTCTGAGGTCTCTGAATCATGAGGTCATAAAAAAGCCAGCCTGACTTCATGAACTTTGAAGGGGGCAAAGAAATGCCTACCCACCAATGGAGACAGCCAAGCTCGGAGTTCAGGCTTTAGACTCAGTACACCTGCATCCTTCTTCTGTGCCAAAGAAATTTGGGGACACTGTGAAAAGATTTGAAATTGTCCCATTGACCCAAACACCCAAGTCAATGTCTCAATTTTATTCAATGAAGAAATGAAGCTTCCATTCCCTGTGATATCTTTGACAATTTTATGATATCCTAAAATAAAACAAAGAACGATGTAGGCTGCAAATCTGAAATAAAACAGAAAGTGTTGGAGAAACTCAGCAGGTCTGGCAGCATCTGTGGAGAGAAACAGAGTGTATTTTTCAAGTCCAGTGAATCTTTGTCAGAATTGAAAACAACTTGGAGAGTGTGGTATTTATGCTGATGGAGGTTGGGGGAGAGATCAGGAAGGCTGTAAAGATGAGAGTTAAATAAGTGGAGACCACATCTCGCAAGTCAGAAGAGAAATAAATTCCATCTGGAACACTCTGTTCCACCCTTCCTTCACTCTTAACACCTCCCCATATCCCCATGCAATCACAGAAAATGCAACACTGCCAGTTTGTTTCCTTCCTCTTCACGATCCAAGGCACCAGACACACCTTCTAGGTGAAGCAGCGATCCACCTGCACTTCATAAAATCTAGTCTACAGTAATCTAGTTTACAGCTCACAACATGGTCTTTTGGGACGATGAAACTAGGAGCCATTTTGTGGAACAGTTAGGCTCTGTCCCAGTTACCTGCCACTTGAACACACTATCGTTTTTCCACACCAACATTCCCATTTCACACCTGAAGCTTAATACTAGCTGGAGAAATGACACCTCAACTTCTGCCTTGGCAGCTTTCAGCCCACAAGACTCAGAACATGATGACCCTCCTCCATATTACGCACCATTAATCCCCCAGGTCCTTTTCTGTATGGGTTGCTGCCAGCATAGCCAACCCATTTTCAATTATTCACGCTTCCCATTAGCACTCATTAAGCACATATCTCTTTCCACAATCTCTACCACTTTGTTTCCCTTTTTCTCTCTCTCTCTGGGTACTGCCCCTATCTATTCGACTCGCTCCCAATCCCCCGTCATCAGAACAAATATCACCAGTTGCTGGTTGCTTTCAGTTCTGATGAAGGGTCACTGGACTCAAATCATTAACTCTGTTTTCTCTTCACAGATGCTACAAGACCTGCTGGGCTTCTCTGGCAATTTCTGTTTTTGCCTCATTACATCTTAAAGTGTTTTACAAACAATAGGGCACTTTTGAAGCGTAGCTCCTGTTAAAATACAGGAAGAAAAGGAGACTCCACTTTCTCTACTCATTATTGCTGATTATGTGGAAAAGAAAGAAGCCTGTGGAAGTTGAGGTGATGGCTCCTAACAGAGAAAAGTTATCTTTGCTCTTCAGGTTGACCTTGGAGTATTGGGCCGACCTGACACAAAAGAATTAGGTGTGATACATTTGATGCAGTCTAGCCAAATCTGGTGCGGAGAACGAAATGACTTAGTTACTGGGTATGCTCAAGTCTGAACCTCTTAGATGTGAAGGAGTGGAACTTGAGGCCATATCAGGAGATTAACTGCAATGAGTCAGGGTAAAGACTTTGTTCAGGCAAGAGCATTGGAAAAGGACATGATTAAGTGATTGTTCAGGTTGATGTTGCAGAATTATAGCAGCAAATGGAGAGTCAAAAGATAGGCAATTTAGATTCTGAAAGTTGTAAGTGAGTAGGGGAGAGGTCTTTTTCTCCCCCAAGGCAGCTAATCAAGTGGCTGATGAAACTGATAGACTGTAACGGACTGTCCATTTGAGGGCAGCCTGTGAATGGTGCTCTCCTGATATAAAGCTGCATAACATAGTTTGAAATATGTATTTAAATGAAAAGCATTTTGCTCATAATAAATTGAACATTTATTCAAAAAGCTTTTAGATAAGGACGTTCTAGTCATGTTTAAAATTGAAAATTCAGATGAGCAATAAATTTGCAGGAATCCTCAACAGACCTTTCAGAGCAAAAGGTTTAACAGAGGATTTTGATGACAAGGAAGCATTGTCACTGTCTGAGAATATAACTTAAAATGATAAGAATTTAATTATTTAGGAAGAATTCATGTGAGTGATAAGGATTTTTAGTGAGGAATGTCCTTTTAGAGAGTATCTCCAGCACTCTGGATTTATGACTAATCTCAAAAACCCAAACTCACCAGCTGAACTACATTGTAAACAGATCCAGGACTTAATCAGATCCAGCACCGTGGGTGGCACGGTGGCACAGTGATTAGCACTGCTGCCTCACAGCACCAGAGACCTGCGTTCAATTCCCGCCTCAGGTGACTGTGTGGAGTTTGCACATTCTCCCCGTGGCTGCATGGGTTTCCTTCGGGTGCTCTGGTTTCCTCCCACAGTCCAAAAATGTGCACGTTAGGTGAATTGGCCATGCTAAATTTCCTGTAGTGTTAGGGGCAGGGGTAAATGTAGGGGAATGGGTCGGGGTGGACTTGTTGGGCTGAAGGGCCTGTTTCCACACTGTAAGTAATCTAATCTTAACTAAAGCATTCCCTGAACAGACGACTCAAGCAATGGTACTGAATTCTCTAAATACTGTCTTCCTTCAACACAGCTCAGAAAGAGTATGTGTTACATTTGGTGTTTTGCTGCATATACTTTGCTCAGCAATGGAGACAATACATAGCATTGCCATTGGCCCAGAATTTTCCATATTTTAAGAGACAGGGCATCAGTAGCACAGAGAGACTGGTGAGGAAGTGGCAGGGGCCCAACAACTGTCTACAACCAAGCCCTTTGACACCACCTCATTGAATGGAGCTCCCACTGAACAACAACTGTTCCCATGCACGGCGAGATGTCCACCATATCTATGAGCACTTCCACTCTTCAATCAGTTGTCTCTGCCACAGACTAATATTGAAATTAATGTCCACTTACACCAAGATCATCAGTTCCTTTCAGAATATCCTGGACACAAATATCTTAAATAAAAGAAGATTGTAACTTCCATTTCCACTAAGTTTTAACACCAATGATTGCTCGCTGAAAGTTTAGACTTTGGCTTACCCATCCTTTAATCTGCTTCCATGAGGTGCTTTCCCTACGGCTGCTGTATGACATTACTCAAGAAAGATCTCAACACGGCAATACTCAAGAGCGATCTTAGCAACTCTCACACCTTCAGTTGCTGGCTTGACTGTTGCACAGGCAATGTAGCCCACATTATGGATGAGAGAGAAAGACAGTGAGATTAATTCTCCCTTTTTTCTCACCTCTCGTTAGTCTGGACAAGCACATCAGATCTAAGTTCTGCAGTCCTGCCAAATCCAGTTGTAAGTAGTGGGGGATAGCCAGTGGAAAGTGAAGGCTCCACAAATATCATAATCCTCAATGATGAGGAAATCACCAGAGTAAAAGATAAGCCTGAAATATCTGCAAATCATCTACAGCCAGAAGTGCTGAGTAGATGAATCACTCCACACGATGCCAAAAAATGGCTGAAATGACGGATACTGCAGAGGGCACTGACAACATTCCAACAATAGTACTGAAAACTTGTGTTCTAGAATTAGCTATGCCTCTAGCCAAAATGTTCTAATACAGCTACAGTGCTGGCTTTTACCGACAATATCGAAAATTGTGTGCACAATTCCAACCTGGCTAATTACTACCCCATCAGTCTACTCTGAAGCATCAACAAAGTGATGCAGAGGGTCATCACTAATGTTAGCGAATAGCACTTGCATAGGAATAACTTTCTCATTGAGTATGGCATCACAACGTAGCTGTGTAAGGAGACAGTTGGCATGCACTTTGCAACCACAGACAAATACCTCTACTGGTTGAAACTGAACACTATTGTCCCTCCCATCAATCAACATGGGTCCTGTTGTGTCGCCTCACAGACTTCATTGACCAACCACAGGGAAGTTCAGAGTCAGATAGATCCACACAGTTTGGGTATTTATTCTGGGATGAGGTTCTTGAATGGAGGACCATTGTTTGCCCAGTGACACACTGCCAAATCCAGGGAGTGAACTTAGAAAATAAAGATTCACAGTCACCATAGATTAACGTGATTTAAACTTCCCTACTAGCGATAGCTAGAAACCTGGAAGTTTCACACTCAGAGAACAATTAGGTGAAATTAGGGGAAGTGATGACCTAGTGGCATAATCGCTGGACTACTAATCAAAAGAGGAGAAAGAAGACTAGATGCTGGAGATCAGAGTCAAAGGTGTGGTGCTGGAAAAACACAGCAGGTCAGGCTGCATCTGAGGAGCAGGAGAATCTTATGCCGTTTCAGATATAAACCCTTCATCAGGAATGAGGCTTGGGGTTGGGCGGCTGAGAGGTAAGTGGGAGGGGGGTTGGGGGGGTGGGGTTGGGGGTACGGTAGCTGAGAATGTGATAGGTAGATGAAGGTGGGGGAGAAGTGAATAGGTTGGAAGGAGGGTGGAGTGAATAGATGGGAAAGGTGATGGACAGGTCAAGACAGCAGTGCTGAGTTGGAGGTTTCGGACTGAGATTGTGTGGGTGGAGGGGAAATGAGGAAACTGGTGAAATCCACATTTATCCACATTTCAGGGTTCCAAGGCTGAATATGAGGCATTCTTCCTCCAGGCGTCAGGTGGCAAGGGTTTGGCGATGGAGGAGGTCCAGGACCTGCATTTCCATGACAGACTGGGAGGGGAACTTGGAGTGTTCAGCCACAGGACAGTGGTGTTGTTTGGTGCAGGTGTCCCAGAGATGTTTTGAAATGATCTGCAAGTTGGCGTCCTGTCTCCCCAATGTAGAGGAGACCACATCTGGTACAACGGATACAGTAGATGACATCAGTGGAAGTACAGATAAATTTCTGTTGGATGTGGAAGGATCCTTTGGGACCTTGGATGAAGTTGTGGGGGGAGGTGTGGGGACAGGTTTTGCACTTCCTGTGGTGGCAGGGGAAGATGCCGGGAGCGGGTGTGGGCTGATTGGGGGCATGGATCTGATGAGGGAGTCGAGGAGGGAATAGTCTTTCAAGAAAGCTGATAGGGGTGAGGAGGGAAATATATCTCTGGTGCTGAGGTCCATTTGTAGGTGGTGGAAGTGGCGGAGTATGATGCGATGTATATGGAGGTTGGTGGGATGGAAGGTGAGGACCAGGGTTTCTGTCTTTGTTGAGTTGTGAGGGCTGGGGTTCAATGGTGGAGGTTTGGGAAGTGGAGAAAATACATTGGACAGCATTGTCGACCACTTGGAAAGGGGAGTTGCAATCTTGGAGGAAGGAGGCCATCTGGGATTTTCTAAGGTGGAATCGGTCATCCTGGGAACAGATGCAGCAGAGATGGAGGTTTTGGGAATAAGGGATGATGTTTTTACAGGAGGTAGGGTGGGAGGAGGTGTAGTCTAGGTAGCTGTGAGAGTCGATGGGCTTGTAGTAGATGTCCGTGGTTAGTCAGTTGCCAGAGATGGAGAGGTCCAGGAAGGAGAGCAGGGGAGGGGGTGGGTAGATGTCCGAGATGGTCCAGGTGAATTTGAAGTTGGGGTGAGAGGTATTAGTGAAGTTGATGAACTGTTCAACCTCCTCGTGGGAGTATGAGGTAGGGCCGATACAGTCATTTATGTAATGAAGGAATAGGTCGGGGAATGGTACTAGTGTAGCTGAGGAAGATGGACAGTTCCTTGTACCCGACAAAGAGGCAGGCATAGCTGGTGCCCTTGTGGGTGCCATGGCTGCCCCTTTGGTTTGGAGGAAGTCAGAGGATTGGAAGGAAAAGTAGTTAAGGGTGAGGACCAATTCAGCCAGGTGGATGAGGGTGTCAGTGGAAGAGTACTGGTTGGACTGGCATGAGAGGAAGAAACGGAGGGCTTGGAGGCCTTCGTTGTGGCAGATAGAAGTATACAGGGACTGGATGTCAATGGTGAAAATCTCCTGATCTCACAGAAGTAAAGGATGCCAGATTAACCATCCTGTCCCTCTCTCTTGGTTGCTCTATCTGGCTTCACATCCTCCTCACAGACTTCCTCCGTGAGCAACATGTCCAGTCTAAAAAGCTTACTCTTTACCTGATGACTCCTTTAAGGTATCCAATAAGATGGAGCATTTACTTTTCTTAAGTCATCGGAGCATTGCCAAAATGAATGTTGCTCATATGTTGTCGATGTTTTTACAAAGTGAACCAGAAAGTCCCCTGAAGTATAACATGAAAGCTGAAGCAATAATGGTCATGAAATGTTGAGGATCCCTGTAAGTGAAGTGTGCCCCTACAAGTATGGCTTGAAATTAATGTTGATTTTCCTCAACATTAGTTGGCTGCTGGTAATTAGGAGAGGCCATTTGTTGAAGTATTAACAGAATACCAGGCAGTTTTTTTTATTGAGACTTTGCTTTTGAATGGCATTCAGTTCGGCTTATTCACCTTTTTTATTCCTTTCGTACCTAAATTATGCATTTAAAATCTCCTCCTGAACATTTACCTTTTTGTGATGAAACTCTGTGAGCAGCAACAGCAGATATGAATCAGGACTCAGTCTATAGCAGCATTAATAAGAGTCTGGAGCATGAGTCACACACAAATATCACAGCAGGGATGTGTAGAGGCTGTGTGGGTTAAACCTACTTTATATCTTTTTCAAGCTTATGCTCACTTCTAGAGATCCATGATCCATTTTTTAGGCATTCCTGTGTTTCTAAGGCACAAATATCTACAGCTACTTAATTAATGATCTTTCTTCCATCATAAGGTCAGAAGTGTGTTCTTATCATGATGCTTTTACAATATTCAGCACTACTCACAACTCTTGATATGCTGAATCTGTCCATGGTCACACACAGCAAGACCTGGGCAATATCCTGGGCTAATGAGTTAAATAATAACAAAGTCCTGTGGATATTGGAGAGCAGAAAGAAAGGCAGAATACGCTGGAGATTATCAGTCAGTTGGAAGAATCATGCCTTCCTTGAAACATTAACTCTTTCACTGTCTGCAGTTGCTGCCAGTCCAACTGGGTTCCTTCAGTACTTTCAGTTTTTATTTGGACTGATGATTAGAAAGTAACTTGCATGTCACATGAGTGCCGGACAATGACTGCCTCCAATGAGAGAGAGTAGACAGGCAGGAGGCTGGAAGAACACAGCAAGCCAGGCAGCACCAGGAGATGGAGAAGTCGACATTTCAGCGTAACCCTTTTTCAGGACTAGGGTTGGGAGCAGGAGGAGCTGCAGATAAAGGGGGTGGCAGGGGCAGGGTGGGGAAGTGTGGATAGGTGAAGGCAGACAGAGGTACGACCTGGGAGGAATGAATCCATTTGGTGCTAGGGAGGAATGGAAGGAAGGGGGAGGGGCTGGGAAGGAAGTTGAGAGATGGGAAGGGAGGTTATTTGAAATTGGAGAACTCCATGTTGAGTCCTTCGGGCTTTAGGCTGTAGAAAGATGAGATGTCATTTCTCCAATTTGTGTTGGGTCGTTGTGGCAATGGAGGAGGCCAAGGATGGTCATGTCAGAAAGGGAGTGGTTAGGGGAATTGAAATGAGTGGTGACTGGGAGGTCCAGTCAGCCCCTGCAGACCCGGCTACGATGCTTGGTGAACCGTTCCCTGAGTTTACGTTTAGTCTCCCTGATATAGAGAAGACCACATCAGGAGCACCTGATGCAGTAAACGAGGTCGGAAGAGAGACAAGTGAACCTCTGTGTCATCTGGAAGGACTGTTTGCGGCTCTGGATGGAGGTGAGGGGGGAGTGGGGTACAGGCAAGTTTTGCATCTTATCTGTTTGCAGGGGAAGGTATCTGGGGGTTTGGGGGAATTGGTGGGGATTGTTGAAAGGAATGATCCTTGCGGAAGGCAGAGAAGGGTGAGGAGGGGAAGATGTTCTTGGTGGTGGGATCTAGTTGGAGTTGGTGGAAGTGTTTAAGGATGGTGCATTGGATGAGGAAATTTGTGAGGTGGTAGGTGAGGACAAGGGAGACTCTATCTTTATTGCATTGGCGAGGGGTTTTAGAACAGTGGAACAGGAAATGGAGGTGGTGCAATGGAGGGTTGTCCAGATGACAGAGGGGGAGAAAGCAAGTTGTTTGAAATAGGTGGACTTGTGGTTTGCTTAGGAGTGGAATATCTCCTCGTCCGACCAGATGTGGTGGAGGTGGAGGAATTGGGAGAATAGGATGGAGTTCTTGCAGGAAACTGGGTGGAAAGAGGTGTAGTTCAGGCATTTGTGGCAGTCTGTCTTGGGAGCTCTCCAATTAAGTTCTTCAATTTCCCATCCTCCAAGTCCCTTCCCAGTCCCTCCCCTTTCTTACACTCCTCCCTGCCACCAACCAGATTCATTCCTCCCATTGACCAACCAGGTCATACCCTCTGTCTGCCTTCACCTATCCCTACTTCACTACCCTGTCCCCACCACCCTCTTTATCTGCAGCTCCCCCCACACCCAACCCCAGTCCTGAAAAAAGGTTACACCCGAAATGTCAACTTCTCCACCTGATGCTGCCTAGCTTGCCTCCTGCCTGTCCACTTTGGATTTCAGCAGCTGCAGTATTTTTTTTTGTCTCCAATAAGAGAGAATCTGAATTTCTCCTCTTAACATTCAATAACATATTAAAAGCCGACTGTCAATATCCTGAGTCATTGTTGACAAGAAGGTTAACTGGACGTGATATCCATATACTGTGGTTCAGAGATGAAGTCAGAGGCTGGAAATTCTGTTATAAGTAACACATTCCCTGTCTTGTGAACCTTAGCCACCATCACAAGGCATAAATCAAAAGTGAAATGGAATATTCTTCACATGCCTGGAGGGATGTGCCTCCAAAATACTCAAGATCCTTGATATCCCATTCAAAATCAAGCAGTCCACTTGGTTGACATCCCAACCATCCCTTAAAAATTTCCTAACCTCCACCACCTTTACACAGTGGCAGCAAAGTGTACCACATTCAAAATGCACTGCACCACCTTGTCAAGGAAATTTAAACAGCACCTTCCAAACATACAACTGTTATTACCTAGACAAATAAATGCAACATAATTCTATAACCTCCAAGTTTCTCTTAAGGTTATAGGTCAACCTGACTTGAAACCATAATGTTGTTCTTTCTTGTCACTTAATCAAAAAGCCTGAAACTTCCTCTCTAACAGCCCTATGGGTGTATCTACACCAACTGGACTGCAATGTTCAAGAAGATGGTTTGCAAGCACCGTCTTCAAAGAAATTAGGCATACGTAATAAATGTTCACTCTACACGAAAGACTCATATCCCATGAGAGATGAAAATAATATTTAAAAAAAAAACAACTGGCCTCAAGCATTGCAGGAACTAGTATCATTCTCCTCCATGTGAGTTGCGCCAGTTCCTTACATCAAATTCACCCTAGGTCCTTTTAGCTCCTGAAATAAAAACAGAAAATGCTGGAAATACTTGGCAGTATATGGAAAGAGAGAAATAGAGTTAATGTTTCAACTCTGTGACTTTTCATCAGAACTCAGTTCATTTCACCGAATCTGCTGAGCGTTTCAGCTTTTGTTTCAGATTTTCAACATCTGCAGTTTGTCCTATTGGCTCCTGTTGTATCTTGTCACTGTAAAAATAGAAGATATTGGAGAACTAGAATTCAACAATAAAAGGCTTGGGTGAGAGGAGGAAGGTAAGTTCACAACTTGACTTCATGATGTGATTACTCCTTCTGTCTTCTCATAAAAGAAGCTTAAGCATCTTCTTAAATTGGGTGCTCTCCCTTATTTCGAGTGCTCTTTCATGTCTACTCACTACAGTGGAGAATCGTACATTTTGTTCCAGTCTTTTCTTGGAGCCTCTTGGGTGGCTTCCTCTCTTTCTGACCCAGTTCATGAGTGTCAGCATGAATCACAATTGCAAAACCATGCAAAATTATTCCACCGGAAAGTGGTCAAGTCAAAACCTATCAATCTAACTCCCTTTTATAGGCCTGCACATTATTAAATGGTAATGTAAAGTTTGCAAAGAAAACAAAAGTACTTGAAATATAAATTTGCTTTCCTTACAACTTCCATCCAAAAGTATTCTTAACATTCATATTGTGAAAAATGAAAGATATAATTACTGCTGCAATCAAGTGTTAAATAATGATTAATCACTATTTGATTATGATTCACTGAATTCCATCTATTTGTTGTTTTCCAGTTTCTGCCATGATACACATCTCTGCCCTCACTGTGATATTCAGAATTTTAAATTGAACTGCTAAATGTTTTTTAAATGCCGAGTTGAAAGCAAAGTTCTTTTTAATTAGTATGGAATTACATGACCATTTAGAACAGAATCATAGAATCCGCACAGTGTGGAAGCAGGCCATTTGGTCCATCAAGTCTACTATGACCCTCCGAAGAGCTTCCCACCCAGACACACTCCCATACCATATCACCTTAACCTTGCATTTCCCAATGGCTAATCCATCTAGCCAACACATTTTTGGACTGTGGGAGGAAACCAGAGCACCCCAAGGAAACCTACGCAGACACAGGGAGAATGTACAAATGCCACACCGTCCTTGGTTGTCAACTAAAAAATAGCTAATTCGGTGAACCATTGATCAGGTAGCTGAAAAGGTAGCAACAAGCAAATAACTCACCAGGAGGACAGCTGATAGAATGTTAGCAAATAAGAATGCTATGTAGGTTCAAAGCAGGGACCTCCTAATCAGCTTATTAATATTAATTTCCTTGTAAGTAATTATTTGTTTGGATGAAACCCTCTCTCTTCAATGGGTACATGTTCCAGTGGCAATTGAAACTTGGTACTCAGGAAGAACAGAACTATGCATTAGGAATATCACATCTCTGATTTTCCTTTGTTGCACTTCAAAGCAGTGTGGTAACGCTGGAGACACTGCAGAGACTAATCTTTTGCATTCACTTGTCTGCTGAATAGCATTGTGTGTCAATCTTGTGTAAGATGTTTCTGCTCCCGAAAACACTACGGCAATGTAAACTGAGTACCAGAGTGCTACACACTGCAATATGTTAATAATATTGCAAACAGTTCAGGCACAATTTGTTTCGAAGGAACCCAAGTGGTACTGATTATGGAGAAACAATGTAAAACCAGTTTCAAACCAGCCTGTTCAAAAGATGTTATTACACAGCTCTGAAATAGGTGGAAATTGAACCCAGACCTTCTGTTTCAAAGATAGGAATACTACCACTGGACCACAAAAGCCCTGTAAATACTATCTGTCTTTTTGGATATGCTGGCGCTGCCAGGATCGGTATTTGTTTTTCAATTTGTGAATTATAAAATACTTTCTCTGAATCTGTATTTTCTGTACTTCTTGCCAAGTTCTGATATTACAGTATTTTATACATTATTATGAATGTGATATTTTGTACTGAAATACTGTTAATCACCAGACTTCTCCACCCCTACTCCTCCACTATGAGAGATATGGATTAATGGGAAGCAGAAGAGCATATGCAACCAATAATGCTGTGATCTCTGCTTGCCTCTGCTATCTCCTGAATCATGAACACCTCTATTTCCCTACCGTGGAGCAGCAAATACCCTGAGCTGAAAAACTCTGTTTTTATTTATTATCCAGGTAATTGAAGCAATCTCAGTCAAACAAGCACCTTCATTCTACTCCTATTTATTTTTCATACCCACG
The DNA here is from genome assembly GCF_004010195.1 of Chiloscyllium plagiosum. Lineage (NCBI taxonomy): Eukaryota > Metazoa > Chordata > Chondrichthyes > Orectolobiformes > Hemiscylliidae > Chiloscyllium > Chiloscyllium plagiosum. The sequence continues at coordinate 23,205,610 of NC_057732.1, read as the reverse complement.
TTTTTTTAAAATTGTTTCCATGTTAAACATAACAGAGACAAGCTATGCTCTTACCAGTTCCCTGCCAGATTGTCAAAAGGATCATTCAGACTGGAGCTAACCTATCTACCATTTCAACCATGGCACAACAAGCACAAATTATTTCACAGCACTGAGAACCTTAAACTAAATGTAGACCAGTTCTGCAGAAATAACAGCTTCTGCACGAACACATTATGTACAAAACCTCCCACTCGTCATCCCATCCAGATAATGTCTTGTGTATGAAAGACCTGGTACTGCCTGCTAGACAAGCACATATTGACACCTTGGAAATGTTAGCCCTTGGATTCCTGAAGATTTTTTTTCTTTTGGCAATTTTCTTGGTAACTTCTAAAGGGAGGCAGATGTGCCAGCACATAATGTCTTGCTGCTGGAGATAGCATTAGACTGCACCACATTCTGTTAATACATGCTTCTCCATTTGGCTGATTCCTGGGATGTTTACCTAGTATTGTGGTGCTGCCATCTCAGCACCTCACCCCAGTATACAATCAGTAAAGTGACCTTTTATGCACTGTAGAAAATCATATCTTGGTCATTATGCTAGGATCAAATGCCAACTGCTTTATATTCCCAGAATAATATTTTAAAAAGTGCTTTTACACAGTCGGCTAATCATCTGCCTTCCTTCTGTGTGAAGCTAGTTTAAAACCCCATAACATCTTCGCAGTGGAGGCAAATATGTTCAATCTGATTTTGAAGCCTTAAGTGATTAATTTTATTACATTTTTCATGAAACTAGATGCTGTTATTCTCATACCATTAATTGATTTTAAACATGTCAACAACTGGCAACATAGTACCATTGTAGATCAAACTTACCTTTCCACCTCTCGTGACTACATGTCAGACTGAATTCTGTTCCTGACATTAGCACAAAGCATTAATCTTAAAATAACTGCAGCTATGAGAGGCTACATCAATGAGTTTGTGTGGGAAAAGGTATATATCTGAGTTTGTGAGTATAAAATTTTATTGAAAACAGGTGCTACAAAAATCTGCTAATTGCAGTTAGTGCTTGCTACATGCAAATTCACAGTTCCTCAACTCATGTTTACTCTTTCACACTTGGTCAATTATCACATGTGATCACCCATATAGAAACATACACACACATCTCTGAAACTATTTACACACATACTCAGTTGTCATAGAATCTCAACTCTCTCTCACACACACACACACACACACACACGTCATGAACTTCAAGAATGAAATAGGAACATTGTTAAATTTACCATCTCTACCACCTGCTTATCTTCTGCACTAAAGTGCCACCTAGGAAGCTGAATCTAGATCATCCAGAGACATACTCTGCCTTTGTCTCCATGGTGGTGCCATGGCACTTGTATTGGTCACAGCTAAAGTGAAAGCTACGACCGTTGAGAAGGCTTCGGTGGAGGCAGCCAAACCTGGATACTCATCTGGACAGGAAGCCAAAGAGACAAAGTCAACAGATACACTCAGCTGAGTTTCTGAAGCATCCAGTTTTCTCAATTAGTAGAACGTAATTGAGAAGGAGAAGTTGAACAATTAACAAAATGCAAATTACACATGTACATGTGCTTTCTGATGGCAATAATTCAGCTCACAATCTGCACAGGAAGGGATTGAATACAAACGTTTATCTCAACAATGATAATCACCTGACAATCTCATCATGGACATCATTGGTGCAACCTCAGGGAGCAGCAAAATTATGTCCTTAGCCTTTTACATGCACTCACATTTCTACATATCTCCCACTTATACTCAATTTCCTCAACTACTCATCCCTCATACACCCAGCTCTCTCACACTCACCCTTTCACACACTAGACATTCTCCCAATCAACAAACCCTTCTTACATTTGTAGTTCTCTCGCAAACACAACGGGCTGGTTTTATTACATGCACTCAACCTGCCTCATATATTTCCAGTTGTCAGTGGACAACAGATTTTTAACTAAAGCCACAAATGTACCACATAAGTTATATAGCCTTATGTGAGCTCATGTTAAAAATGGAAAATCATCTTATAAAATAGCATAACTGATTGGTACCTAACAATCTGAATGTAATCGATTGACACAGTGTGATGTGAATCCTAATGGATTGCCATGATGTGGAGGAGCTGGTGTAGGACTGGGGTGGACAAAGTTAAAAATCACTCAACACCAGATTATGGTCCAACAGGTTTATTTGGAAGCACTAGCTTTTGGAGCACTGCTCATTCATCAGGTGGCTGTGAAACAGGACCATACAAACACAGAATTTATAGCAAAAGATTACAATGTCATGCAACTGAAATGATATATTGAACATTGAATATTGAAGACTTAACAACAATCTGGGTTTGTTCAAACCCTATATTTTTAACCCTAATGGATTGAGGAGACCTAAATGGAGTGCTATTTTGTATAATGTTAATAACCAAACCCATGAACGTCCTGCACATCATGTTCACCTAAGCATGAATATGCATATGACCTATAGTACTGTCAGATTTCATGGCAAAAGTTCAATAAGGTGGTAGGTTTTTAATGGTATTGTACTAAAAGTACATACCTTTTACCAATTGTTGCAGGAGGAAGAATGGACACAATTAACTTTTGCCATGTTATTACAATTCTAAAATGATCGTGTGACATGCTCATTTCAAAGTAATGCTACATTGGGAACAGAATCTAATGATACTGCAGGTGTGAAAAAAACACAAAAATAAATTGCAAAAATAAATTGATGGCCACAGAAAGTTGGTCAGCTGAAGAATGAGTGGAAAGGAGGCAAATAAGTGTGAGTCTCAGGTAAGATCCACAATCCTAAACACATGGACAGGAAGCCTCACGATAAAGAGTATGGGTTTGAGGTCAGGCAATAAGATTGGATTCCTGAATTTCCAACCAACAGTCACAAGCACAGTAAGGAGCGCTTATGAGTTTCAACATATCCAAGATAATTATATTTAATTAAAGAAGTGGCAATTGTAACAGTCCATAATATCCAGCAACACTTTGGTATTTTAACAAGTCTTTTTTTTTTGATTAGTAACTGACCCACTAGCTATAGAAGTGGTGACGATGGTGGTTCCAAATACCTGAAAATACTTTTTATGACTATATAAAAGATTCCACATACGATTACAACAAGAATTGGCTAAAGTGTTCTTGCTCAAAAGCTAAAAGAAGCATTTTCTGTCACAGAAGAACAGGCAACTAAGAGACAGAAGGCAATGCTAAAAGTCATGAACATGGACTAAATGCTGAGCCTCCAAATCTTCCAGTTCCAAAGTTGTGTTTGTACCAAAAAGAGCTAAAACTGTGAAGGGACAATTGCTGAGTTCCAAACAAAAGAAGCCAGTGACAGGAATTGAACAATAAAGTGGCGACAAACTTGTCAATTACAACACCTCAATGATCTCCAGGCTGGCTGTTTGGTACAACAAAAACTGGGCGAGGCCAAACTCTCGTCATATTCCACACTGCTATTACCCTCAGTACGTCAAAAATAACAATACCACATAGGTGTTTTTAAAAAATACCTTGTCTCTTCATTATTTCCACTTTTCCTTCCAAATCTCTTTCTCCTTTAATTACCTACTTGACCTCAATTTTGAGTACTGCAATCATACTTAGAGTGAGAGAAAATGTTCGATAAGCAGGATCACATTGCATCAATAACACAGGTGGAAAAAGTTCTATCCAAGTAGTTTTCATAGAGGAAATTTGAGAAGTTTCAGACTGAAACTGGGAACTGCTGGAAAAGACACAAAGTTCATACAATTCTGTGTCTGTACAGGAAGTGAGCACAATTAAATGCTTAATATTACAGGCAAATGTGGGAGAGTTGTTCAGTGTGAAATTGTTGCTGTTGCATTCAGAACTTGCTTTAAATATTGAAGGTGGATAGCCACATATATATCTGAAGATCAAGGTGCCATCTAACATCACTAGTGCATACAGTAATGATAATCAGAGTACAGCAGGAAAGGAATGTGCAAAAATAAATGCAATTTAAATAGAATCAGAGTAGGAAAGCATGGTTAAAAAAAAACAGAATAATAGCTCTGTATCTGAATGCATGCAACATTCATAAGAACTTAAATAAATTATGGAACAAAAAGAAATTGATTGGTATGACATGATAGCCATCTCAGTGACATGGCTATAAGATGAACAAGACTGGAAACGGCATATTAAAAGGACATCCCAGGATCTTACAAATTCTGGAAGGGAGTTTCTAATTAGCTATTTACGGGAGCAGATTTCTGTACTGCTGTCAATTAGTCACCTTTTCAGTAGAGTGCCTGACATTGACGGTATCAGTATTGACATAGATATCAGCTTTCCCCACCGCTCTAGTCTATTTCATCAAGTTGCTATTTCTTCTTCTTGTTTAGAGACTGCCATTTGGGAAAGTCTTCACAGTCTCTGGCAACTCTATATCAAATTTACTCCACATCAGATTGTTTGAACAATAGCTTTGATCTAAGCCTGAAATCCGAAAGAGGATTCACTGGACTCAAAGCATTAAGTCTGTTTTCTCTACACAGATGCCGTTAGACCTGCTGAGTTTCTCCAGCAATTTCTGTTATTTGTTTCAGATTTCAGTATTTGCTGTTTTTTTTATTGTAGCCTTGATCTATTGTTTTGATAGTTGAATATTTCTGTTTTATCGTTACTTCAAGTATCTGATTAACACATGACATTGAAATGTCTATTTTTACCTCATCTACTTTGGCAACTGGTTTTTAATACATTACAGGTTTAATTTTATCAACTGTGTAAACATGGAGTCATAGAGGTCTACAGCACAGTGCAGGTCCCTTCATTCCATTGGATCTATACTGGTCAGCAGCAAACACCTGACTATTCAAATCCCATTTTCCAGCACTTGGCCTATAGCCTTGTAGAGCTTGCCATTACAACTGTATATCTAGATATTTCATAAATATTATGAGGCTTTCTGCCTCTACCACCATTGCAGGCAGTGAGGTTCAGATTCTCACCACCCACTGGGCAAAGAAAAATATTCTCACATCCCCTCAAAATCTCTAGCCCCTTACTTCACTTACGACTAGTTTATTTGCCCTCATCTTTGTTACTATGTGTTTATATCCTAGCTTATTTGATTTAATTTATACCCTTATTGCCTATGGTGCTCCAATTTACTCATGGCCTTTTGTCGTGTGTGTGGTTTTTTTTGTTGTGACTGTAGTTCATCACTTCTACTTCATCTGTGTTTTCTCCTTCTTCACTTTTCCCACTATCCTCCTTACTACCTGGACTCCATTTTCAATCTCTCAGTTCTTCATTGCTCATCTTTGTTCCTACTGCTACTAAGGTTTAAGCCCCTCGTTAACATTGTGTTGAAGAATCTGTTTCTTTCCGCTCCTTCTTCCCTAAGTACACCCTTTTCTCCAGAGGAGGTCTATTCAGCTGCTCCAGCTGCCCTCCCTCACCATCACACAAATGCTCAAGCTCCCCTAACGGGTGCCTTGCCTACCATCACCACATGTTTTTGGATGTTGTGTTATACTTCCATTCCTCAGTCCTCCACATTGAACTGCCCCCTAAGATCCCTCTTGTTCTAACGCTGCATTTTCATTTTTCTCCAGTTTGCTTCCTCTCCTATCTCCTCTCATGCCCTTTCTCAATTTATGTTGTCAAAAGGATACTTTTTAAAATTCTCTGCAACTAACTACTACTGACTACAATGTTCTCTTTCTAGTTCCCATGTTACCAAACATTATTACAGTTCTGTTCTGTCAGTATGGTTTTCTCTTCTTCAAACATGGTGTCATTATCCTCAACTCAAAAAAACCTTGGGCTGAATCTAACTTTTCTTGGGTAAGTCTGAGTTGTGTCAAGTTATTTTTAAAAGGATACCTGGGTTATCTCACTGTACCTTATCAAACAGACTTCATTAATTACCTACCTCACCCCTATGGTATCTGTGACATCTGATTCAGGGCACAATCTTACTAAGTTAATTCCCCAAAACATCTTGCCATGCAGATGTCCCAGAGTTCATCAGCATACTTAGCCATCTTCAAAAGCCCATCGTACACCCAGACAAGTTTAGTCACTCTGGAGTTTCCCTGCATGGTTCCTGACATTTGTCTTAGACTTCAATCTTGTATTGTATGGGCAGGGACCCAAATGTCCTGCTGGACAGAGGTAGGACCTTATCTTCCCCCAGTACTATTAGCAGAGGCCATGACACCAGAACATGCCAATCTGGTCTGAAGTTGCCACCTCGGTTAAACTGTCCCAGTGTCTGGAGAATAGCCCTGTAGGAAAAAGATCCATTATCTTCCCCGCCATCTTCTCTCTGCTACCTCACACTCACTCTATCTCCATGACAGTACCCACTTCCCACCAAGACTTTTGCTCTACCTCTCTCACCATTGCCTGAAACATCTTCCCTCACTTGTTCTGATCCACTTGAGTGCCTCACACCGCTAACCTTGCAAGCCTATTCACTCGCTTGGGACACTTCGCCACTGCACCAACACTAATAGCTGCGCCACCCACTTCCATCTTCCTGAATCCCGGGAGGCAAGACCCTTACAGGGAAGAAAGAGTCATGATGGGTGTGGCTGCTCAAAATTCAGCTCTTAGCCCCTTATGTGGGGAACATCCTGACACTGACCATCTTGAATGGCTGACTGACTGTTTCCAAACCCTTGGATTCATACTGGAGGCTGCCTTTAACTCAATGTGCTGGGACCCACTGAGAAAACAACCTGCCTGATGGATGCTGATCACCATGACAAGAGTCCTTTCTTTGTGTCTGCACTAAATGATCAGGCAAGACTGAAGTAATATGAGCTTGGTATTTCTGGCTGAGCAGAGCGCAAAAAGACAAGGTAGTTCAAGGCAGGGATAATGTAATAATCCAGATAGGCTCCACCTTTGTATGCATTATGACAGCAAGTGAAGAAGTGCTGCCTGATCCAGTCTATGAGCTGGGTGTGTCCCTTTCTGCATACGCTGTCCTTGCAGCAGCATTACAATGGTGGTTTCTGGTGCAGCCCAAGTTCTTAGAGGTTGTCACATGTCAGATACCAAAGTCTGTGGATGTGGGATGTATGTGGCCAGTAGCCATGGAGCACATAGGAAGATGTTGGTTCCCGATGTCCAACACACAAGCCATTTGGAAGAGGCAGAGAGCTGAAGTCAGCAGATACCCTAGTTCAGTTCCCATGTAGGTTTCTCAACATCTAAGTTATTTGCTGAGTTTGGTAAGATAACAATTTCAATATTAGTGAAATAACTTTGGCAATTAACAAGGTATTAACCAGCAATAATCCCTTTAATTGACAACTCGACGCTGCTGAGTGAAAAACTCACCGCTTCGGTTGTCAAAAACATAAAAGTTAGAGCTTTGGTACCCTTGTGGTGCAGTGGTAAAGTCCCTCCTTCTGAGGCAGAAGGCCCAGATTCAAGTGCCGCCTGCTCCAGAGGTGTGAAGTAACATCTCCAAGCAGATTGATTATTAAAACAACTAAAGGAATAGAGCAAGGTGTTCTCAGTATCAATTGTGGTCTCACTCAGCTTCTTGTTCAACTCTGCCACAAATATCAGCAATACCTCATAAAGTCCCAGTACATAAGATTCTGCCCTTTAATTCTTCCATCCTTGAGCTACCTCTCCCTCTCAAATATTCCTTTCCTCTCCAAATTCTTGATTGAATTTCTTCCAATATGGTCACCCCACCTTCCCCACCCCAGTCATAATACTTAAATAGCTCTTATCAAATTCACAACTTATATCACAGGGTACTGTGTGAAGAGTAAACTAACCATTCTTATCCTTCTCCTTTTCAAGCTGTCTACAACCTTTGATTCAGTTGACCACAATATTCTGCTGCAATGCTTGTTCCCCAGTATCCAGCTGAATGGACCCACTCCTTCTTAGTTTCAGTCAAAACTGCCATGTTTCAGATAGGGGATCAGTGAATCAACAATGTCTTCACTCCTATGTCATTACTCTGATATCCCTCAAAATACATATCCTTAACCTGCTCTGATACCTCATTTCTAATTCTATAAAGTTATGCAGGTGATTGATAAGATAGAAGCTGAGAGGTTGTTTCCACTGTCAGGTGAAACTAGAGTTAGGGGGCATAGCCTCAAAATAAGTGGGAGCAGATTTAGGACTAAGTTGAAGAGGAATGCTTTCACTCCAAGAGTTGTGAATATGTGGAATTCTCTGCCCAATGAAGCAATTGAGGTGACCTCATTGAATGTTTATAAGGCAAAGATAGATAGATTTTTGAACAGTAAACAAATTAAGGGTTATGGTGAGTGGGCAGGTAAGTGGACTTGAGTCCATGAAAAGATCAGCCTTTATTTTATTGAATGGTAAAGCAAGCTTGATGGACCAAATGGCTTACTTCTGCACCTATTTCTTATCTTAATGTTCTTATCTTAATACTGCCCCTCAGTAGTACATCCACATTTATACTAATGATACTGAGCTCTGTATCTCTTTAACGTCTCGATACATATTGTGTTGTATTGGACAAGCAGAACATTTCTCCAATTGAATATAAGGAATAATAAAGTGATTATCCTCACTCCCTGTCACAATCTGTATTCTCTAGCCACTGACTTCATTCCTGTCACTAGCAGCAGAGACTGAACCAAATTGCATACAGTGTTGGTGCTACAGTTAACCCACAATGAGTTTGCCACTTCTCATTGCACCACCACTAAATCTGTCTACTTCCACTTCCACAACACTAGCCAACTCTAACCAATACAGTTACCAGGAAGTGCAAATGCTTCGTTATCTTTCAATTTGATCATTCCAACACAATCCTGGCTGGTGTCGAATATTTCGCATTCTATAAGCCTGAAGTAATTCAAAACTCTATTGGCCACATCAAAATGTGCACCATGTCCCCTTCACTCTCTGGCCTTCATTGTCTCCTCATCAATCAAATTCTTCAAATGGTTTCAATCCTCTGTATTGCTTTCAAATTGTTTCCAAATTGTTCCATGTTGTCAATCTTCCACGTTTCTCTAATCTCCCACAAACCAAATACTCTCCTAAGTAACTGCACTCTGCCAATTCTGGCTTCTCGATCATTTCACATTTTAATCATTTCATCATTGACTGCACTAAATTATTTATGCTGTATAAATAGTCTCCCTGCTTCATTTTCCCTCTTTAAGACACGCCTTAAACCTTACCACATTGATCAAGCTTTTGGTTGTTGTACCTATTATCTTCACTTGTAACCTGATGTAAAACTTTGTTCCATAATACGTTTATGGAACATTTTGCTTTGTTTGATTATATTAAAGATCCTATTAAAATGCTACTGTTGTTGTGGAACAGCTTCATGTAGCAACAAGTTTGAGGTCTTAAATACCATAGCTTCTGCAAAAATCATTATTCAAAATGATGGAATCTCCTGTTGCTTCATGTTATAGACAAGACCAAACCATCTCAAAATATATTAAGAAGATAGCCTAGATCCAAACTTTTCTTATTTTAAAGGTAAGTATAACACATTGTGTTCCAGATGCAATTCAATCGGTCAAGCAGTCCAACTTGCAGCAAAACTCACTTTATGTTTACACTATAGTTAAAATACAAACAAAATAAAATAATTGGCTTAACTGTAACTCTATGAAAATGCTGAACAAAATAATATGTATGTTAACTACTCCTAATTAACTGTTCCAATATAGTAACATCCAGTAGACACATCCTTGGCAAAGGCAAAGTCAGGAAAGTAAATTGTCTCACATGCAATTCTAGCAGCAAGGAGAAAACCCCAACTTTTAACTGTAACAAGTAGAGGAATAAGAGTTTCTACATCAAGCTTCAAGATTCCAACCACAGTAGAAAGCTCTAACTAAAAATCCTGGTTCTATGGGAGCTTGACCCCACCCATTCAGGCTGCTTCTATTGTTCAAAATGTTTAAAAAAAAGACCTATGAACTATTTTATTTATTGACTTTGAGCAGACCCTTCAGCATCTCAGTCTCAACTTGTTTTCATAAAAATAAGGACAAAATACACTGCTTAAAGCCATAGTATCATCGTATCATCACACTTCAACAGATGACATTTCAGCAAAAGAATTAGTTTAGAGTCTAGGTGGATGCCATCACATGTGAGAGATTAGACCAAGTCTAGATTTACATTATCAAATGTATATATGGCATATGGAGTTAGTGCTGTAGGGATGGGTGGAGTGTTGCCCAAATGACAGGCTGAAAGTATAACTCAGAACAGTGAAGAACCAATAATGGGAAAACAAAGCTAACAAGCTTCAAGCAGCTCCTGATAAAAAAAAAGGCATGAAGGCTCTACATGAAGGTTTGCAAACAAATTGTTGCACCAAAGTCAACAGAATGATACACGACCTCTCAATGGTTTAGCTCCTAGAGTATCGGTATAAAATGCTCTTTCATTGGGCTGACTGCCTTCTTCTAAACCAATAATCCATAGCACACAAAGATACCATTGAGTCATTTTCACTGCAGACTAGAGGGCGTGTTTTCAATTTTTCTCAAGGAAAAGTCTAAAGGCCAGAAAGCAGCTTTCTGTGAGCAAGTTGTCAAGAGCTAATGGTATTACACCGAAGTATTCAAGCATGGAGGGACCTCATATGGTTAGAATACTCACTGTTCTCTTCTGCCTAATCTGGAACCAGAAGTCTGTGCCCCAGGACAACAGATATGCCTCCCGGACTCATCACTATGAATTGGAACTCACTAAGTGCACCTATGATAATTATCAGGGAATATCACTTCTTTCACAATAGGAAAGTTTGTTTCTTGAATTATTCCCAATCAGATTGTCACTCACCTTGTTGATACAACAAATTATGTTGTAAACTTTTACTTTCACATTATCACATTTCAGGCCATGCTGCCACAGAATGGGTGTGAAAAGTTGCTCCAGTTGAACTACCTAAGCACCCAAATGGTTAACTTTACAGAAACAGCAAGGGCTGACAGGTTTGGATGAGGTTTGTGATGGGGCAGCTGAACTACCTGATGAAGACAATGAAAGATAATTTGACAAGCCAGTGAACATTCACACTCATTGATGCTGTGACACTCCATTCATTTTGAACTCAGCAGGGTTCATTGCCAAGTTAGCTTGGACAATCTTACTGGAAGGGTGTGAGTAATCAGTCTGACTAAATGCTAGCACTATAGAGGCTTTTTGAAACAGGATGCTATCGAATCAATGAGGCAGCAAAGACCTGCAATAAATATGGAGCATGGAAGAGAAAAGTTAGAAAAATCAGCTTAAGTCAGGCAGGCCAACCCAGCAAAATGAACTAGTAAATGTTGTGTGCCTTTATGGTAAGACAAGCATTTAACTTTAAGAAAGATAAATGTTATATTGTGTGTGATACTGTGACATCAAATCATGTGATGTTCTTGCAGAAGAGTCGTAGCCCCATTTATCATTGTATTTTTTAAACTTTCAGGAAAGTCACTGAGTCAATCAGCTTCTTGTGTGTTACAGCCTAAACCAGATTAATGTCTCTGACAGACTTCATAGAATCCCTACAGTGTAGAAACAGGCCCTTCGGCCCGACAAGTCCACACTGAGCCTCCAAAGAATAACCCACCCAGACCCATTCCCCTCCCTTATTATCCTATATTTACCCCTGACTAATGCACCTAACCTACACATCTCTGAACACTATGGGAAATTTATCACGGCCAGTTCACCAAATGTACACATCTGTGGATGGTAGGAGGAAACTGGAGCACCTGGAGGAAACCCACACAGACACGGGGAAGAATGTGCAAACTCCACACAGACAGTTGCCTGAGGCTAGAATCCAGTCCGGGTCACTGGCTCTGTGAGGCAGGTAACCACTGAGCCACCATAGTCATTTTAAAACTTCCTGATACTCATTTCCTTTAAGAAATCTGTGTTGGTTGTTCATGTTACAAGAGCTAAAATAGCACAGGAACAAATCAGTAGAGCACGTCTCTTGTTTTCTGTTCTTGTCAAGGACAAGTTCTATTGTCAGAAATAATTCAAAACTTAGTACATTGGGAAATTATACAGTTTATTCATTCAAATGTTATTTCCATTCAGTGTGGTCTATTCACTTTCAGCAAGACTGAAAAAGCACAAATGCAAAGGACGCAAGTGTAAGGTACAGTCCTAAGATGTTATTGTGTTATAATTCCAGCTGATGGTAATAGTGGCTATGTCAGATACCAGTGATAAATTTGACTAAATAGCACATAAATTTTACTTTTGCTATTTGTTTGTCATGATAATCAGTCACTGAACATCTTCACAGGAAGCTGCTTGTGTATTTTTACATTCTAAAAAATCATAATTTACAACACAAAAAGAAAAGAAAATATTACATTTGCAACAGTGTTATTACAAGTATCAGAAATAAAGATCCTGCACCTTTACACTCAACAACATCACAAATACTCAGTGAGGAGAAATCCCATCTCCACTTTAATGTTCATTGTTTCATTGATATAGCTGTAATGGGTTTCTGGAACTTCCTTCTTACTTAGAGAATTATAAGCACTTTCAGAGCAAACCCATGGTTGTTCCATATTCCCAGCTTCCACCAGTTTTCCTCTTTTGGAGTTTTCTACTAAACCACTTAGGACATTTTCCCGAGACCTGAATTTGATGAGATTGTTAAACTAACAGCATATTTTTGTCTGACTTAATTTGTACACTCTGCCTGACCTTCTGATTCATTCTGACTTCATAAAATTCTGTTGCTCGACAACAAGATTTTTCTTTCTCTTCTACTGTATAACTAATGCACTGAACTATTAATCTCAAGTTTTTAAACATTTCATCTAGGTGCATGTATGCAAAACCTCAGACACTCCTGCATCACTCACAAAATTCAAAAAATGGACTAAAACGATTATTCCCCTTCTTAACACACTCAGAGAAGAAATACAAGTAAAACACAATTATGTTGTCACATTACAACAAAAGTTTCCAAATGGCAATATAGAATGAATCTGCACCATAATTGTTATATCCACAGGTTATATTGTTGTAGAAGCACATACGGGACAGTAAAAGTCAACATTCATCAAAATGAGATGCTCAGAGTATGTAAAGATGCAGCTAATTCACTGAAACAAATAAATTAACTATGGCAGCCACTTAAAATGATATATGTAGTTAGATCTAGTTGTATTGTGCATTATGTTAGTGAGCATGCCAGAGAAGTTATATATTTGATGCTATGTGTTCATGTTAACTGATGCTAAAATTGTTCATTTATCAACATATCCATTAGGCCAGCAGAGAACTGATCAAGCTCACCATAAGAAATTGTAAATAGGTTAAAATATACTTTTTCATCAAAACACAAATTTCACAACCATGGAGTGTATAACATGTTCCAGGTCTAGTCCTGTGACCATGCCAAGTTGTTGATGGCTGATCCAGCAATTTTCCTGATCTGCTTCAATTAATAAGCTCCAAACTTGTATACAATTTATGAATCATACACCTGGAATTTTCTTTAGATCGCAGCACAATAAACCCAAAATTGGCAAAAGCTACAGAGGAGTAAACATAAATTATACTCAGTTCAATTTAGATCACTGATTTCTTTCAGTGGAACACGCCATTGACCTGAAATCTCTCCCTGATGATTCCGTCTGGCCTTCCGAGTATTTTCAGCATTTTCTACTTTCTCTTAATTAAGCAGAATTAAGAAAAACTAATATTTTTAAAAGTATTTATATCGATTGAATTTGCTTTAAAAACTGACCACAAATATTTTTACATTGATTTTTAAAGCTACTTTGAGTTATTTAAAATTAATCATTTCCAGATGGTGGCATGAGACTCTGAGTGAAAATACTGATTTTTATTTTAGATAAATCTAAGTTCAGCAGTGTTATTCAAAATGTATTCTTAAAAGTTTTAAAGAATATGCTTTAAAACAAATACAATGTTTTAAAAATAAAACTCATTCTAAAAAACTGCCCAGTTGCACCAGTCCATGACGGATTTTTAGGCTTAGTGATGTGCAAATATGTTTCAGTAGAAGGTTGAGAAACAAAAGCACATCTAAAGATGGCACAATTTTGAGCACAATTTGCACCATATTTCTGATTGCATCTAAAATAGAAACTCTATTCCATTACCTCTAATGTCACAATTCCACTTACAGTAAATATCTCTTCAATTTCACTGACAAAGTAAGGTATTGGATTTCTTTATGCAGAATGTGTTTCAGCAAATAGGTTTATAAAATGAAATTGTAGGATTAATATAGCAAAGACAGATGAAAATTGACATTTGATGTTTCCTTAAATGATGATGAATTCATTCCAGCACTGCAGTTGAAATGTAAAGGAAAATAAAGACAAATTACTTTTTAGTTCATTACTCTAAACCAACAAACCATGAGATTTGTGTATGCATATCATATCCGAGCTCTTTTCCAAAAACATCAATGTGTCATTCAGCACATTCATTTGTAGCCAATAAGTACAGAATTTGATTCCTGTTCATTAGAACAGTGCTTATCCTTCTATTAATAACCTCAATTCTGCAACTGAAATCCCCACAATGTTAAAGTTAAAAAAAGCATTTTACCACATACATGGAAAAAATGTATAAAGACCTGGTTCAAGACATAGTAATAACAAATTAGATTTTGATTCTTTATAATAGAAATTTTAAACTGGAGCAAGTATAATTTCCAGCAAAATGAAGAATCGCTCACATGGTAACCTGCAAAGCTGAGGGCAACTCTTGCTTTGATGCACAACTGAAACATCATGAATTGGGTTACAAAGCCATATGCATTCTAGATCCCAAAGACGTCATTTCTATTCATTGATTTCCTCTAATTCTTTTGGTATGTTCTGTCATCATCAATTTAATTTCAACAAAATGGAAACTGAGGTATACCCAAGCTGTAGCACCCCAAAAGTGGAAATACGTACCTAATCCAGGGAATTCCCTCTTCCTTTCTTTTCTCTGGGTGACTCTTCTCATAAATATATTTTGTTGGTGGCATATTTTTTAAACAGCTGAAGCGTTTCTGACTCATAAGGGTATAATTGATTTAGGTTTCACTGGAACAGAAAATCTCCTGAGCACTCCATAGGTTGTTCTAGAGCAGGATTAGTCTTTGCACCGATAGCAGGGCATTTGAGGCTTGGTGAATGATAAATCAATAATCTGTCTCTTTAACCACAACTGAAGTTAAAGTACTAAGAAACAAACAGAGACATGATGGTGAAGGAAACAGAATGAATTAGAGTCAAATCAGATACAGAAACAAATAATAGGCTGCATTTTAAATGATAAAAAGACATTTTGTGGTTAGTGAGTAGTTTCACTGTCTCAGTCCGCCATTTGCCAACCCACACCTTCCCATTTTTAGTTTTATCTGAGGCTTAAAGAGGCGGATGACTGATCCAATCCAATCCAAGGTGTCAGTTCAGAATTTTAAGAATAATAAGTCGCGAGCCTAATGGATATACTACTTGGGAAGTTTAAAAAGATTGAGTTGGGTTTTCTGAACATCAGATAAACAAGCAGTTTCATTGATCAGGGACCTGGCAGGGAATTTCAAACTGAAATAGTGGATCCAGGTTTCTGCCGGAGGAGCGTCCATGAATGGGAACTCACAAGAAATCTTCCCACAAAGATCTTCCATTAACCCCGAACTGGGAATCAATCTCCTCACCAACACACACTAATTTCTTCACCAACATCAGGCCCTGTCTACCCATCACACTGTCCTGAAACCTTCATCACCATCAGGCCCTGTCTCCCCATCACACTGCCCTGAAACCTTCATCACCATCAGGACCTGTCTGCCATCACACTATCCTGATACCTCCATCACCATCAGGCACTGTCTCCCCATCACACTGTCCTGAAACTCCATCACCATCGGGCCCTGTCACCCCACCACACTGTCCTGATACCTCCATCACCATCAGGCCCTGTCTCCCATCACAATGTCTTGAAAGGACATCACCATCAGGCCCTCTGTGCCATCAAACTGTCCTTAAATCTCTATTACCATCAGGCCATGTCACCCCATCATATTGTCCTGAAATCTCCATCACCATCGGGCGCTGTCACACCATTACACTGTCCTGAAACCTCCATCACCATCGGGCCCAGTCTCCCATTACAATGTCTTGAAACCTCCATCACCATCGGGCCTTGACTCCTCATCACACTGCCCAGAAACCTCCATCACCATCGGGCCCTGACTCCCCATCACACTGTCCTGAAACCTCCATTACCATTGCGTCCTGTCTCCCCATCACACTGTCCTGAAACCTCCATCAACATCTGACCCTGTCTCCCCAACACACTGTCCTGAAAACTCCATTACAATCGGGCCCTGTCTCCCATCACACTGTCCTGAAACCTGCATCAACATCGGGCCCTGACTCCCATCACACTGTCCTGATACCTCTATCACCATCGGGCCATGTCTCCCATCACACTGTCCTGAAACCTGCATCACCAGCAGGCCCTGTCCCCCATCACACTGTCCTGAAACCACCATCACCATCGGGCCCTGTGTCCCATCACACTGTCCTGAAACCTCCATCACCATCGGTTCCTGTCTCTCATCACACTGTCCTGAAAACTCCATTAACATCAGACCCTGTCTCCCCATCGCACTGTCCTGAAACCTCCATCACCATCGGGCCCAGTCACCCCATCACATTGTCGTGAAAGCTCCATCACCATTGGGCGTTGTCTCCCATCACACTGTCCTGGAACCTCAATCACCATCAGGCGCTGTCTCCCCATCACACTGTCCTGAAACCTCCATCACCATCGGGCCTTGTCCCCTCATCACACTGCCTGGAAACCTCCATCACCATCAGGCCCTATCTCTTCATCACACTGTCCTGAAACCTCCATCAACATTGGGCCCTGTGTCCCATCACACTGTCCTGAAACCTCCATCACCATCGGGCCCTGTCACCCCATCACACTGTCCTGAAACCTCCATCAATATCGGGCCCTGTCACCCCATCACACTGTCCGGAAACCTTCATCACCATCAGGCCCTGTCATCCCATCACACTGTCCTGAAACCTCCATTATCATTGCGTCCTGTCTCCCCATCACACTGTCCTGAAACCTCCATCAACATCTGACCGTGTCTCCCCATCACACTGTCCTGAAACCTGCATCACCATCGGGCCCTGTCTCCCCATCACACTGTCCTGAAACCTCCATCACCATTGGGCGTAGTCTCCCATCACACTTTCCTGAAACCTCCATCACCATTGGGCCCTGTCACCCCATTACACTGTCCTGAAACCTCTATCACCAACGGGCCCTGTCTCCCTTCACACTGTCTTGAAACCTCCATCACCATCAAGCCCTGTCTCCCCAGCACACTGCCCTGAAACCTCCATCACCATCAGGCCCTGTCTCCCCATCACATTGTCCTGAAACCTCCATCACCATCGGGCCCTGTCACCCCATTACACTGTCCTGAAACCTCCATCACCATCAGGGCCTGTCTCCCCATCACACTTTCCTGAAACCTCCATCACCATCGGGCCCTGTCACCCCATTACACTGTCCTGAAACCTCTATCACCAACGGGCCCTGTCTCCCTTCACACTGTCTTCAAACCTCCATCACCATCATGCCCTGTCTCCCCATCACACTGCCCTGAAACCTCCATCATCATCAGGCCCTGTCTCCCCATCACACTGTCCTGAAACCTCCATCACCATCGGGCCCTGTCTCCCCATCACACTGCCCTGAAACCTTCATCACCATCAGGACCTGTCTGCCATCAATCTGTCCTTAAACCTCTATCACCATCGGGCCCTGTCTCCCCAAAACACTGTCCTGAAACCTACATCACCATCAGGCCCTGTCTCCCTATCACACTGTCCTGAAACCTTCATCACCATCAGGCCCTGTCTGCCATCAATCTGTCCTGAAAACTCTATCACCATCGGGCCCTGTCTCCCCAACACACTGTCCTGAAAACTCCATTACAATCGGGCCCTGTCTCCCATCACACTGTCCTGAAACTTCCATCACCATCGGGCGCTGTCTCCCATCACACTGTCCTGAAACCTCCATCACCATCGGGCCCAGTCTCCCATCACAATGTCTTGAAACCTCCATCACCATCGGGCCCTGTCACACCATCACACTGTCCTGAAACCTCCTTCACCATCGGGCCTTGTCTCCTCATCACACTGTCCTGAATCCTCAATCACCATTGAGCCCTGTGTCCTATCACACTGTCCTGAAACCTCCATCACCATCGGGCCTTGTCACCCCATCACACTGTCCTGAAACCTCCATCACCATCGGACCCTGTCTCCTCATAACACTGCCCTGAAACTTCCATCACCAACGGACCCTGTCACCCCATCACACTGTCCTGAAACCTCCATCACCATCGCGCCCTGTCTCCCCATCACACTGTCCTAAAACCTCCATCACCATCAGGCCCTGTCTCCCCATCACACTGTCCTGAAATCTCCATCAGGCCTTGTCTCCTCATCACACTGCCCGGAAACCTCCATCACCATCAGGCCCTATCTCTTCATCACAGTGTCCTGAAACCTCCATCACCATCGGAACCTTTCTCCTCATAACACTGCCCTGAAACCTCCATCACCATCAGGCCGTATCTCTTCATCACACTGTCCTGAAACCGCCATCACTATTGGGCCCTGTGTCCCATCACAATGACCTGAAACCTCCATCACCATCGCTCCTTGTCTCCCCATCACACTGTGCTGAAACCTCCATCACCATCGGGCGCTGTCTCCTCATAACACTGCCCTGAAACCACCATCACCAACGGAACCTGTCACCCCATCACACTGTCCTGAAACCTCCATCACACTGTCCTGAAACCTCCATCAACATCAGGCCCTGTCTCCCCATCACACTGTGCTGAAACCTCCATCACCATCGGACCCTGTCTCCTCATAACACTGTCCTGAAACCTCCAACACCAACGGGCCCTGTCACCCCATCACACTGTCCTGAAACCTCCATCACCATCAGGTCCTGTCTCCCGTCACACTGTCCTGAAACCTCCATCCTCATTGGGCCCTGTCTCCCATCACACTGTCCTGAAAACTCCATCATCAACGGGCCCTGTGTCCCATCACACTGTCCTTAACTCTCTATTACCATCAGGCCCTGTCACCCCATCATACTGTCCTGAAATGTCCATCACCATCGGGCGCTGTCACACCATCACACTGTCCTGAAACCTCCATCACCATCGGGCCCTGTCACCCCATCACACTGTCCTGAAACATCTATCACCATCGGGCCCTGTCCCCCATCACACTGTCCTGAAACC
>NC_057732.1:23182395-23185751 GCF_004010195.1 Chiloscyllium plagiosum | reverse complement strand
TCTCCCCATCACACTGTTCTGAAACCTCCATCATCATCGGGCCCTGTCTCGCCATCACACTGTCTTGAAGGTCCATCTCCATCACGCCCTGTCTCCCCATCACACTGTCCTGAAACCTCTATCATCATCGGGCCCTGTCTCCCATCACACTGTCCTGATACCTCCATCACCATCAGGCCCTGTCTCCCTATCACACTGTCCTGAAACCTCCATCACTATCGGGTCCAGTCTCCCATCACACTGTCCTGATACCTCTATCACCATCGGGCCCTGTCTCCCCATCATACTGTCCTGATACCTCCATCACCATCAGGCCCTGTCTCCCTATCACACTGTCCTGAAACCTCCATCACCATCGGGTCCATTCTCCCATCACACTGTCCTGATACCTCCATCACCATCAGGCCCTGTCTCCCTATCACACTGTCCTGATACCTCCATCACCATCAGGCCCTGTCTCCCTATCACACTGTCCTGAAACCTCCATCACCAACGGGCCCTGTGTCCCATCACACTGTCCTGAAACCTTCATCACCAACGCGCCCTGTCCCCCATCACACTGTCCTGAAACCTCCATCAACATTCGGCCATGTCACCCCATCACACTGTCCTGAAACCTCCATCACCATTGGACCCTGTCTCTCTACCACACTGTCCTGAAACCTGCATCACCATCAGGCCCTGTCTCCCCATCACACTGTCCTGAAACCTCCATCACCATCGGGCCCTATCTCCCATCACACTGTCCTGATACCTCTATCACCATCGGGCTCTGTCTCCCCATCACACTGTTCTGAAACCTCCATCACCATTGGGCCCTTTCTCCTCATCACACTGTTCTGAAACCTCAATCAACATCGGGCCCTGTCTCACCATCGCACAGTCCTGAAACCTCTATCATCACCAGGCCCTGTCTCCCATCACACTGTCCTGAAACCTCCATCACCATCGGGCTCTGTCTCCCCATCACACTGTCTTGAAACCTCCGTCACCATTAGGCCCTGTCTCCCCATCATATTGTCCTAAAACCTCTATCATCATCGGGTCCTGTCTCCCATCACACTGTCCTGGAACCTCCATCACCAGCGGGCCCTGTCACCCCATCACACTGTCCTAAAACATCCATCACCAACGGGCCCTGTCTCCCCATAACACTACCCTGAAACCTCCATCACCATTAGGCCATGTCTCCCTATCACACTGTCTTGAAAGCCCATCACCATCGGGCCCTGTCTCCCCATCACACTGTCCTGAAACCTCTATCATCATCGGACCCTGTCTCCCATCACACTGTCCTGATACATCCATCACCATCAGGCCCTGTCTCCCCATCACACTGTCCTGAAACCTGCATCACCATCAGGCCCTGTCACCCACAACACTGTCCTGTAACCTCCATCACTATCGGGCCCTGTCTCCCCATCACACTGTCCTGAAACCTCCATCACCATCGGGCCCTCTCTTCCCATCACACTGTCCTGAAACCTCCATCACCATCGGGCCCTGTCTCCCCATCACTCTGTCCTGAAACCTCCATCACCATCGGGCCCTGTCTCCCTATCACACTGTGCTGAAACCTCCTTCACCATCCGGTGCTGTCTCCCCATCACACTGTCCTGATACCTCCATCACCATCGGGATCTGTCTCTCATCACACTGTCCTGAAACCTCCATCACCAACGGGCCCTGTGTCCCATCACACTGTCCTGAAAACTCCATTAACATCAGACCCTGTCTCCCTATCACACTGTCCTGAAAGCTCCATCACCATTGGGCCCTGTCTCCCATCACACAGCCCTGAAACCTCCATTACCATCGGGCGCTGTCTCCCATCACACTGTCCTGAAACCTCAATCACCATCGGGCCCTGTCTCTCATCACACTGTCCTGAAAACTCCATTAACATCAGACCCTGTCTCCCCATCACACTGTCCTTGAAACCTCCATCACCATTGGGCCCTGTCTCCCATAACACTGCCCTGAAACCTCCATTACTATCGGGCGCTGTCTCCTATCACACTGTCCTGAAACCTCAATCACCATCGGGCCTTGTCTCCCCATAACACTGTCCTGAAACCTCCATCACCAACGGTCCCTGTCTCCCTTCACACTGCCCTGAAACCTCCATCACATCGGGCCCTGTCACCCCATCATACTGTCCTGAAACCTCCATCACCAACGGGCCCTGTCTCACCATCACACTGTCTTGAAACTCCATCATCATCGGGCCCCGTCTCCAATCACACTGTCCTGGAACGTCCATCACCCTCGGGTCCTGTCTCCCCATCACACTGTCCTGATACCTCCATCACCATCAGGCCCTGTCTCCCATCACACTGTCCTGAAACCTCCATCACCAACGGGCCCTGTCACCCCACCATATTGTCCTGAAACCTCCATCACTATCGTTCCCCGTCTCCCCATCACACTGTCCTGAAAATGCCATCACCATTGGGCCCTGTCTTCCCATCACACTGTCCTGAAACCTCCATCACCATCGGGCCCTGTCTCCCCATCACACTGTCCTAAAACCTCCATCACCATCGGGCCCTGTGTCCCATCACACTGTCCTGAATCCTCCATCACCATCGGATCACACTGTCCTGAAACCTCCATCACCATCGGGCCATGTCTTTCCATCACACTGTCCTGAAACCTCCATCACCATCGGGCCATGTCTTTCCATCACACTGTCCTGAAACCTCCATCACCATTGGGCCCTTTCTCCTCATCACACTGTTCTGAAACCTCAATCACCATCGGGCGCCGTCTCCAATCACACTGTCCTGTAACCTCCATCACTATCGGGCCCTGTCTCCCCATCACACTGTCCTGAAACCTCCATCACCATCGGGCCCTGTCTTCCCATCACACTGTCCTGAAATCTCCATCACCATCGGGCCCTGTCACCCCACCATATTGTCCTGAAACCTCAATCACCATCAGGCCCTGTCTCCCCATCACACTGTCCTGAAACCTCCATCACCATCGGGCCCTGTCACCCCACCACACCGTCCTGAAACCTCCATCACTATCGTTCCCTGTCTCCCCATCACACTGTCCTGAAACCTCCATCACCATTGGGCCCTGTCTTCCCATCACACTGTCCTGAAACCTCCATCACCATCGGGCCCTGTCTCCCCATCACACTGTCCTAAAACCTCTATCACCATCGGGCCCTGTCTTCCCATCACACTGTCCTGAAACCTCCATCACCATTGGGCCCTGTGTCCCATCACACTGTCCTGAAACCTCCATCACCATCGGGCGCTGTCTCCCCATAACACTGTCCTGAATCCTCCATCACCATCGGGACCTGTCTCCCCATCACACTGTCCTGAAACCTCCATCACCAT
>NC_057732.1:23177064-23180348 GCF_004010195.1 Chiloscyllium plagiosum | reverse complement strand
CATCACACTGTCCTGAAACCTCCATCACCATCGGGACCTGTCACACTATCACACTGTCCTGAAACCTCCATCACCATCGGGACCTGTCACACTATCACACTGTCCTGAAACCTCCATCACCATCGGGACCTGTCACACTATCACACTGTCCTGAAACCTCCATCACCATCGGGCCCTGTCTCCCAACACACTGTCCTGAAACCTCCATCACCATCGGGACCTGTCACACTATCACACTGTCCTGAAACCTCCATCACCATCGGGACCTGTCACACTATCACACTGTCCTGAAACCTCCATCACCATCGGGACCTGTCACACTATCACACTGTCCTGAAACCTCCATCACCATCGGGACCTGTCACACTATCACACTGTCCTGAAACCTCCATCACCATCGGGCGCTGTCTCCCCATCACACTGTCCTGAAACCTCCATCACCATCGGGCCCTGTCTTCCCATCACACTGTCCTGGAACCTCCATCACCATCGGGCCCTGTCGCCCCATCACACTGTCCTAAAACCTCCATCACCAACGGGCCCTGTCTCCCCATAACACTACCCTGAAACCTCCATCACCATTAGGCCCTGTCTCCCCATCACACTGTCCTGAAACCTCCATCACCATCGGACCCTGTCAGCCCATCACACTGTCCTGAAACCTCCAACACCATCGGGACCTGTCTCCCTATCACACTGCCCTGAAACCTCCATCACCATCGGACCCTGTCAGCCCATCACACTGTCCTGAAACCTCCATCACCATCAGACCCTGTCTCCCATCACAATGTCCTGAAACCTCCATCACGATCGGGCCATGTCTCCCCATCACACTGTCCTGAAACCTCCATCACCATCGGGACCTGTCACACTATCACACTGTCCTGAAACCTCCATCACCACTGGGCCCTTTCCCCCCATCACACTGTCCTGAAACCTCTATCAACATCGGGCCCTCTCTCCCCATCACACTGCCCTGAAACATCCATCACCATCAGGCCATGTCTCCCATCACACTGTCCTGAAACCTCCATCACCATCAGGCCCTGTCTCCCCATCACACTGTCCTGACACACTGTCCTGAAACCTCCATCACCATCAGGCCCTGTCTCCCCATCACACTGTCCTGAAACTTCCATCACCATTAGGCCCTGTCTCCCATCACACTGTCCTGAAACCTCCATCACCATCGGGCCCTGTCTCCCCATCACACTGTCCTGAAACCTCCATCACCATCAGGCCCTGTCTCCCCATCACACTGTCTTGTAACCTCCATCACCATCGGGCCCTCTCTCCCATCACACTGTCCTGAAACCTCCATCACCATCCGGCTCTGTCTCCCATCACACTGTCCTGGAACCTCCATCACGATCAGGCCCTGTCACCCCATCACACTGTCCTGAAACCTCCATCACCATTAGGGTCACCCCATCACACTGTCCTGAAACCTCCATCACCATTAGGCCCTGTCTCCCTATCACACTGTCCTGAAACCTCCATCACGATCAGGCCCTGTCACCCCATCACACTGTCCTGAAACCTCCATCACCATTGGGCCCTGTCTCCCCATCACACTGTTTTCAAGCCTCCATCACCATTTGGCCCTGTCTCCCCATCACACTGTCCTGAAACCTCCATCACCATCATGCCCTGTCTCCCATCACACTGTCCTGAAACCTCCATCACCATTGGGCCCTGTCTCCCCATCACACTATCCTGAAACCTCCATCACCATTGGGCCCTGTCTCCCCATCACACTGTTTTCAAGCCTCCATCACCATCAGGCTCTGTCTCCCATCACACTGTCCTGAAACCTCCATCACCATTGGGCCCTGTCTCCCATCACACTGTCCTGAAACCTCCATCACCATCAGGTCCTGTCTCCCATCACACTGTCCTGAAACCTCCATCACCATCAGGTCCTGCCTCACCATCACACTGTCCTGAAACCTCCATCACCATCAGACCCAAATTCCCCACCGTAAGAGCATGCCATCTCTGATCATCCCCATTCAGACCCTGGTCTGCAAATTATTGTATTACCCACTCCAACCTTCCATTTGACCACCTCACGATTGTGAACATCACACCCCACCTACCCCTCTGATGCTCTCTTCTCTAGTTTACCGTTTTTCCATTCACCACCACCCCTCCAAGCAAACCAACTGCCACAACGTTGTCAGTTATACTGGGTCTGGAGTTGCTGTGATCTTCAAACCTTTTGGTAAGAGAAGTCCATGAGGTGAGCTGCCCGTCAGTATTCTGTCTGGTCTGTTCCCTACGGCTCATCTAAGGTCTGCCAAATGAGTTAGAAGAAAATATTAGATTAATACAAAAAGAAGTAAGAGACAAAAAGAGATTTAAAAATGGGGAAGTTGGCTAGCCATCAGTTGCAATCCTAAGTTCACGGAGTATTTCTTCCTCTTTACAAGTTGTTGGACAAGTTATGGCTTAGTAATGGCAAGCACCATTAAACCTAGCTCAGGAAGTTTGCTTATTACCAGAACTTGCATGGAATAGAGGAAACGAGGAAGGAAGAAAAAGACAACTAACAACTTAAATAAAACAAAGATTACTGAAATCTAAAATAAAACCAGAAATTGCTGGCAAAAAAAGATCAGCAAGTCTGGTAGCTCCTATGGGGAGAAAGCAGAGTTAGTATTTTGAATCCAGTGACTCTTCATCAGAAGATTGTCATCTGATGAAGAGTCACGAGATCGAAGTGTTGACTCTCCACAGATGCAGCCAGACTTCCTGAGTTTCTCCAACAATTCCTGCCTGTGCTGTTTCTACTATCGAGTTGGTTGCAAAATGTCAATACTGCTTTATCTTCAACACTGGAAATAGTGCTACCTAATGCTTCTACAAGCACATCAATCTGTTGGTTTGAAGGATTTTCTTTGAGGGGCCCTATTCTCTCCCTAGTTACCCTTTTGTCCTTAATGTATTTGTAAAAACCCTTTGAATTCTCCTTAATTCTGTTTGCCAAAGCTATCTCATGTCTCCGTTTTGCCCTCCTGATTTCGCTCGTAAGTATACTCCTACTTCCTTTATACTCATCTGAGAATTCACTTGACCTATCCTGTCTATATCTTATATATGCTTCCTTCTTTTTCTGGTGTATCCTTTTCCATCACTATTTTAAATCTAATAGAATTATGGTCACTGCCCCCAAAGTGCTCCCCCACTGACACCTCAGTCACCTGCCCTGCCTTATTTCCCAAGAGTAGGTCAGGTTTTGCACCTTCTCTAGTAGGTACATCCACATACTGAATCAGAAAATT
>NC_057732.1:23173753-23175174 GCF_004010195.1 Chiloscyllium plagiosum | reverse complement strand
AATCTACAGACCCAGAAAATAACACCGTCTTATTTCTCTACAAAACACTGCCCCAGGTTAAATGAATAGTTATGGCTTATATTTTAAATTTAATCAAGAGACATATCTCCAAAAACATATAATCAAGAAAGAACCTACTCTATTCACTACTGCAGACTTTCTATTGGACTCACTCAAAACAACGATTAACTTATCTGACTCTGTGCTGTGAACTCCGCCCAAACAGGTTCCTCCAAGATTAGTTGTGAATTTCTCTGTTTGTTAATTTTCCCAGACGCACTCCGATGTCCAGCGATACATGAATTCAAAACAGCAAAGGCAGTAACTGCGCAGGTTCCTTCTCTCTCTCTCTCTCCTGCACTGTCCTCACCATGTGCTTCCTTTGTCTGCTCTTCTCCCTTTTAAAACTGCTGTTGTTTTGACATTTTTTCCAAAGTTCCAAACAATGCGACATCATATAAAACATCAATTGCTGCTCCTGGAATTCGAGGAAATCACCTCCAACACTTAAAATACCTCAAAAAAGGAGCAGCTGTTACAGTCAGAAATTTTCTCCGTCCTCCATCTTGGATTACCCAGAATCCCTTTTTACAAATATATTAAGGACAAAACAGTAAGTAGGGAAAGAATAGGGCCTCTCAAAGATCAGCAAGGCGGCCTTTGTGTGGAGCTGCAGAAAATGGGGGAGATACTAAATGGGTATTTTGCATCAGTATTTACTGTGGAAAAGAATATTGAGGATGTAAGCTGTAGAGAAATAAATGGTGACATCTTGCAAAATGTCCAGATTACAGAGGAGGAAGTGTCTTGAAACAGGTAAAGGTGGATAAATACCCAGGTCCTGATCAGGTGTATCTGAGAACTCTGTGGGGAGCTCAAGAAGTGAATGCTGGGCCTCTTGCTGAGATTTTTGTATCATCGATAGTCATAGGTGAGGTGCCAGAAGACTGGAGGTTGGCAAACGTGGTGCCACTGTTTAAGAAGGGTGGCATGGACAAGCCAGGGAACTATAGACCAGTGAGCCTGACCTTGGTGGTGGGCAAGTTGTTGGAGGGATCCTGAGGGAAAGGATGTACATGTGTTTGGAAAGACAAGGACTGATTAAGGATAGTCAACATGGCTTTGTACATGGGAAATCATGTCTCACAAACTTGATTGAGTTTTTTGAAGAAGTAACAAAGAGGATTGATGGGGCAGAGCGGAAGATGTGATCTATATGGACTTCAGTAACGCGTTCCACAAGGTTCCCCATGGGAGACTGATTAGCAAGGTTAAATCTTATGGAATACAGGGAGAACTAGCCATTTGGATACAGAACTGGCTCAAAGGTAGAAGACAGAGGGTAGTGGTGGAGGGTTGTTTTTCAGACTGGAGGCCTGTGACCAGTGGAGTGCCACAAGGATCGGTGCAGGGTCCTCTAC
>NC_057732.1:23131117-23173323 GCF_004010195.1 Chiloscyllium plagiosum | reverse complement strand
TGACGGGTGACCTTATAGAGGCTTACAAAATTATGAGAGGCATGGATAGGGTAAATAGGCAAAGTCTTTTTCCTAGGGTCGGGGTGTCCAGAACTAGAGGGCATAGGTTTAGGGTGAGAGGGGGAAGATATAAAAGAGACCTAAGGGACAACTTTTTCACACAGGAGGTGGTACGGGTATGGAATGAGCTGCCAGAGGGTGTGGTGGAGGCTGGTACAATTGCAATATTTAAGAGGCATTTGGATGGGTATATGATTAGGAAGGGTTTGGAGGGATATGGGCCGGGTGCTGGCAGGTGGGACTAGATTGAGTTGGGATAACTGGTCGGCATGGATGGGTTGGACCGAATGGTCTGTTTCCATGCTGTAAATCTCTATGACTCTATGACTCTATAACTGCATAAAGCCACATTACATAAATCATTACAATTTCAATCAGTAGACTTCCAGTCAATCCAGTTGAGTATGCCAGATTCATATGCAAACATTTCTGGATAAAATTGTAAATTACAAATGTACCTCTAAGTACTGACATTCCAGCCTGGCAATCCCAATGAGGAGAAATACTTGCTCGGAGCACAAGTTGATCAATACACCTTGTAAAATGGGTCAGGGTATCAGATTCTTAAACGTTTCTTGTTTTGAAAGTGGGATCTGATTACACAACTGTGTTGTATCTTAAACTGAACTTATTTATTGCAATTTTGAGTGAGAAAGTGCAACTTAAGATACTGGACAACACAATCAATTTAAGTAATTATATTTAGAAGAATTCAACAGTTCCTTAAGAGGTTAAAAACTACAGAACAGAGCAAATAAACCAATGAAAGATAAATGTGTATTGAATATCTTTACCACAAACTGCGCGCTTGCAGATAATTCTAAAACGTAGTCACTTCAGATTTATTAATTACAGAAAAAGAACTACTGAATGGGGATTTCTAAATATCTGGGATTTAATGTATTGACGGGAAGCCAATAACATGATTATTTAAGGAATTAACCAAGTATTCAACATATTGATTATACGAGAACAACAATTAACAAATGAATTAAAGGAATAAGAATGATGGAGTGCTTTCGACTGGTTGCCCCAAGTTAATTTGCTTGCCTCCCTGCAAATCAATGCCCAACTCTGTGATCACTGACCCAGTCTCTCCTCAGAACAAGATCTCACTATGATCATCCCTGCCTCCAAGGTCTGACACCTCATAGTCAAAACCTCCTGCCAATATCGAACTCATCACACTGCCCCACACCACACACAGTCAGGTTCCCTAGAACCACTGATAAAAGAAGTGGGGAAACAAGTTTACAGAGTAATGGGTGACCTCTGTAGAATCTTTCAATTGTGCATCCACACATGTATCAAGACGATAACAATGCCATCTGTATAAGATCATGAGAGTTCATTTTGTTTCCTGATGATGATGCCAGTGCTCCAGCCCTGGCTGTGAGGTATTTAGGTAAAAACAATGACTGCAGATGCTGGAAACCAGAGTCTAGATTAGAATGGTGCTGGAAAAGCACAGCAGTTCAGGCATCATCCGTGGAGCAGGAAAATCGAAGTTTCGGGCAAAAGCAGGTATTCCTGATGAAGGGCGTTTGCCCGAAACGTCGATTTTACTGCTCCTTGGATGCTGCCTGAACTGCTGTGCTCTTCCAGCACCATTCTAATCTAGACTGTGAGGTATTTAAACATAGCTAACTACCCCCAGGTGCAGCATACCATTGACTGTACACATGTAGCATTAGACGGACTATATCATAACACTGTGAAGTTCATCAACAGGTAGGGTTTCTATTCAATTAATGTTCAGGTGGATCTGTGATCACTGTTACCACTTCATATAGGTGTGTGTCCATTACCCTCGCAGTGGCTATGATACCTACATCGTTGAACATTCTTGTGTTTCCAGTGCATTTGAAGTTCTGGGTGCCTTGACAGGCTGATAACTGGGGGACAAAAGCTCATGACACCATTGCACATTCCACAAATTGGTACAGAGCACAGATTTGATGCCCATCCATATCTTAACGAGGGCCATGGTGGAGTAGATTACAGGGCTGTAGATATTGTGGCTCTGCTGCTTGGATTGATCAGGGATTGGGGACCTCCATAAATAGTCCAGAGTGTGTGTAGCATCATACTGGCATGTGGGTGTTGTGCACAACTGCAGCAAACAATGAGATGACCTATTGGATGTTGAAGAACATGGTGAAAGACAACAATCTTCTGAGGAAGAATTTGAGAACACCTGGAAGGAGGAAACTTTCTTTCTTTCATTCATGCATGGGATGAGGGCATCACTGGCTAGGCCAGCAACTTATTGCTCCTTGTCCAGAACAGTACTCTATTGTAATGGATGCTACAAGCCAGACACCTGGTTCCAGTAGATGAGAGCTGTGTGCAGCAGACCATTATGGACTTTATGATAGTCATTAGTCATGATGTCAGCATTTGGTTTGCACTTTGGGGCAAACTGCAGCCTCTAGTAGTTTAATTTGTGTTCACTTTTGCTGGCTGTAAATAAAAGCTCATCGACGGAATTGTTTGATTGCTTGTCTGTGTGTGATGCTTTCCTCCTGGACAACTCTTCACTGTTGTTGGTATGCCTCCACTATCTCTATTAAATTAGTCTATTTTTCTGGCAATACACCAACACGTTTTTATAGCAGACTGCAACCATTAAAGAGCTGTAAGCAGTTAATTCATATCCACTTAAAGACCTCATTTTGCCCTCACTGGTATTAAACTGACAGTGGACAGAGGGCTGACTATGTAGTAAAGATGGGAAGCTAATTCATGCTGCATTGCTTGTGGGCTTCCAAGGGGAGCATCTTTGGTCCCAAGGCAGTCTGATTGAAGAACCATATGTTGAAAAAGGGGAGCTCATTAAGAATTGTGTCTCTTGTCCTTGCTTTGACTCCCCTCCCTCCACCTCCCCCCCCCCCAACCCCTCACAACATCCCTTAGAATGTCCAATCCATAAAGCACCCTCCCCAATTTTGTAACATCACTCACCTTCTGTGTGGAATTCATCACTGATACTAGTCATTGGGGATGGAGGGATGTGTAGAGGCATGGTCACACTGGCAGCAATTACTGTCTCACACGTGATGCTGTCATTCGATCAAACTGTCACCCTCCAATTGACCGATAGTCCTTGGCATGTGTACCTTTGCCCTTGGCATCTTTGATCCTGAAGAAGGCTCCATGGGATCCATCGAGTGGTATCGGAATCCAACAGGGCTTCCTTAAAAGTGATGTCCCCTGGCTCCAATTGAGTCTTTAACCTATATGCAGAACATCACCTGCCTCCATTAAGTATCGCATCATAAAACCCATCTCACTGTTCAGGGCTGTTCAGATTCATATTAATTCATGGTGAACAATCCAAAATGGCATAATTGTTGGGGTATGACGCTTTTCTCCTCAGAAACAAATAAACTGAAGGGTTAATAATCATCGCGCAAGACACAATGAAATTGAAAAGAAGAGGTAATAGTGATTAGATGGTGTCAAGCTTAGGCATTAAAAGCCTAAAGATTATGGAAGGAAGGGAAGATTGAAGAAGGCAAGGGAGTAAATTTTGTGAGATTGGAAATTTACGGGTCATTGAGGACAGAAAATTGCAAACAGAGTGCCCGTGAATTTTCAATTTCTACGGACTGTATACAAGGCTTCACCAGCAATGCAGGGTCTTGGAAAAATTAGCCCAAAGAGTTTCACAGTTTAAGATCTTTGAGTAGAAGATGATACGATGAGTCATGTGATTTCGATACAATGAAGCATGAAGGAGAAAGAGTGTGAAGGATATATTTGCACCTTAGGAAAAATAAAAGCAAAATTCATGGGAGTGTTCAAGAAAGAAGGAAATAATTAAAGTGCATTTTTAGGAAATCCCCAAGTACTTCATAAATGATGGATTATTTTTGAACTGCAATCATCACTATTATGTTCACAAACATTGCAGTGAATTTGCGCAGTTAAGTTCAGCAAAAAGAAAGGGAAAAGAATGGCCATTTCATCTGAGTTACTTACTGTGGTGTTTGTTGAGGGAGAAATTTTAGCGAGGAGACTATGAAAATTTTTGCTGTTCTTTAAGTGATACTGTAAGAGCATTGTGACAAGAAGACTTTAAGCCTATAGATGCAAAAGGAATCCTCTATCAGATAAGCATTTTCTTGGATCATGCCCAGAGTGTGAGAGAGATGTGAGAAAAGCTTTCCAGATATGACTGCAGTATTCCAGACTTGCATTGTGTTACAAGTAGCAGCTTTCAATATTGCCAATGTTAGTACAAACGGAAGTCCTAGCTTCAGTTTAAACCCCATTTCTCAAAGAAAAGCATATTATTCAGTATTTTCTTATGAATGTTAACAAACAAGGGAAAATACATTGCTTAAAAAAACAACCCCAGGTGCAGACTTACCAAATATGTAGCATATTAATGTTGTAATACAAAGCTTTTTTTAAAAAATGAGAATAACTATTTTTTTACTTCTATTAAAAATTATAAAAGCAGCATTCGCCCCATCAATTAACTCTTGAAGCTACAGATCAATAATAAACAACCCTATGTATGGCTTTTCTGCGTTCAGTTTAACCTCAATAATATTTTTATGCAACAGAAGAGAAACGATAAAATAGAATAGAAAATGCTTCACATACCACGTAAACTCCTGCGTCTATTGCTTAATGCTGTACATTACGTTCATTTAAAACATAAAATATTCCTTTCAAATAGCCACTTCCTGAAAATGTCTTGGTTTTATGTATATGTGTGGATGTCCATACAGACTGAAGATGAACATATTGTGTTTGGCATTATCAAATGCTTTACATTGACCTGAATGCTTACTCTTTACCCCTCCTCCTCACGAAAGCCAAATAACGAGAATTAACACCTCCAATAATAGGTGTAGTACAATAAGGCTTTGAATTTATTTTGAGGGAGTTCTGCAAATATTCTGCAGAATAGCATTCAATCAAATCCTTTCTTTTGCAAGCGGATCGGAATAATGGCCGAAATAGAGCATGTAAAGGAAAAGTGGAGAGGGAGCATTACACATTTGTAATTGAGTCCAGACAATTTTCTTTCTAAAGTTGATGCAGTCAAGTGGGCTTCATAAAGAGCATGTAATCTTCCATCAACTTTTTTCTTCAAATCACTTAATTAGAGCATTTCTTTTCAACCAATGCAAAATGAATGTGATTATCTACTCCGTAACTTTGAACATTATTATGTGCTGCTGTCTCTGGCCCTTGGTTTTTAGACAAAAGCAGAGTTCAGACTAGTCAATAGATGATAGTTACAGTTGCATTATTTATTTCACTACAGAGCTGCAAGACATCAATGTGCATGCATTAATGTCTCATTATTATCAGTTCTCATCTCATTTACTTGCAGTTTGCTATTCTGCAACATGATAGTGTGAAACTAGATGGCGAAAATTCCTGTCTTGAAAGTCAAAATGGCTACCTGACAGTCCTTGGTTAGCAGCCGCCAACACTTCGAATCGTTCTCCATGGCAGTGACAACCTGCACTGTTCAGCTGCGGAGTTTGCATTGGACAAGCACCAGCCTCATCACCATTAATATAACACATCTTTCACTCACTTAGATTATACACCTCCACTTTAATGCTGAACTTTGGAACGCACTGACACCTGTATCCTAATACTACTGTCTGAACACATCAGGAACCCATCAGCATGATTGGAGGAAGGTGCATCACTTGCTCGAGTATTTGGATGCTTACAGGACCCCTGATTTGCCTCACTTTGCCTGTTTCAAACTTCTTCAATGTTGTTGGAGCTGCACTCATCCAGGGAAGAGAAGAATATTCCACTACACTCCTGACTTGCACCTTGTAGATGATGTACAGGTTTTAGAGAGTCAGGAGGTGAGAAACCTACTCTTGTAAACACAGTACATGTATGCCTAGCCCAGTTCACTGTCCCACCCACCCTCTTCAACAGTCTGCCCAACTCCTACCCCATCCCAACAGCCTGACCAAGATTCAGACCACCATGTGCCTGCCCAATCCTACCAGCTTGATTCTCATTTCCCTCCTTCCCAAGCCAATGTCCCTTTGAAAATTTTTCAGTCCTATTCCACAGAATCACTGCCCCAGCTTCAGGCTAAGTTAAATCACTTACATTGTACTGCTTGGTGTTCTTCCAATTATATGGCTTTTGTTCTCTCCCATGTTTGCTGCGGATGGCTTCAATACTGAATTTATCAGGGAAGTGAGTGTGGGAAATAACTGGTATTTGATTGGGAAAAGCTGCTTTTTTAAAAGATTTCCAACGACACTTCCTTATAGTCTCAGCGACTGCGTAGAAAGCTTAAAAACTTAAGTAGCCATTAGTCTATGTCAACAAAAGAAAAGTTTTTTTCAGCAAACACACCATAGAAAGGTTTTGATTATAGCTACTTAAAATTACCACTCATTCCCTAAATAGCTGTAGCAACAGAGCTGACTACTCCATTAACATGTAAACTAAATTGACAGGCTACCTCAATTACAACATTTAAAAGGCATCTGGACGGGTACATGAATAGGAAGGGTTTAGAGGGATATGGACCAAATGCTGGCAAATGGGTCTTGGTTAGATTGGGATGTCTGGTCGGTATGGATGAGTTAGACCAAAGGGTCTGTTTTCATGTTGCATGACTCTAACAGACAAGCCTATTTGAACAGTTCAGTTTGAAAATTTTGACACCTTCAAATATCACAATGAGGTATTTTTAATGGATACATTTTTAATGCAGTGATTGATTACAGAGCTCTGTCCTGCAAATTAAGTTAAGCATTACATTGCACAGTATTGTGAGAATTTGTTGACATGCATTATAATGGTTTTCCAAATGTAGTAAGTGACATAATGCATTCTAAACTGTAGAAAAACGTGTGGAAAGCTATTTAGATAGGTCTAAAACTGATATTTAAATGTCCAGATATCTTTCATTTTGAAACAAAAAACTGCTGCTGAATGTTAAGAACCACCTGTGCCTCTTTATTAATCAACAGGATATCGGCCTTGAATTGGAAATGAGACCATTTTTTCTCTCTTATTCAGGATTTGTTTGGAATTAATAGCTAATGTTTTGATAGCTGTGGCCATTAGGAATACTTGTTTGAGTTCCATAAATTAATGGAGCACTCAGCTCTGTTACTACAGTCATTTAGGGAATGAGTGGTAATGTTAAGTGGCTATAATAAGTGTGTTTCCTGAAAAGCTTTTCTCTTGCTGACATAGACTAATGACTATTTTAGGTTTTAAGCATTTTTCCCCCCCTATGGCATTACCATTCTTCCACAGTATTAATGATTGAATGAGAGTGTTATTAGATTGCTTCAGGTTTTCTTATTTTCCACCAGAACCCATTGCTTTTGCCTATTTCCTGATGATTAGGGAGGATACATGTGGGAGATGGATGGTATGAGAGATACAAGAATAGATCTGGAATAAGAGGGATAGGGAAAGAGCATGAGGGGAGAGAGGTTGAGGACTGAGGATTAATAGTTATAAGGATGTTTTTGGGAGTTTGCCTAAAGCCCTTGGAAAACAGGTGAATATTCTAACAAGCCTGTGTCTGCAACCAAACTTTTCCTGCACCATATTGTGGCTCATAAGCTGTGCATTGAACCAACCCCTTCTTGAAAGAAAGAAATATCTTGGAAAACGTCAGTGATGAGTTGGAAGCCACGAAAGGGCCTAACCCACATTTTGCCAGCCAAGGTGGCGAATTTCTAGACCCAGATGTCAGGTGAAAGGACATTATGATCCATTGTGCAGCAAACTCATAAATATGTTAATTGAGAAACATTGGATTGCATAAGTGTGTCAATACCACAAGAAATTGAAAGAACCATAGATGGTGGAAATCAGAAATTGTAGGGTTGAGCAAAAATCCCCATCATATATTACACTGGACCAAAATCCTGGACTTCTCAAAAACTTTTAAAGAGGGCAGCTGGGCTGAGCTGTGGGAGAAATATACAGACACAGAGATGGCTCCCTGGAACTCCAATTGACACCTTGACTATAATAGCACAATCAACTTGACCTAACACTCCTGACTGAAACTAATGTTTACACCTCAGGCTATCCAACACTGACAGTATGGAACCTATACAGCTACCAGGCATTCAGCCTCAATCAATATTCATTCACAGAGATGTTGGGCATTGAACTTCAGTCAAAATACATCTACACATACTCGTTAACTACCGGGAAGCCAAATGACTTCAAAGAGAGCACCAGTTATGCAATGGCAAACATGGATTTGACACGAACATAAGAGGCCTACTGTCAGTATAATTGCAGGCACCAACCTCACCTAAATGGCTTTCCCCATAGCAATCTTGAGAAGAGGGATCTTAAACAGCTAGCTCCCAGCAGCCGTTCCAAACAGTGATCCCCAGAAGAAGAATTCCAACAGCTAATTCCAGCAGCTATTTCCAAGGCCTATCTTCAGAAGGGGGAATCCCAACAACAATCCTAAAATCTATCTACATGGGCCAATCTGTACTGGGGAACCAGCAACAACCAACCATGATCAGCAGACCTCAGAACTGACAACCTCCACACTGACCCAAGCAACTCCACAAGGCCTCAGACACATCCTGAAGTGAGTACCAGCCACTCAGCCCAGACTGAAGGCTTGCACCATCCAAGGTCTTCATCGAGGTACTGGGTACAGCAAGCGGGAACACCTATACTTCAAAATCGTGTTTCTCCCCAGCGGTGAGCTGAAATTCCCGAGGCCCCAATGTTTCCAACCTCCCTAGCAGAGGGGGGAAGGCAGGTGTGACAGTGCAAGGACCCCAAGGGTAGGAAGTCTGATCAAAGTTTCTGTGATTAAAGCTGCTGGTTAGCTTCTCATAGTGTTTAACCTGTGTTTAATATAAATGGCTATTTCATTACAGCTCTCTGTGTAGTTGATTGTGTCAATTTCGCTGTTTATTACATTTGCATTATTTCTTGTTTTATACTTACCTTTTGTATTGAATAAACACAGAGATTCTTTTGAGCTGAAACACTTGTTTACTGCCATCCTCATTTCACATTCCCTAAATAAGTCCAGTGTCAGAATCATGGATCTGGGCATGATTTGAATCACCTAAAATCAGCAAATTACTGATTGCAAACCAGAACCCTATGGAACAAGAACAGAAATTGCTGGAAAATCTCAACCAAAACTGGCAGCATCTGTGGAGAGACATCAGAGTTAACATTTCGGTTGCAGTGGCCCTACTTCAGAATTGGAAGTGTTTTATTAAGGGATAACTTGGAAGGCAACATTATTGATACTGGAGAGAAGAAAAATACTAAATATATTGTCACCTATTTCTAGTCATTAGGCTGCAAGAATAAAGACTTTGTGCAACTCAATCAAGATTGCTTCAGGAACCAGAATTGTTCAATAAAGCAAAATTTACAAACGTCTCAATTCTGTTGCCAGTGCCATATGCATAGAAAGTCTGTGGCCAAATTAGAGAACAGAAAACCTGCTAGGAATATGCTGCCTGCTATTTTTCAATCAAGCAGCAGGGGAAACTAAGGGGAACTAAGCATGAGCCTCAGCAAGGGATTGATTTTTACTTTGTGCAATAATAATTGTGAATTGACAACCTGTTTTACATCCCTTTTAGTTAGGTGAAAATAAAAATCAGGCAATATATAACTATTCCTATAGATTCTGTTTCTTCTTATTTTATCAAATCTTATCAAATCAAACCCTCACAGTAAAAAACATCTCAATTCTAGTGGAGTTGTGATTTTAGAATTACAGGATGGTTTCGCCTCAGGTCATTTGGTCCTCATGACTTTGCCAGATCTCTGCAACTGACATTTAGCCAGTCCCATTCTCTCCCCTTTTCCCATTTCCTGATTTTTTTTTCCTTTCAGAGCATTATTCAACTCCCTTTTGAATCCTATATTTGAATTTGCGGCCGTTATTGGTTTTCCTGGACTGTCTTTCAAAGTTACCCGTGCTCATACAATAGACTGCAGCAATGGGAACATTGCACATTATGGTCCTTCCCATCTCACCCTCAGAAAAAAGTTGAAATACTGCTAGGAGCCAGGCAAGCCTCAAGAAATGGATGCATTCCTGAAAGAAAAATAGAAAATGCTGCAGAAACTCAGCAGGTCATGCAGCATCCGTGCAGGAAGAAACAGAGTTACTGCTTTGAATCTGATACAACTTTTCTTCAAGTTCTGAATACTGCTAGCCATGTCCTGAAATGAAATGTTTCTGAAAGGATTAATTTTGAGGTTGCATTAATCCGCATCAAACTTGATAATGTCTTATAGGTTTAGTTGAGGATAAGACTGATCATTTTAACACTTTGGGGAGCAAAAACCTACATTCCCATATCCTCCCAAAGTCCTGGGAACTATGTGAATCTAGCTAATGTAAATTTTTATCATATATTAAACAAATCTTGATTAAGATAAGCTGTTATTTTTAAGACTCACTAGTAGTTGTTCCTTCACCATGGTAACCTAATCAGACTGTTCGATGCAGTCAAGGAAAGAGGAGTGGTGATGACATCCTTCTAACCATAAATATTGCAGTCAGTCATGTTCCAGCCAATAGCTGGCTGGGTCAGGAGGATGGCAGAAGACTGGTATCTGTCTGGCAGATAGGCAGACAGAAAATTGCTATCAGCAAGAGAGGTCTTGGGATTAGGTGAGGTTTGGGGAACTACAGTGTTGGGTAGATTGAAGTCAATGAAAATTAACAATGGTGTATCCAAACTTGGCAGCCAATCTGATTATGTCATTTCTCACCAGGCAAATTAGGTCAAAATTAACTCCATCTTGGAATTGTACATATTAGAGTTCCTTGGGAATGTATTCTGGGTTGTTTGTTTGTCATCAGCATAATGCATATCTTATATTATTACCATGTTTCTAATGGTAAGAAGCTGTAATATAAAATAATAGTGGAAGGAAAACTGAATTCAAAATAATAGAATAAAGAATGGTAGGTGGACTTCAATAGTACTATTTTGATCACGTTGGTCATTGTCACAATTATCCATGTAAGTTATTGCAAGCGCTTAAACATAAAATTTAAAGGTGAGATATTCAAGTTCTCTAGTGATAACCAAGAAGTGGATCGATTGGTCAAATCACCATCATTCTATTGAGTTCATGATCCCAGTCACATTGGAACTGGAACTGAGGAAGGTAATCGTACTAGAGACAGGAGGGAAGATCCAGTTGGAGTGTCTCCATGGGGTTATTCTTCTCACTTCCTTGAAAACAACATTAGGAACAGCCCAGGAGATGACTGCCACATCCCCAGTATGGTTTGGGTCATTTTCAAAGAAAGAAAATTAATTAACATGATGATGGATTCCCACAAAGTACAATACATTTACAAATTCATAAATTCAGTTGCAGGATCTAGAATGTACTTTCAACATCTTGCAAGGCCTTTAGTTCAACAAGAAGATAGGAAGAGTTGCTGGAAATACTAGTTAAAAGGTCGAAAACACAGCATAGCACAGAAATTGTCAAACACAAGATGAAGCAAAATCAGAAGCACAAATGGCAGAGACTAAAAGTAAAAACAAAATCAACAGGTTATACAACATTTCATCAAAGTAAAAAATAAGTTATGCAAAATCTTTTCTGCATAAATCCACAGTCTATTGCATTCAGGAATGTCAATTTAGCTCTAGATTTTTCAATGTCTTGTGTGGTGGATTACTGTGATCCATATTACTGGTCCAATAACAGAGAAACTGAAATAAAACAAAGAACTATGGATGCTGGAAATGTGAAGCAAAAATATAAATTATTGGAGTAACACTGCAAGTCTGGCAGTATCTTGGGGAGAAAGAAGATTTAATATTTCGAGTCCAGTGACCCTGGAATGGATCTGCTCTGCTTTCTCTACACAGATGCTGCTAGACCTGCTGAATTTTTCCCAGCAATATCAATTTTTATAGAAGAGATTTCTCCAGACATTTGAATAGGTGCCTGCACACACAAAGCTTAAATCATAATCAACAACTCATATTTAAAGCCTGATTATTAATCTAGAAAGCCTAGAGATCAGAGGCAAAAAATGAGTAAAAAAGAACTGTTTAATTCTTTTCAATGATCACCAGCTTGGAAAAATGTGAACTAAGATCTCAAAAACACCAAGCAAATCCCCAAATCCATGGACTAAAATCAGAAACTTATCCAGTCGTCATTAACTAATCAGTGCTCTCATTTAATAGCCAAAAAAATCTACATTTGCAATGTATTTTGTTTGTAACATAAAATTCTTCACTCTCCTGAATAAATGCACTGGATACTGAGTTGTATTTTGGAAATGTTCTGAGCTTATCCATGTTGCCTGTTCCTACAAGATATTACTGAAGCACAGAGTTACTGCAGGAACATTTATTTTAAGGAAAACGTGGCCATCTCCAAATGTGAGGAAGGTACCCTCCAGGCGTAGCTTGCTGCAGACAGGTCTTGCAACAACAAAATGCAAAATGTTCTCAACGGGTTGAACAAAACAATTATAAATGATGCCATAGCTCTGAATAATTGAATTCATTCAATCCATCTTAGGGCAAAGATTGAATGATATGGCAATGAATGATTCAATCTTGTGCCACCGTCATTGCTTTCAAACATTGAAAGGGTTTGATAGGACAGAATGGGATTATTTGTACTATACCCTCAAGGAACTTGCATTTGGCATTGGTTTCATCGAATCAATCACACAGCCTGTCATAATCCTCGAGCAATACTTCATAAAGAATGTATGAACTTATCCACCTTTTTTAATCAACCATGGAAT
Source organism: Chiloscyllium plagiosum (assembly GCF_004010195.1). NCBI lineage: Eukaryota > Metazoa > Chordata > Chondrichthyes > Orectolobiformes > Hemiscylliidae > Chiloscyllium > Chiloscyllium plagiosum. The sequence continues at coordinate 23,160,494 of NC_057732.1, read as the reverse complement.
TAGACAGTTATCCGTTCCCCCATCTTGTTAGCTATTGCAGTTTTGTATCAGCTGAGGTCAGAATGACATGACAGTTCCCATGGTGTTCAGCCCAAATGACTCAGGGCACATGGCAGATACTGAAATCCTCCCCCATATTCATTAGCAAATGTGGAGCGCAGGTGGGAAAAATGAAAGCAGTTTGCAGAAAGGCAGGTTATCAATCAGCACAGTACAGTCAGGCCACATGCCATGCTGGAAGCAATTTTGACGCACATAATTAGCAGGTTTCACTCTATACATAATTAGGCAGCACAGCTTAAATCAAGTAAATGCAAGAAATGCTGGAAGTACATAACAGATCCATCACAACAGAAATAGAGAAGTTCCACGCTTGTCTAATACTTCCTACCAAATATATTAACTTGTTTGTTACTTTGATGAAATGTTGTATAACCTGTTGATTTTGTTTTTACTTTTAGTCTCTGCCATTTGTCCTTTCTTTCTTTTGAAAGATTGAATAAAAGATCTTCCATGTTACAGTCACTGAAAAAGTGTCCTTGATTAAAGGGCATGGTCTCTGTGACCACTAATGCAAACTGGCAGAAGCCTGGATGATTAGCTGAAACTTGCAGTATTGCTTTACTTTTGACAGCAAGGAAGAGTAGAAACTGTAATAAAATTGTTCTGGAAAATCTGTTGTTGCTTGTTAAGACCTTGTTCATGAGCCTGCAGGGCACAATGCGCCAGTTTTTTTTCCTCCTCTGTTGTTAATAAAATGATCAGGTAGGAATTAGCTTCCCAACTGAGCTGAAGTTAATTCAGTAATGAAACAGCTCTACACTTTGACAGTGCATCTGTTCAACATGGATACTGCAGCAACTGTCAGACAAAGTAATTGGTAAGAGAGTGCTCCTGGTATAGACACACCTCTATTGACTATGATTGGCCTTTTAAACAATCTATTGCACTGCCTGGCGATAAATAAATCAAATATTTCATGACTCATGGGACAATTTAAGTGATTGAGCAACAACATCGAAAAGCCTTCATATTCTGCTCAGCAGAGTGTTTATTCATCCTCATGGGAAACTAAAAAATTAATAAAGTTTAGCAGATGGAAATTCATCTCAGGCAGTGGATCAAAACGTGTGATATTGAATCAGTCGTCCATTTTATGCAGTACCTGATAGTTAATTCTGATGACTGCAATGGAACTGGAAATTAGACACTGTAGAATAAGAAGACAATCTTATATCACCCATTTTGTGCCACTGCCTGAGACCAATTTCTGCTCTGAGGTTTATGTAAATGAACTGATCTCTCCAACTGGTCAGTCAAATATTTTATGAAGTTATTGACTGTGGGGAAGATTGACCCCAGAAAAGTCTTAATAATTCCATTACAATTTCACTTACAGACCTGCCATCCGACAATAGCAATACTATATCAACTTGCTTTTACATACCACCTTTGCAGGATAATTAAACAAAGTTAGACAAATCAAATAAAGTCTAAATGAGATTCATTGTAGTATTTGAAAATGCAGAACAGCTTTGCATTGCACTTTATATAACTTTATACAGGATTGCATTAAAAACTGGTATCAGATACTTGTGAAAAAAAAGACATTCAAGATGGTTTCAGATGCTTGCAATAATTATGCTTTTTCTTTTTGTGTTGGAGTTGAGGGGGTGTGGTAGACAATTCTCGTAACAGTTCTGATGTAATCACAATTTCCGTGAGAATTGACACTTCCCTATCTGATGGAATGACCTGTGTGGAAAATAATTAGACCAAGTTTATCCTAACATTTTCTAACCAACCTGTTCAGAGATGCTCTTACACACCTCTGGAGCAGGCAGAACCTGAACCCAGGCCTCTTGGTCCAGAGACAGGGAAACTACCATTGTACCACAAGAGCCCTTGTATTAAGCTTACCTGATGGATGTGTCTTTATTTCATTCACATAATATTATTAGCAGTATGTAACACAAAGACAAAGCTATTGACTGTGGAGTGTGTTACCAACTTCAATTTAGAATGTCCCCATCAAATATGGCTACTGAGGTCATTCTGTGCATATACAGGCTCACCAGCAACACATTTGCAACAATAAGCAATAATACCACTTGCATGAGCAAGTGGCCTCTATGACATAATTGAATGCAGTATTTCATTAGCTAATGCCACTTTTGCGTATACATAGGAGATGACTCTTTTCAAAAGGAGACTTTTCCACAAAGTTATCAGGATGCAACAGTTGGATCCTTTGTGCTGAAGGCAAGTTCTGGGAAAGTTGTCCCAATATTAGTGCCTCTGACTGAAATTATCTCTGGTCCTTCATTTGACAGTTAAAGTCATGCCAACGTAAAACAAAATGATTCAATAAAACTGGATCATCAGACAAAATGAACTACTTGCTCTTTTAACACACTTTACATGCTAATTTCTTGTGGCTATGCTGCATTCGTTAACACAGGTATAAAGACGACAGACTGATGATGTGCACCTGGTGCTCCAGTGGCATTGGTCACAAATGCAAATATTTGTGGTAGTTGATTTATCAAATGCATCTTAAAAGATTGATACCTCAAGATTAATAACAGTGACATTTGTCACAACCATAATTTGTTTGTTGTCAAACTAGGCCATGAGCCATTAATTTATATAAAGTTTTTCTAGCCTCCTTTTAGTTTTTTTCATGTTTCAGTTGAAAGAAAACAGCACAGCTTTATGCTTTAAAGAAGATTAGTTCAATACACAATTATTTCTGAAGTCATTCAAGTAAATGTGATAAGGTTAATAGCAACTACATTTGCAAAGTTTAAGTCAGTAAGGATAAATAATAATTATAAAGATAAAAAGTACAATCAGCCTCTAAGAACATTGCTGGCCTGTTACTTGTTTTGAAGATTCTCTTTCTGAAGTTAAGAGGTTTGAATATTTGAGATCAGAATTTAGCAATTATAATGGCTTCTTGAGTTAAATATTTGGAGGTTGCGCTCAGAGGAAGAACAGGCTGAAGGAGTGAGTGAATGCTCTTCTGTTTTCCTGTGATGACATTACTGGTTGTGGGTGTTGGTCACCTTGTTCAACCCTCCCTCCTGTCTCCATGTTGAGCAGCAACTGCTGAAACAGAGAAACATAGATCATGCTTCAAGATACTATTTTCACGGCTCTATGTGCAGTGTTTATTCATTCAGAGGCTTTCATTATAGATGAAAATTTAAAATGGCTGCTGTCCCAAAAGTATTAACTCATGTTCCCTTATTAAATGGGCTGGGTTACATAGAACATAGAAATATAGAAGAATACAGCGCAGTACAGGCCCTTTGGCCCTCGATGTTGCGCCGATCCAAGCCCACCTAACCTACACTAGCCCACTATCCTCCATATGCCTATCCAATGCCCATTTAAATGCCCATTAAGAGGGAGAGTCCACCACTGCTACTGGCAGGGCATTCCATGAACTCACGATTCGCTGACTAAAGAATCTACCCCTGACATCTGTCCTATACCTACCACCCCTTAATTTAAAGCTATGCCCCCTCGTAGTAGCTCACTCCATACGTGGAAAAAGGTTCTCATGGTCAACCCTATCTAAACCCCTAATCATCTTGTACATCTCTATCAAGTGAAAATATATGGCTCCTATATTGTTAACTTAAAGAAGTTGTTAATACTTTCTCATCCTACTTCCTTCAGTTTCTTTTCCCTAGGGTAGCAACCTTCAGAGATCTGTGTACATGGACACCAAGATCCCTCTGCTCATCCACACTACCAAGTATCCGACCATTAGCCCAGTACCCCATCTTTTTGTTACTCTTACCAAAGTGAATCACCTCACACTTACCTACATTGAACTCCATTTGCCACCTTTCTGCCCAGCTCTGCAGCTTATCTATATCCTTAGATCTTTGCACAGACCAATCCATTTTCTTTTCATTGAGCTAAATAACTTTCAATACTCTCAGCCATTTGATTGGATGGCTCACACTTCTTGCTTGTTGGTGAGATTTAAAAAAACTGTTCACACCTCGAATAAACTATTGTCAAGAAATTTTACGCTTCAAAATGTTCATTGAATTTTAAAATACCTCTTGAGGTTGTTTCTTGAAAAAAGCAAAATCTGGTCTATATTATCAGGGTGAATCCACAAGGGTTGTCATGTAATTTCTTGAAGGCCATCATAGAATTTTTACAGTACTAAAGGAGGCCATTCGACCCAACATATCTAGTAAGAGCTACCCAGCTAATTTATTTCTCCAGCTTGACCCCGGGAGCCTTCTGAATTCACTAGTTTCAAATATATATCCAGTTGCCTTTTGAAACCTCCTATGAAATTCATCTCCATCACTCTCCCAGGCAGCACATTCCAAATCTTAATGACTCTCTGAGTAAATACGTTTCTCCTCATCTCTCTCTGTTGATGCTGTTCATTCAACAAAGTTATGCTATCCTTAGCTTTTTTTTGAGACATTATAAAAGACACAGACTCTGAAAAGTCTGACGTTGAAGGGTTTTAGGGTGCTTTGATTATTGCTAACAGATACTGCCTTCCACAAAACGCTTTTAAGTTTTTTCAAAAAAAAAAGCTCAGATTTTCTCTGGTTTGCTTTTGTTTTTAGCAGTAGTGTGTGAAAAAGCTGCTGGACCCAAAGAAGCAGATACAGGCTGGTCCTCTCTCTCTGACTTCTCTCATGTTTGATTTTAGCTTCTGTGCCAAGGGGTGTTTATGGGGATTGTTGCAAGTATTGAAACAGCATCATTAGGTTGGGATAATCTGTTGGGGTCTTGGATAGGTGAAGTTATTCTGTGTTCTGTTCTCTTTTGTTTGTGTTTCATTCAGTAATCTTGTAAATAAATTCTGTTTTATTTAAAACTAAGTGGTTTGAGCAGCAGCATCTCTCCTGGAATACCTGCTGAAAACAACTAGCAAAGTTAGGGTCTCGGCTTCCTTCTTGAAATGTTTTGAGGGGTCTGGCCTCATCTATAACAACTTCTACAGTGACACACTAACAGAATATGCTTCTTTACCCTATCAAAATTGTTCATAATTCTGAATACCTCAATAAGATCACCTCTTAATATTCTCTGCTCTAATTTCTCTAATTTTGTACCTAAAATCCCCCATTCCAATAAATGTCCTTTGCACTCTTTATAGAGTTTTAATATCCTTTCTTAAATAGGATGCCCAGAACTGAGCACAGTGCTCCAAGCGTGATCTGACCACTGGCGTGTAGTGGTACAGCATCACTTCTTTGCTTTTATACTCTATGCTTCTACTTATAAACTCAAGGATCTTGTTCCAAACAACAGCTTTGATTTGCCTGGTAACCTTCAGAGAGTTATGCACATGAGCCCTAAGGTTCTTCTGCTCCTGCACTCCCCTCAAAGTTGTACCATTGAGTCTGCATTGTCTCTCCATGTTTCTTCTACCAAAATGCATTACCTCACATCTCTTTGCATTCAAATTTATCCGCCAGGTATCTAGGTGAAAGTGAGGAATGCAGATGCTGGAGATTAGAGTCACAGTGTCACAGAGATGTACAGCATGGAAACAGACCCTTCGGTCCAACCTGTCCATGCCGACCAGATATCCCAACCCAATCTAGTCCCACCTGCCAGCACCCGGCCCATATCCCTTCAAACCCTTCCTATTCATATACCCATCCAAATGCTTTTTAAATGTTGCAATTGTACCAGCCTCCACCACTTCCTCTGGCAGCTCATTCCATACATATACCCCCTATGTGTGAAAAAGTTGCCCCTTAGGTCTCTTTTATATCTTTCCCCTCTCACCCTAAACCTATGCCCTCTAGTTTTGGACTCCCCCCACCCCAGGGAAAAGACTTTGCCTATTTATCCTATCCATGCCTCTCATAATTTTGTAAACGTCTGTAAAGTCACCCCTCAGCTTCCGACGCTCCAGGGAAAACAGCCCCAGCTTATTCAACCTCTCCCTATAGCTCAAATCCTCCAACCCTGGCAACATCCTTGTAAATCTTTTCTGAACCCTTTCAAGTTTCACAACATCTTTCCGATAGGAAGACCAGAATTGCATGCAATATTCCAACAGTCGCCTAACGAATGTCCTGTACAGCCACAACATGACCTCCTAACTCCTGTATTCAATACTCTGACCATTAAGGGAAAGCATACCAAACACTTTCTTCACTATCCTATCTACCTGCGACTCCACTTTCAAGGAGCTATTAACCTGCACTCCAAGGTCTGTTTGTTCAGCAACACTCCTTGGGAATTTACCATTAATTGTATAAGTGCTGCTAAGATTTGCTTTCCCAAAATGTAGCACCTCGCATTTAGCTGAATTAAACTCCATCTGCCACTCTCAGCCCATTGGCCCATCTGATCAAGATCCTGTTTTAATCTGAGGTAACCCTCTTCGCTGTCCACTACATCTCCAATTTTGGTGTCATCTGCAAACTTACAAACTATACCTCTTATACTCGCATCCAAATCGCATTCCTGATGAAGGGCTTTTGCCCGAAACGTCGATTTCGAAGCTCCTTGGATGCTGCCTGAACTGCTGTGCTCTTCCAGCACCACTAATCCAGAATCTGTTTTCCATCATCTGCAGTCATTGTTTTTACCTTCTACCTTTGAGTCAGTTTGAGAGTGTGGTGCTGGAAAAAACACAGCAGGTTGGGCAACATTTAAGTTTTGTTGATGTGATCCAGTGTGTGCCAGGGTAGCCCACAGCTGGTCTAATGAGAAGAGTCTTGTGAGGTAAACAAGTTGCTTCTCTGCAAGTATTTACACATATTACTACAAAGACTGGATGTCAATATTGGCTGGAAATATTGCAGAGCCGTTTTCAAGCAACAACCTGAAATGTTAATTCAGTTCCTCTCAGAACAGATGCTGCCTGATCGTCTGAGTGTTCTCACCATTTTCTGTGTTTCCTTCATTTTGGATTTATTGAATTACACATTTGCTTTGGTCGGATCTGCAGCTTCTGTTTGTACTGTGACATTGCATAATTCATCACGGATAGGCCTGGGGCAGTGTATTTTCTTTGTAGAATATCTTAATATATTTATAATACAATTCCTTCATATAAAAAGAATAAAGACAGAGACCTGTACGTTTGCTAGAACAGTTTCCAGTCAGCATTAACATTGCCCATTGTTACTAACATTCATAAAGATAGAACAGTGTCAACCCTCATTGAAATTGAGAAATGCAGTAAATGTACACATTTCCAAAAACAGAGACACACATTCCTTCACACCACTTACAAGTGAGTGCTGTCCCGATTAGATTTTCTTAAGTTAAACTTTAAATTAGATTTTAGCAAGCAAAATCATTAGTTAACTGAACTGTTACTTTGCTGAGGATGAATATTATGAATCTTTTATGAACATCCCAGGTTTTCATTACCTGAGGGTGCCAGTACATTACCATCCAAGAACATGTTCTGAGTCAGATGACACCACTCTACCATCTTGAGTTCTGAAAACATACTCACAAAACTGAAACTAAATCCTCCTAAATGTGATAGAGATCGGACAACATGTAAAAGAGCTAAAATTCTCTGAAAAACACAATGACACAGTTTAGGGAGAGAGAATGACACAACTTACAGAGTAGACTGAAGCTACATTGGAATGTATTGCATGAAGGCAAAGCAATGACTCCTATTTCACATTAAAACAAATGTAATTTTTTGTAAGCTTAATTTCTCCATTGAATTGAAATATGTGGCTCTTGAGCAAATTATTGACTTTTTAGATCAAATACATGGACAGTTTATCTTTAAATTCATCTTTGCTTTAAGAGCCATTGATTCAATTTAAGAAATATCTGCCATTAATTATTACAATCTCCAAAATTCAACATTAGATATGATTTGTAATTTCTCACTATCCAGCACTTAGCTGTAATTGCAGATATCCTTATAAATCTCATTATAACTTATCTCTTCTATCATCATGCCAAGATGCTTAAAGCAAGGTTGAGTACAATGTCCACTAGTACATTAGGTAACTCTTAATTTATTTTGAGCCCAAGTCACATCAGTTCCTAGCCTCCCTCAATCACTTAGTACAACATCAGCAGTGACTCCCAACACCATCTATCATAGGAAAAACATTTCTCCATTTTCTTTGATACAGGTCCAACAGATTTTATATAAAACTTTAAAATAAATGAGTCTAATGGCAATCTCTTTAATAACCTTGCGAGCATCTTTCAAAGTTCAATTTTATCTGAGAAATTGCTCCTATATATCTACAAAATTATAGTGCACCTTAAATTATTGTCAATTAGCCTAACCAATCTGCTGCATGTCTGCAACATAAGCTGTGGATTGTTCTATTTGCACTCAAAATGAAGCTACCGTTCTTCATCCAAATTGTTTGTTGACCCCAACGTGTACAGGTGCCAATTGTGAGAAAATTCATATTTGATTGTGATGCCCTGCTTAGTGAGTCCATCAAAGTGTTTCACCATCTAGGCTTGTACATAATGAACTGTTATTTAGGCAACACAGGTAACCATCTACATGCTTCAGGAGAGTTGAGATAATATATATTATAGCAAAGTTTTGTTATATGTATAAGACATACACTGACTGTTTTAAAAGGATGATAATAGCATTACCTGAAGGAACACAATGGTCCAGACAGCAAAAACAAAACTTGTTGTTGAAACTCAGAAGGTCTGGCAACATCAGTGAATAGAGAGCAGGGTTAACGCTTCAGGTCAAGTGACCTTTCTTCAGAATGGCCCAGATTAATCTTATTTCCAGCCCTGATCATTTTAAAAGTTATCCATTTACCTTTAGACGTTTCCTCCATTGGAAACTCCTGGACAGAGGCCTCCTATTACGAACCTGCCCAGGAATCCACAAAGACAGCAGCTGCAAAAGTCTTTGTAGCAACCATGGCCCTTTTGCTGCAATGTGCCATGTTCTGAAATTTATTTGCACAGCAGCACAACCAACAATGTGATGGTTCCTTTGCAAGGGTAATTATTTCAGATAAATCCCAAATCAGGGCAGTAGTTGTTTAAGGGCTTTGGATGCCAGGTGGTAATCTGATGAGTGGATAAAGTTGGTATTGTGCCAAGTAGGTAGGATGCTAGGTGGATGGAGATCCAGGTAGGTGAGGTCATACCAAGATGCCAGCTAAGTAAATGAGTGCTTAGGATTGATCATATCTGGTTAGAACGGGAGGTGGCAGGGTTGGAGGAGGGTGCTGCTGTATTAATTCTTCTTTTAGGCACTTGCACTGGCTCTGACAAGTGAGAAAGAGGTCTGGGAGGTTGGCAGGTTAGTTTAGACCAGTTCAGTTGTCAGGACTAGAGAAGGTGCAGGAGTGTGGACTAGGGCAATATTTTGGGCTGGGAGCCAGTCAGTGATGGGGAGTGCCTTGTCTCACAGGTAAGATGTGTTGATGGGTGCAGGAGAGGTAAGACCGGTGGAGGGGAGAGATTAAGTAAGGCCCACAGGGTAGGAAGATGTCAGGTCCAGGGGCTTAGGCTGTTCAGGGGTGGGGATGCTAGATCCAGGGATATCACGCCAGGTGAGGGTGGGGAAGGTGTCAGATCTGGCAGGATCAGTTCTGCAGGGCTGAGTCAGGGGCTAGTGCTAAATTAGGTCAAGTCAGGTTGGACAAGGAGTCTGGTTACCAGAAATCTGGCTTGTGCAAAAATTCAGAGAAATTGATTCAATTTGATACAAACATATTTTGATGGCAGTAATGACAATATTTTGGAAACTGCAAAGGGAAGTTGAGCCCATTTCTTGGTGTGTCAGCTAAGTTGGTTTAAAATAGTTTCCATCTTTATACTGTAGATGTTCTCTTCCCTCACTACAACCCCATCCCTGGAGGTGATTCACATGTGGGCTTCATCCAGCACTTGAGTCAGCTGAAAATGATCAGGCTGGATTGAGGTTGGTACTTTAGCAGGATGATTGTGATAATAAGGTTTGAAAATTATTCTTGGGCCTTTTCATTCTGGAGTATCATTGCACAGAATAAATGCTGCCTTCGTTGGGTGTGAATGAGGAGAAAGTGAGGACTGCAGATGCTGGAAACCAGAGTTGAAAAGTGTGGTGCTGGAAAAACACAGCAGGCCAGGCAGCATCCGAGGACCAGGAGAATCGATGTTTCGGGCATAAGCCCTTCTTCTGGAATGAGGCACACTCCTGAAGAAGGGCTTATGACGATTCTCCTGCTCCTCGGATGCTGCCTGGCCTGCTGTGTTTTTCCAGCACCACACTTTTCAACTTGGGTGTGAATGAATTTAGTTTGCAACAAATCTACAATTTTACTGCTGGACTGCAAAAATTTCTTCCACATCTGCATAAAAATTTCTCCTAAAGCAAATAGACTGCAATAAGACTCAGAAGAGTGAGGGCAAATGATTCCCAAGTATGCTTTCAAGGTTATGTTGCTTAATATCATATTGATAATTCACATATTTATATTCAAGCTACAAAGTGATACTATTGCAAACTCGTGCACATTTGCTTCACAACCAAGATATGTCACATTTCAACATAACCCATAGCAGGGAGGACTTAATGTTGCAAGTCAAACACATACTGTTTCCCTGGAATTGTTAAGGTGATAAAACAAAGATAAAATTGTGTGGCTTTTCATAGGCTACTGAAAGTGACAGAGGGTAGGATGTCTAACACTGCATAGAAATCATGAAAAATCACATTCTTCCACTCCTCAGTGGAAATCTAATACAGACCTATGATGGTTTGAAGCATTAGTCAGATACTCTAAGGTTACACCTGTTGTAGAATACACACTGAATTCTGAATGAATTGATTGCAGGCAGAAAATCCACCTGCCCCAAAGGATTAGTTGTGTGCAAATGACAGGATAACAAGAAATTCCACCTTGAACACCAGAATTAATTTGTATCTGTAGAAGGGTGGTATGTTACCAGGATTACCTGTCAAACCAAGAAATGGCTGCATACACTAGATTTGACTGCAGACATCCTGTGCCTGAGCCACCTACTTTGACTTGAATGATGATTAAAAGCTGTTCTTAACTTTCTGATCTTAACTGTGCTATTAAAAGGCATGCTAGAAGTTGTCATCTCCTGTTATGGTTAGGAAATATTTGCTTGTCTGACTCTTTTGCTATGAAGCATTTACAATGTCATTCACTAAGGACATTCTTTTTATTGTTTCAACCAGGTCAGGAGGGGGGTTTGGCTGCCTTATTTTTAACACCCTCTTAATTAATCTTATTTCTTCCTTAGTGCACAGCTATCACACTTCACTTATAACATAATTAACTAGCTCAAAATGAAGGAACTAAATTACAAGGTTTTCCTGAAAGATTTATCACTTACAATTCTGAAAAAATATTATAACTACTACAACATTAAACACACACACACACAATCACAGATGATAATTCTCAAAGGAGTTCATTGGCAAATATCTAATACAGACAGGAAGGAAAAGTTAATGTGCAGTAACATGGGAAAAAGGCAGGAGATAATAGAATGGGTTTACGTACAATGGGCTGAATGGCCTCTGTGTAATAATTATGTGATTCTGCAATTGTCATTTAAAATTCTTATATCCTTGAATTATGAGACAGAAACCTGAGACCACAGAATTTTAGTTATTGTCTTGTTTCCTCAACAGTGGCTAAGTTTTCCAAAACTGGAGTACTGCATGCAGTTCAAGTCGTCACATTATAGGAAGATTGTGATTGCACTGGAGAGGGTGCAGAGATACCTGGGCTGGAGGGTATGAGCCATGAGGAACACGACTAGGATTGGAAAGGCTGGGATTGTTCTCCTTGGAGGAGTAACAGTTGAGAGGGGACCTGACTGAGGTGTATAGGTTATGAGGAACACAGATAGGGTGCATGAAAAAAGACCGTTTTTTCCATTAGTCAAGGGGTCAGTAACCAGAAGGCATAGATTTAAGCTAAGAGGAGAGTTGCAGAGAAATGCCTGAAGGAATAGTTGAGTCAGAAACATTTGTAACATTTAAGCAACACTTAGATATTCACTTCAGTGTATAGCCTTCAGAGCTATGGTTCAAGAGCCGGAAAAATGGGATTAGTGTAGTCAGATCTTTGTTGACTGGTGTGAATACAATGGGCCAAATGGCCTCCTTCTGTGCTGTAAATGTCTATGTGTTTATTTCCTTGAGGTACAAGTGAATGATTATTCTCTAAGTTGCTGCTTCACCAGGGATTGGTTTTTGAAGTTGATAGAGAGAGAGAGAGAGAGAGAGAAAGTGATTTGTAATGTCCTTTATATTATCAGCTGATATTTATTTTTCTCTTTCCTTTGTTGCTGAAAGCAGCTGTTGATTTAGGTATTTTTATACATTCCAGAGTCTATTCCATCGACCTTTCAAGCAGAATACTCGGTTGGTAACATGTCATGTCCCAAAATGTGAATTTACCATGTAAGTAAATCAAAGAAGAGTTGTGAATTTCTTGACACTGACTCATTTCAGTCTTCAGATTACATGGTAATCTCAATGCAGCCGGTTTCATTTCTTCCCCGAATTTGCTTCAATTTGTGGTCAGGTGGTTACAACAGCCATTTTCGGTGAGTATTTGTCATTTGTTTTTAATTTTTAGTCCATAAAGCTTCTCAGGTATAACAATCAGATGATGGAAGGTGATTATTGATAGTTAATTTTTACTCTCATCATAATTAATAATGGAAGTAGAATTAGAGCAGAAGGAACCAAGAGGCAAGCAGAATAGGAGTACACTATGGGAAGAGGGATTTAAGGGAGCTTTCCACTGGACCACAGCTATCCTTCAATGAAGTTGCAGAAGAAGTCTGTTTAAGGAAGTAGCAATCCATTAAGGATCTGCAAATCCTGTTGTAAACTATCTCCAAATATCCTCTCAAACACAAAATAAAGCACACTCCTGTCAGAATACAGGACTTCATAGCAAATTGTGGTTCTAAATATATATATTTATAATGATTTTCATAATAAAAATATTCTTCCTGGTCCTTAAACCTAACCTGCTGCTGTGTTGATGTTTTGAGGGGGTTGTTAGGATCCTGGTGAAAATGGACAATGAATATTCAATTTCATTCTTTTGACTGTAATACTTGAGAATGTAATGGACTAAAACAGTTTTAAAAAGTGCATTATCAACCAAAATAGACAAATGTGATCATGTGATGAGCCCAGGCAATCCAGATGGAATATACAGAAACAGCTGCACCAGAATTACTATTTTAATCAAGAGGCAGTGAATCTCAGCAAGGCTTCAAGAAATGCCATTTCGTGTTCTGTTCATACATCCATGGTAAATTCACATGTTGACAAATGAAAGGTAGCCTACAACCAAGCAACTTGAAATGAAACAATAGTACAGACACCATAATCTGCCGAAGAACTGTATATCAAAAGCTGCCTGTGAGCAACAAAGGGACAGCGAGCAGCATTGATTGATTTTGAGCAAGGATACTCAAAAGTTTTCTCACCCTCTCTCTCCCTCAAAGCAACTTAGAAAAAGTACTGTTCACAAAGAAATCAAGGTTATCTACAAACTTTGCCGCTCCTGAGGAAATAGGATGAAAAGATTAAGGATGCAAGTTTGACTCTTGCAATTCAGAGCCCAATAACTTTAAACAGCAACTTGCTTTAGGTTCCTGCCCAGAGAGACAGTCTCAACTCCCATCCCAATGTGTAGTATGTTTGTATGTTTGTGCGAGGGGGTATGTGTGTGTGTTTTTGTTTGTGTCTGTGTCACATTTTCTTACTTTTCTCAATTTTCATCGGTAATAAACTCCTCTGTCTTTCACTCAAGAAAACCACGGAATTAGTTTGCCTTCATTTTTGGTCTTGTTGGCTAAGTTTAGTTGAACTGTGCGAGAGCTATTGAAGTTTGGTCATAAGTTTGATGCAGTCCTTGCAAGGCTTACAAATCCTAAATACAATTTCAATGGTTGGCACAATTACCAGAACACCCAAACATAGCAAGAATGAATGCATGCAACAAGGAAAGGCCCAGTTTTCAATTATTTTAGCAAGACATGTGGCTAAAAAGATCAGGGTGTTAGAGCATAGGTTAATGCAGCTACAAAGAGCTGTGTACTGGCCCAAACAGACCATACACAAAGAATATCTCGAGGCTACAATAAAAAAAACCATTTGTTATCCCACCAGAGGCACACGTATAAACCTATGGATAAACCAGGCAATATATACAATAAGGTAATAGGAGGCAAACAAATGTTTTACATTATCACTCTCATAGAAACTATCAATACCATCAAATGATTTGAAGTGTTGGCAAAAATTCAAATGATCTGCTCTCAGAAAACTGCTGACTATTATTGGCAAAGATTGAAGAGGGACAAATATTATTATAATAACCCTATGAATTCTACAATCATGTACCCACAAACATATGAACTAATTGAAAAGCCACAAATATAACATTTTCAGCATTCATTAATTCCATGAGCAGGCTCAGTAGTGATGAAGCACAGCTGAAAATGTGTTGCTGGAAAAGCGCAGCAGGTCAGGCAGCATCCAAGGAGCAGGAGAATCGACGTTTCGGGCATTCCTGAAGAAGGGCTTATGCCCGAAACGTCGATTTTCCTGTTCCTTGGATGCTGCCTGACCTGCTGCGTGTTTCCAGCAACACATTTTCAGCTCTGATCTCCAGCATCTGCAGACCTCACTTTCTCCTCAGTGATGAAGCACAATCAACCAACCAATGATTGACATCGTAGATACTACTGGACCAGCAATTGCAGGTAAACCAGCATGTTAAGAAATTACACTAGTCTCAATCTATGGGAAACAGTCAAACATAAGAAACACCTCAGAAACTGTAGCCAACTCTTCAACAAACACTTGCAGAACTGAATGGAAGAAGAATGGAATGTTGCTTTCTGCTGAATTGATGGAGGTAAAATCACAATGTTCTGTTGTAGAAATAAAAATGCAAGTTCAAGAGGAAAACAATTCACTTAGGATAAGTACAAACTTGAAAATATCATCTCCAGGATTATGAGATTCTTATGGAATACTTGTGCTCAATTCACAAATACATGAAGAGCTGAAAGACAAAGAAAGGAAAGAGGTTAAACTACAAATTTTGTGTTATCAATCCAATGTAAAAATTGTAAATTAACAGGAATATTTGCTGTAATATACAAATAAGACCGATCAGGCTCAACAGGATTTGTTACAGAAACATTGGTTTGAACTCAAGGCAACACTGGAGAAAATTTCAGCCTTACAGAAACAGGTAGGAATGCACAGCACATAAATAAGGAGGTGTAAATCATTCATGAGACAATCCTTTCAGAAATAAGTAGCATTCTGGTGAAATGACTCAAGCAGGACATAGAGGAATTTGAATAATCATTGACACAGCAAATGAAGAGTTCAAGGCTTTAAAGTAAACAAAAAGGAAAAAAAAGTTAAAGAAGCTAGGCATTTATTACACTAGATTATGAAGGATAAACATACACTGGATCAACAGAAGACTAAAAATTTGATTGTATTTGAACATCCAGGTTGTAAATCCAAAAGCTTCAAAATAAACCAGAAGTACTGAAGAAACAGGACAATAAATGTCAAGTGAATTTGTGTGACTCAAAGCTGCCTTAGATAGAAGAGCAGTTAACAAATAATCTGATGCAAAACATAGCTGGAGTGAGTCAGGATAAGCATATTCTGAATCAACAACTGCAGTACATAATGTAAACTTTGATGATACAAATGGGAATAACAAACAATACAATTGATGACTGTGGCAATCACCTTGAGTCAAAGCCAACTGCAGATCCCCAAGATCTGAATACATCAGCAAATTATGAACACATTACCAAAACAGATAGGTTCAGTTGCTATTGGAAATAGTTAACCTCTCATTTAGAAGGAAGGGGGATGCTGTATATGTCCCTTACCTTTAAGAGATTTCTCATTGAAGAACTCCATGGGGGAGCTATATGTATACTATATTGTGACGGTACCTGTCAGAGTATGCTATAGGTTATCAAGTCGGACATACAGAAATCAGCTGGTCTGAATGTCAGCAATTCTCACACCCTAGTGCCTGACTCTGTATGAGGCAGTACGATAGTCAAGGAGTGTTAATGTGAAAATAAAGAACAAAGAACAAAGAAAATTTACAGCCCAGGAACAGGCCCTTCGGCTCTTCAAGCCTGAGCCAATCCAAATGTACAGTCTAAACCTATCACTCAATTCCTAAGTATTTGTATCCCTCTGCTCCCCACCTACTCACGCATCTGTCCAGATGCATCTTAAATGAATCCACCATGCCTGCCTCTACCATCTCTGCTGGCAATGCGTTCCAAATGCCCACCACCCTCTGTGTGAACTACTTGCCACGTGTATCCCCCTTAAACTTTTCACCTCTCACCTTGAAAGCACGACCTCTCATTATTGAATCCTTCACCCTGGGAAAAAGCTTGTCTCTATCCACTCTTCATGATTTTGTAAACCTCAATCAGGTCCCCCCTCAATCTCCTTTTTTCTAGTGAAAATAAACCTAACCTACTCAACCTCTCTTCATAGCTAGCACCTCCCATACCAGGCAACATCCTCGTAAACCTTCTCTGCACCTTCTCCAAAGCGTCCACATCCTTTTGGTAATGTGGCGCCCAGAACTGTACACAATATTCTAAATGTGGCCAAACCAATGTCTTGTACAATTTTAACATGACTTGCCAGCTCTTATACTCAATACCCCATCCAATGAAGGCAAGCATACTATATGCCTTCTTGACCACTCTACCCACCTGTGCAGCAACCTTCAGGGTACAATGGATCTGCACTCCCAGATCTCTCTGCCCATCAACCATCATACCAACAATGCCCTCTTCCAGATCATTTACATATATTACAAACAACAGTGGCCCCAACACTGAGCCCTGTGGAACACCACTGGTCACCTTTCTCCATTTCGAGAAACTCCCTTCAACTACTAGTCTCTGTCTCCTGTTGTTCAACCAGTTCTTTATCCACCTAGCTAGAACACCCTGCACACCATGTGACTTCACTTTCTCCATTAGTCTACCATGGGGAACATTATCAAGAGTGATTTGGTGACAGGGTACTGGCCTCTGTGAAGTTATTCCAATTGTGTGCTTTTCAAAATGAGACTATATTTAAGAAGATTCCTTTCATAGCTAGAGTTCCTCTACTCCAAGATGTTATGTTGAATAGTTTTCGTCTTCACCCAATTGAATACCCAGGTGATTGTCTGATGCCTTGCTAATAGCGTAGGAAATGTTGCCTCATTCCCATTCCTTCAAGGTTTTTGGTGCAGCTTTGCAATCATGGCTCTTCTATCCTTTCTTGGGATGTGGCCAACCTGGAAGCATTAATTATCCATCCCTAATTCCTCTTGCAAAACTGCGTCCATGTAGAGTCAGTATACTCACAGAGCTGAACTTGTCTCCATTTCAAAGATACAGTGATGCAAATGTGCAGCAATCTTTGACTATGATCCCAAATACTCGAATATGATTTTGTTCTTCAAATGTATTTGATAAGGGACTTTAGTCAATAAGTCCAAAAATTTGAGGATTTTTTGTAACGTTTGATTTCGTAAGAATGTCCATACTAAATTTGGAAGCAACTTTCACTGACACAATAAAAGCTGCCAGGAATCAGTGAAATAAGTCATTACAGATTTCTAAAATAAATCAGGAACTCTTTTAATCCAACAACTGAAAATATCTGTTTGACCTCCAACTATTAAATATCCTTCATATACCTTACAGTTGATTCTTTTGCTATACAGCCACACATTAATTGTCATCGATTATTACTTACTCCCTCTTCTGGCATCACTTAACTGATTAGAAATAGGGTTACAAAGGGATATAGAATTTTTTTTATGGAATCCCAACAGTGTGGAAACAGGCCCTTTGGCCCAAGAAGTCTAAACTGACCCTCCGAAGAGTAACCCACCCAAACCCATTCCCCTACCCTATTACTTTACATTCACCCGGACTAATGCACCTAACCAACACATCCCAGAACACTATAGGCAACTTAGCATGGCCAATTCACCCAACCTGCACATCTCTGGACAGTGGGAGGAAACTGGAGCACTCGGAGGAAACCCACACAGACACGGGGAGAATGTGCAAGCTCCACACAGACAGTAGCCCAAGGCTGAAATCAAACCCAAGTCTCTAATGCTGTGAGGAAGCAGTGCTAACCACTGAACCAGTGTGCCACCCGATGTACTTAAATGACTAGATAATAGCCAAGTGTGAGAGAAAAAGAAATTGCGAGCCATTTAAAACACAATAATTTGTGTCTCAATGAGTAAATCAAGCACAATGGCCACATCACTTGCATTAGTATTTCTTGTAAGGGGCAATATGCAGGTTGCATTGAAGAAGTTAACTGCATAAGATGAAAAAAAAATCAACCAGTGAATGTCATCCTACAGAATGTAAAGCTCTGACAATGCAAAGAGGCAGAACTGCTGAGGCAAAGTCACTTGGAGTTCTGGTAGCTCAAGCATTCACTTGGTCTTCCAGAGTGATAAAATAGTGCTCTGATATTTATAAATCTAACGCCTTGATTATATGCAAAACAGTTCACTCGGCTTCTAATTTGTTCAGTAAATTGTTCATACTTTAAAGGAAGCAAAGCACACAGGTAAGAATCTTGTTTCAAACTATAGTTTTGGAAAATGTTCTCAGTGTACCCATCAATGTCATAGATTTTTGTGCATGCAGCAAGTGAATTACTTGATCCAGTTTCCACTTCTTTACGATTTAGTGGTATTGACTTTTTTTTAGCCAGAGCTTAGCTCACAAATTAAACATCAGATTCAAACTATCATAATGTCGATTGGCCACTCAGGGGTGTGAAATTCCTCCCTGTTCATTTACTATAACTGAACAAAGAGCAAATACAGGGCTTAGCTTTTATTTTTGCGGCACCAAATGTGTGGTTCTTTAATTTTCGAGTCTTCTCTGCAGAATTCTAGAACCATTAAAAAAATGCAACACAAGAGGAAATAACTTCATAAACTGGACCTCAGCAATGTGACTTTAGTGAAAGTTATGAATTTCAGTTATTCATTTGTCAGTTGTTAAACTGTTTACCTTGGTGCTATACTTGTCTGTGAGTTGGAATGTTGTGGATTCAAGTCCCACTGTACAGCTAACATAAATTGTACACATAAATTGTTCTGACATGCCAAGACAGGACTGTAGGAATGCCGTTTGGCTGAAGCTGTTGCACATCAGGTGGACCATTAAACTGATGCCCCTTCTGCCGTTTCAATAAGATTCTATGTCACTATTAAAGAAGTGTGAATGTATCTAGGTTGGCAGTCTTCCTCATATTGTTGTACTGAGACAATGTTGCAGTGTCAAAGGAGCTGTCTGTTGGCTGTGACATGAAAGCAAGGTCCTGGTCACTTGTCCAGGATGATGTAAAAGATTCCATTACTTGAAGCAAAATAGAGACTTCCAGAGAGCTCTCAATCTAATTTAGTTGCATCTTGCCGATAACAAATGGGTTACTGCAATTATTAAGAAAAAGTGATGGTTTTTGTGGCGTATTGTAAAAGGTGAAGCACTGAGAACTATTATCTAGACATGATAAGATGCTGTATCAGCACAATAATCATTACCAAGGTACTTCGCAGAAAAGGACATCATTCAACTAATTGAATTTGTGCTGCTTTTCCACAAGCAATCTAGTTAGTCCTTTTC
Organism: Chiloscyllium plagiosum; assembly: GCF_004010195.1. Lineage (NCBI taxonomy): Eukaryota > Metazoa > Chordata > Chondrichthyes > Orectolobiformes > Hemiscylliidae > Chiloscyllium > Chiloscyllium plagiosum. Next base: position 23,140,802 of record NC_057732.1, on the reverse strand, counting down.
CCCCATTCTCTTTCTGTAGCTCTGCAAATGCATTTCCTTCAAATTCCTATCAATTTTAGTTTGAAATCTTTAATCATCACTGCTTCCACGACTCTCCTCGGCAGTCCATTCCAAGATACAACTCGCCACAAAATTAAGTTCTTGCAGTCATTCACCTACGTCTTTGTCCTTAGTCCTTGTACCATCAGTTAACGAGAACAGGTTTCCTTTGTTTGCCTTGTCCAAACCTGACACAACCTTTTATACATCGATCAAATTTCTACTCAATCAGCTTTGCTCTAAGGATAATAGTTAACCATGTAATTAAAATCCTTATCCATGGAAACATTCTGTTTCATCTCCTCTGTATCTTCTCAAGGATTCTCATACCTTTCGTAAAGTATCATGGTCAGAACTGGATGTGATATTCTATATGTGGCAAAGGCTTTATGAAGAATCAGCATAACCTCTCTGTCATGTATTAAATGCCTCTATTTATCTTCATACACCTTGACATTTTCGCACACCTCCAACATTCTTTTCTATCTATTTTAGTTTCCATTCTTCTGCAATCTAACAACATGGCCGTTGTTTACAATCATAAAACTGTCATCAAACTACTTCTGAAGGTCAGTGTGGATTTTCTGTCAGGGAACAAAACATGATGAGTTCCTTTGAAATTAAGACATTACAAGTTACTGAAGGTACCTGGGTTGAGGGGGTAGTTTAATCACTCACCATGAGCTATCAAACTTACTTGATTGCCTACAGGGTTTGGGGAGGAAATTCACAAGGGTATTCTTTTCCTTAAATCACTGAAGACTCTTATATTTTCTTTGGTCAGTGACAAAGTGGAGAGATCAATTTTGAGGTTTAAAGAATAGCAGTGTGGGGATCAAGGATGACCCAATGGATTAAATGGTCTTTTTTCTCTTTTTTTTTGTATTCATTAACTTTGTAGTGCAAATATGAAGCCTTGTGTTCCCAGAACAGCAGAAGGGAAATGTTGTCAGTCTATGCTCACATAAATTGCAAATAGATCATACCAACTGATTATCCAGGATTGGCAACTTCCTTTTATATTGTTCATAAAAAGTCAAAAATAGATCACAAAATCATAACCTCACTGAGTAACATTGCAGGATAGTCACACAACTGGATCACCTTCTGATTTTGAAGTTAAGCAAATTAAAACAGTATATATATCTGATAATTCAATGCCAGCATGAGGCAATCTGTGCATGCATCCATGGCATTGTTAATTCTCCATCTATGTTTTCTGCTCAAAGACTATTTTCTTGCTCCTTCCCTATTCCTTTTGTGGATTTATCAAATTTCTTAATAGATGCTGTGATTACCACAGGATTAGTTGCTATTTGTGTTAACACATCCATACTTGAATAATCATATGCCTTAAGACCATTCTAATTTCTCCATTTGTGCATCCAATTTATTGAGAATCTCAGAATTTTTACTGTGCGGAAGAAGGCCATTCAGCCCAGCAGGTCTGCTCTGGCTCTTCAAATGAACAATTTACTTTTTAAAAAATTCTTTCATGGAATGTCCCTGGCAAAGATGGCATTTATCACCCATCCTTAAATGCCCTTGAACTGATTGGCTGGAAAGGCAATTTCAGATGGCAGTTTAGAGTCAATTGCATCACCATAGCTCTGGAGTCACATGTAGGCCAAACCAGGTAAGGAGAGGACATCTCTTCCTTAAAGGGCAATAATGAACCTGATAGTTTTTTATGACAATCTACAATGGTTACGTGATCACTATTAGACCAGTTTTAATTCCCAGATTTTATTGAATTCGCATTTCATCATTTTCCATGATGGGATTCAATGCCCAAGAACATTATATCGGTCTCTGGATTACTAGTCCAGTGAAATGAGGGCACTGTAATCAACTCTCGCAGCCATTCTCCCTGTACCCCTGCATATCTTCTCTTTTATATAATGGTCTAACTTCATGCTGAGTGCATCTTTTGAATCTGGCTCCTTCACACTCTCAGGCAGTGAACTTTCAGACTCCCATCGCTCGCTGCATAAAGAAGTGTTTCTAATATCATGCTTGCTTTCTTTGCCAATTGTTTTAAATCTGTGACTAACTCAGCTATCGTTGAAAAACTCCTTCAGTATTTACACTTATGAACTCTTATACCATTTTAAGCAGTCCTACTGGAACCTTTTTTTACCTTCTCTGCTACAGTAAAAATTGTCCTTGTTCTTTTTAATAACTCTGTTACATGGTTTCTAGTTGTATAATGTCTAATGGGTGCCCAGAAAACTTCAAATGACTTAATAAGCTCTTTATATCGCCCATTTGTAGATTTTCTGATATCTTCCTAATGTACAAAGGTGCAGACACAGAATGGAAATGACTTCAAGAAGCAACAGCAGCAGTGTAACAGATGCAAGCTGTACCTGCTGAAACGAGCTTGTATGCTAATTGAAAATAGTAAGAACTACAATGCATTTAATATGGTACTTTATGCACACTCAGCAGTAGGGAAGTCCAGAGCTTGGGGTCTAGACACTATTACTAATGTTCATTCTATTAACTGTGTCAATTGGAAGGATCACAAAGATCAAGATTTAAACACCAGTTGGGCAACTGTCTGTGTAGAATTTGCACAGTCAGCCCATGTCTGCATGCATTTCCTTCAGGTGCTCCTATTTCCTCCCACAGTTCAAAGATGCGCAGGTTAGCTTGATTTGCTGTGGTAAATTGCCTGGCAGTCTTCAGGGATTTGCAGCTTAGGTGAAATAACCATGGGGAGTGTGGGTTTACAGGAATAGAGATGCTCTTTGGAGGATCAGTGTGGACTTGTTGGACTAAATGGCCAACTTCCACACTGTAGAGATTCTATAAGTTGCAAGCTTGCTGAATAACAAGCATGGGGCTATCTTAGAACGACATCTTAGAATATTTTTAGATGTAATTACTCTAGAGACCTAGAGTAAGTTTTCAAGTGGATGATGAATGACTGAAGCATTGACTGGGGAGGCCTCCTAAGTTCAACTATCTTGCAGCCTTAATGGATTCACACAGAGTCTTAGGTGCTAATAGTACAAACGGAGGTGTACTGTCTCCATTAGTTTTCATGCTTGGCAGTACAGCATTTCAGTTCCCAAAACATTATGCCACTGTACTGATTACTTTTCTTCACTGCAGCAGTAAAAACAAACTCTAGTGTTACCACATTGTTCTTGATATCAATATCAGGAAATACAATGCAAGAGACCTAATGGGGTTTGACGTTTATTTCACTTATTATTAGTAATATCATCCACAAGTAAGTCATGACTTGACTTCCTGCATGCTCTAGCTTTTATCTCAGCAAAACATTAACTTGAATCCAACTACTGATTCCCACCTTCCCCTCTCCAAATGGAATTCCCCCTCTGCGACAATTACCCCTTGCAGGCAGTATAATATTGACAGAATCTTTTGAGAAGTATAATGGAGCTTTGTTGGTTAGATAAAATATTTGCATACTTGTATTTCCTGCTGGGATATAACCCTTTGAATATTTATACATTGCTCTAACTACTGTTTCACAAAGTTTTTTAGAAGCTTTGTACAAACTGACTTCAATAGACATAACTCTCAGTTCCTATTGTATCATCGAATTGAAGGCACATGATAGTGTAAACCTTCAAATCAAGAATGGCTTCTTATCAACTGACCAGATTGTCTATTGAAGTATAATCATCTGTTACTAAAATTCCTACAGGCCACTTTGATACAATTAAAAGCCTTGGGATTATTAATGGTAATATTGGGGCTCTGATTAATGTTCATAGAAACTTCTCTTAATACTGGTTGTATTTGTCGGAAACACGTGATCAAAAGGTGTGAAAAAGATGAAGCTAATTGTTCGAAAATATTTTCCCCACAATTAATTTTATAAGTCAGTATGAAATTCATCCAAAGTCATAATGACTGTAAGGGGGTTTTGGATATGATATTGCTACACCTCATGAATCTAATAAAGTTTTTTTTTTGCATAAATAAATAAGTTAGCTAGCTTTCTATGTGGCATTGTGCACATAGATTTCCAGAAGCCCTTCAATCAAGTTCCACATCCTTGATTTTTAAAGATAATTAAGATGTATAAAATTAATGATGGATTAGCAAAATGGAACATAATGAGCTTGGAGAAAGACAACAGGAGTGATAATAAATGGACAAGGCTCTGTAGAGAGTTATAATGAAGAATAGAGCAGGATACATCTTGTTATATTATTAAATTTATTGATGAACCTAGCAGTGTGTCCAGGCGGCCTGAGCAGTGTCTTCGAAGGGAATCTGGGTAAATTAATTCAATGGCCTAAGGAGATCAATTATGTGATCTCACAGCTCCAATGGGTCATCATTTACACAGAAAAGAGAATGACAAAGGATTATAAGATGATCCAGGATAGAAGTCTATTCATTCCCTTCACACCAGGCTGATTTTTTGGAAGACCTGTACAATTGTCTTATTCTTCTGCCCTTTCCCCATGGGGATGTGTAAACCAAAATAACTGCATTTACCATCTGATCACCAACCCTCCTTTCACCTCCCCCCACTCCACTACCAAATGAAGACATTATAAGGCTTTACTTCTTCACATTTTAATTTTAACATGAATGAAAACTCATGAATAAACAGGTAATGTATACTTCAAACAAACAGGTAAATTTCATTTTAAATAGTCGACATAAAAATGCACATGCAGACATGTGACCAGATCATATTCACTGACCATCAAAGTCCCTGCAGTCATCTGCCAAACACTACACGTCTGCAGAACCTCTTTAGCTGGGTTCACAAGAGTTCTGATAGTAAATATTCCACAGAAATTCCTCCTGTGATCCCTTTAATAAACCCAATTGAATGGTCTGGTCAGCTCTGTCATAGTTGAAGCAGCAACAGTAAATTGTCCACTCTATAATCTCAGCAATAACTCTGTCTTCAGCTTTCTGTCCTGTATAATGTTTAACATATAATGTCTTATAAATGTGCTTTTTCTGATCTTCTTTTGGCTGTAGTCTATTTTTATCTTTACAGAAGTAACTTATTTGTCTCTCATTTCCGTACATGCATCTGTGTGCTGATCACCATTATCCTCAGCTCTGTTTTGTTTTTGGCTATAAGACTTAATCTTAATTTCTTCCTGTTAGTATTGCTTCCAGGCCAAGTGTTGACATTGACTGCTATTTCTTATCTTTCAAGAAAATTAAAACTTATTCTTTTAAAATTGATGCAAACTCTTAAAATTACCTTTCAAACATTCTAAAAAAAAAATGAGGTTCCAGAGACATTTTAAAGAATTCTCCTTACTGCAACGCAACTGTATCAACAATTATCACAAAATATAACAAATTTTTACAAGTTACCACAGTGTTGTGCAAGCAAAATCTAGATTACAGCATAATTTCATTCTCTGTCTGTTGCTAGGGCTACTTTGAAATAGAATGTGATAGTCTGATTTCTACTTTATTTTGCTTCCTGATTTGGTCATAGCCTGGAGAAATGCTAGCATTTTACTTTCATCTTACCAGTCAAAATCTTAAACTCATAAGTAATGCAATTCATCACAGACAACATTAGATGCAATTTGATCTCAAACTACCTAATGTATGAAATAAAAGGTACTGAGCTGGGTTTTGCCAGCTTTCTAATCAAAAAAGTGGCTCGCAAAATGACACAAGCAACCATGGCTAATGGACCCATCACCTTTGCACTGCCAGGCAATCCTGCCAGAGGAAGAATTGTTGACAACCCTCTCACTCAAAGGATATTTAAGTCACTTAAGGGCCTTTATCCACCATTACTGGCATTTTGTCAGCAGTGGTGAAGGGGTATCAGTTACATGACTCTGTGATCTTTTACTATACATTCTGCGTCTTATGATCTTGCTCCACAGTTATCTGATGAAGGAGCGGCACTCCAAAAGCTAGTACTTCCAAATGAACCTGATGGACTATAACCTGGTATTGTGTGATATTTAATGATATGGAGAGACCACCAGTCAAACCCAATGGCCTTTCAGCAGGCTCAGATTGGTTTGTAAGCCTCTTATTTGACGCATGGATGGGTCTCTTAGTAACAATGGTATCTTCCAGTGACAGTACCCCCACCAACATACCCAGATGCCAACTTATCAGTGCTCATCTGATCCCAGCGTTGTTTCCCTACCCACCTGCTTGTGAGGATATTGTCTATCATTGAAGCCTCCTCTTCTTAGTGTAGTCGGAAGAGTGGCTACAACTCCCAGTGGCACCATAGGAGCTGTTGAACCGCTGCCAGTCTTCCAGCTTGTTGACAGCTCTTGGGCCTGAATTTTGGAAACATTACAGTTGTCGGGAGGTTAGCATTGACAAAACTAACAGGTAAGTTCTTTGTTAGTACTGTTCATGGTGCAGAATCAGGAGAGATTTGGCCACTCAAAGCAAACAAATTTTTCTCCATGTCAACCATCTCCACTGACTATGGTTCTCCCTCTGACCTTCCAGAAATTACCTCCTCCTTGTCAACCTTCTCCTAGCATTTCTGATTATCTCCTCACTCAACCTTTCAAATCTTCCATCCACCCTGACTATCAATCTCCCTCCCCTGGTTTCCAGGTCTCTCCCTCCTTCCTTCCTCTGCACTTCCCAATTGTAGGCTGATGCTGTATTTCTTTTTGTCTAAACACTATACTGCCTCTCAATCTGACTGACTGTCAGCCAGGAGAGAGAAAAAGAAATGAAATCTCAATGCAAGTGATAGATCTCTGATTTGTTCTTTTCCTTCTCCATTCCCAAACTCAAACAAATTCCCCCACCCCACCCTATCGCATCCCCCATCCCGTCAACTCCCTCCTCATAAATATCAAAGTTTGTAGATTATGTCAATTTCCATATCAATAGGACAGCTTGTCATTCATGGTAGTAATTTTGATTGTCTCATGAAAGATTAACGGATTATGGACCATAAACATTTAGTATGCTTTTGATGACTTCCACTCCATATTATGCAATTTGTACTGGATGGTTTCACAAAAGAATGAGACACCTACCAGAATCTTCCCAGTTTGTAAGCTATAAAAAATGAATTTTATTATTTAGAGTTCAAAATGAAGGTCTTCGGCATGAATCTGCATTCAACTCGTTTGCACCTCTGCAGTTTGCAAGCTGGCTTTGTTGTGATTGTTGGGGCTGTTATTGAAAATGACTTCAGATTAATTACATCGGCCTCATTTTTCACCAGTAGAAATATATTTTCACCAATACATTTAAAAGATGCTATGATTTGAAGAGAGATATCCACTTGCCTGATACTACAGTATCCTCTGTTATTGTGTTAATCGATTTAATGTAAATATTGTTGTATCATTAGAGCAGGGAATGTTACCTAATTCTTTCAGCTATTACTTATTCCAAAAATAAGTTGAATGTGCCAGTACTGCCTTTCTGTCTGCTGTATGGATACTATTGCCACTTGATTTTGTTTTCATTATATTTGTTTCAAATGCAACATTTTGAATATCCTTCATGTCACTTTCAAACACAGAATAAGCCCCAAAATCAATCAGACAGCAGTTATTTTGCAAATAACACATACATTCCATTTCAGAACAGACTGTTGAGCTCTCTACTTAGCCTGTCACACAGATTCCCCTTTGTGCACTGTTTAATGTAAGGTCCATCTCGATTAACCTCTCAAACTCATATTGCTGACATGCATCAGCAAGCTTGGGACTTACTGTTCAGTAAAGATGTGGGTAGAGGTCATAACAATATTTATAAGATCTCCCATATCGGAAAACGCTCGGCCAGCTGTACATGAATCTGTGCTCTGAATTTGTGCTGCCAACTTTTTAAAATGTTTTTGTTCTAGTCACAAGATGTTTTTATATCTATAATCTGTTTTCTCAATCATAACAGTCAAATTTCACTAAGCATATCCAGTGAGGCCTATTAATTCATTTTATATCAACTCAGCTGGATTCAATTGATTCTTTCTTGATTAGGTTAGGACCTGAAACTTTTTCTTAAATGCAGCTTTTTTTTTTGGCAGCTTCCAGTCATTGTTATTTAACATGTATCAGTTCATAGTCTTTTACTTTTTATGTTACATTGTTGAAATCAGGTGTTAATGTCTAATACATATTTTTAAAAACAAGGAATAACCTAACCCCAGCGATAGTTCCTTATCTGAATGTGCTAACCATTATGCAAATCTAAACTCATGAGGTCCTGCATCACTAACAAAAGGAGTAGAAGGTAGACTATTCAATTCATCATATCCTATCCTCCTATAAAGATATATGGCTACTCCAAAACAACATTCAATTGCTTCTTGAATCACTCTTTTACTTAAGATTATTCAACCCAGTTGATCTCAGCTCTTACGACAGCACGCCTGATGGCGTCACTGCCTCTGAACTAAGAGGAAAGTTTTCCACGCCTGGTCACTCATTGGTGTTACCCCAACACAGGAGTGTTCATTTGTGCATTTATGATTCTGACTGAGGTGCAAGACCCAGAGTTCATATAATCTGCCAATTTATTAGATACACGAAAAAAATTAATGAGAGCCAGTCTATTCCAAAATATTTTGAGGACATAAGGATTGATTTAAGAAAAATTGAGAAAAAATACAGATAGGTACTAACTATTCATATCTGGATACTGAAGCACTGATTTTCAAAAAAGGAGCAGGAACCAAGTGAAAGAGACTAACACCAATGCCCCAGAAAGAACATAAGGCCTGCCTGCTTCCAGGTCCTGAGCCCCAATTCTCCAATCATAAAAAACAAGCAACAAGCAACTGGCTGGTGAGTGGAAGCAGAGCTTCGGGTAGCTTGAGGTGACACATCAGCACCAATGGATCCACACAGGAGCAATGGAAAACAGACTTATGGAGAATTTCAAATGTGTTGGGGTAGAACAATCTGCAGGAGTGTCCAAAGCATTCAGAGACTCTTGTGGCCGGTCTCAGCAACCAAGTTAAAACACTTAATTGTCTGAGTGTTTACTTTTACCCCGGGTCTTCTTCATCAAGCAGGAAAGGTATAATGTTATTCCCTCACTCAGAATATACTTAAGGTTATAGTGGTTGCCCAAATATTTCATCAGGCTCCCAATCTGGGAATTGGAAAAAAAGAAACACACCAGTTTCAGTCAGATCTGCTTGCTTACTCAGGAGCACATGATAAAATAGCAGAGAGCAGTGTTAGTTGACGATAATGCTGAATCGGTTACCTAGCTCATTTAATATGCATGTTCCCTACCAGGCAGATAGGGTTAAATTTGCTACTTTAGCTATAACAACAATGTAATTTTTCAGAAGAGACTTATTGCAATTTCAACAAACCCATGCTTTTGCAGGTATATGGAAACAGCTTTAACAAGATTTGGAGATGCCAGCGTTGGACTGGGTTATACAAAGTTAAAAATCACACAATACCAGGTTGTAGTCCAACAGGTTTAATTGGAAGCACACTAGCTTTCGGAGCGACGCTCCTTTATCAGGTGATAGTGGAGGGCTCGATCGTAACACAAAATTGATAGCAATGTGTTCTCTGTGTTCTCTGTCTATGCCATAATGTTTAGACATCATGGCCTAGACAGAGAACACAGGGGGCCAACACCTTCAACATATTGTCTACCTATTATCACTGTTAACAGCTAACCCGAGAATGCAACTTTAAAAAAAGGGTTTTGT
>NC_057732.1:23094766-23130203 GCF_004010195.1 Chiloscyllium plagiosum | reverse complement strand
AATTCCTGCTTTCTATTTATATGTTTGGGTTTCTTTGGGTTGGTGACGCCATTTCCTGTGGTGAAGTCACTTCCTGTTCCTTTTCTCAGGGGGGTGGTAGATGGGATCAAACTTGATGTGTTTGTTGATAGAGTTACGGTTGGAATGCCATGCTTCTAGGAATTCTCGTGCATGCCTTTGTTTGGCTTGTCCTAGGATGGATGTGTTGTCCCAGTCAAAGTGGTGTCCTTCCTCATCCGTATGTGAGGATACTAGTGAGAGAGGGTCATGTCTTTTTGTGGCTAGTTGATGTTCATGTATCTTGGTGGCTAGTTTTCTGCCTGTTTGTCCATTGTGGTGTTTGTTACAGTCCTTGCACGGTATTTTGTAAATGATGTTAATTTTGCTTGTTGTCTCTATAGGGTCTTTCAAGTTCATTAGCTGCTGTTTTAGTGCATTGGTGGGTTTGTGGGTTACTATGATGCCAAGGGGTCTGAGTAGCCTGGCAGTCATTTCCGAGATATTTTTGATGTAGGGGAGAGTGGCTAGGGTTTCTGGACATTTTTTGTCTGCTTGTTTGGGTTTGTTGCTGAGAAATCGGCGGACTGTGTTCATTGGGTACCCATTCTTTTTGAAGGATACATTTGGAAGGGCAGAATTTAGTTGATTTATTTAACATGAAACATGACACTACCATCTCAGAAAACCCAAAGAACCCTGCTGATAAAATGAAACATCCACTCATTAAATTTAAAAATTCATTGATTAAATTATAAATTGATTTTATTCCTTATTACAGACTATTCAAAAACTGAACTTTGTCTTATTTCTCTTGGAAGAATGACACTGAAAGATTTTTGACAAGTGGAATCTATTTATGCATTACAATCAGGGTCTGCAGTCATTCAAATTATTTGAATATAATATTATTTTAAGCAGTATTGGTATTAATCAGTTATAATGAAGAAACTATTTTCAGTGGCAAGAGGGTCAGGAACCAGATGAGACAGATGTAAGGTAACTTGCAAAAGCATCAGGGATAGATGAGGAAAATTTGTTTCATGCAGTTAGATATTATGATCTGGAATGCACCATCTGAAAGGATGGTGGAAGTAGATTCTAGTAGCTTTCAAGAAAAGTTGCATTCATGCTTGAAGTGAAAAAAAAGAGGGTAATCGAGAAAAAAAAAGGAGTGTGGGACGAATTGGATAGTTCATTCAAAAAGCTAGTACATATATAATGGATCACATGATCTTTTTCTATGTTGCACGACTCTATGATTCTAAGTGTTGTTCATATTTTCTATAAAACTGATGTTTTGAAATACTTCATGGCGTAAGAGTCATCACCTTGCTTTCAAAACATACCTTTGTCTTGTGCTATTGCAACAAGTGGCAATTGTTGGATTTTTCCACCATTGTTTAATAACATTGACTGTAATGGCTCATTAATGTGAAGTTAGTTTTTAAAATCCTTAAAATGGAGAGTGAAACCAAGAAGGAGGAAATACATCCTTGACTGTCTATGAACCTAAAGGATGCAATGCATTTTGCATACCAATTTGACTCAGCTGTCTTCGATGTTCATTTCTGTAGAATTAATAAACAAGCTTCAACTCAAGGTAACAGCAAAATTCCAAACTCAATATTATATCAAGTATTGTAATTTAGACACTAACGTGTCTGCTGCAAAACCTAAAATATTCGTTGTCAGTATGTGCACATTATACTACTCATTCCAATTCTCCATTATAATAAATAATATTTGATCAATTGAAGCTTACAGCATGAATTGAAGTAATATTTTTCCTAAATAAGCATTTAGTCCTCTCTGCTGTAATTTCATGTTTATGACATGAAAAATTACCTTAAAGCACATTGGTGCTATCATGATTTAAAGAATGGAGATTTATTAAATGTATCATCTGGGCATCGCTTCCTGTGCTGCAGATAATCATGCACCTGTCAGGGCCTTTTAGTTTGTATAAAAAGCAATGTGGTATAAATTTACCTGTGGTTCACATTCGTAATGGAAAAATATTCACCAAATTGATCCTCTATAATAGCATAATTCAATATATAGTTGCTTCATGTTACAAATACATCAACTAACGTAAACACTTTCCCTGCTGTAGACTTGCACTGAATATGAATGAATACACAGTACACTTCTGTGGTGCACCCTCACCCAGATATTAATAATTAACCACAGACAACAATGCTAAATTGCATTGGAGAAAACTATTTAAATACAGAATAATTACATCCTTCCAGTTGCCTCTGTGTACAAATCACAAATATTATAATCTTGCTTCATGTTATTAGAACTTACGTACTGATAACATGCATATAATTACATAATGATGCTGGCAGTACATTACGATTTAAATAAAACAAAACATAAATTGTGAAAGTGCATAGGAATTTAAAAGAAAACTAGATGGTGCAATTGACATGGACAATGATTCAAAAGAATGGGTTGGATTTGTTGTGCAATATAATGAACATGACAGTCTGTTCTGGCACCTCACTTGCAGGAGTTGCTCAGGGTAGTGTTGTGGTCTTTAACATCATGTTCTTAGTGCATGAGTTTGCGGATCAAGTGGAATATCTTGGTCTATTTGAGAGATGAACACTCTATTCAGCAGGTCAGACAATCATTCTAGTACCTGACTTGTGTTTAATTTCAAAGTCATATTGTTGCAGGTTGTTGATTGATCAATTGTCACATGTGGTCTGTTCCGCTCCAGTGGCTGTGGATTGAATGTCATGAATTCTAACTATACTTAGGTCTATGCATACTTGTAGAATAAAGAACAATAAAAACCCCAAGAACTATATCTAACTGTTTCTTGAAAACATTCTGTGTTTTGGCCTTAACCATTCTCTGGAACAGAAAATTCCGGAGGCTCTCTGGGGCAAGACATTTCTCATCATCTCTGGACCAAATGGCCTTCCTAGTGGTTCTAGACTGCCTCGTCATTTGGAACATTCTTCCTGCATCTATCCTGTCTAGTCCTGTTAGAACTTTATAGGTTTCCATAAGATCTCTCCTAATTCTTCTCATCTCCAGCGAATATAGACCTAACCAATCCAGTCCCTCTTCATACCATCCAGAAATCAGCCCGGTAGACCTTTCTTGCACTCCCCCAGAAAATCCTTCCTAAGATAAGGATGCCAAAACTGAGCACAATACTCTAGGTGTGATTTCATGAATACCCCTTACAATTGTAGCAAGACATCTTCGCTCCTGTACTTAAACCTCTTACTATGTAGGCCAACACATTGACCTCTTCACCACTGCTGCATAGAATATAGAGCATAGAAAAGTACAGCACAGAACAGGCCATTCACCCCATAATGTTTTGCTGAGGATTAATCCTAATCTAAAATAAAATAACCTAACCTACGCACCCCTCAATTCACTGCTGTCCATGTGCATGTCCAGCAGACCCAGCATGTCCATGTACACCTACATGCTCAGTCTCTGTGATTGTTGTGTAAAGACACTTATGTCGTGTTGCAGCTATCCTAATCTATTGCCATTCAGATAATAATCAGCCTTCAAGTTTTTGCCACCAAAGTGCAAAACCTCACATTTATCCATGTTATATTTAATCTGTCATGTATTTGCTCACTCACACAATGTACCCAAATCACACTGACGCATCTCTAAATCCTCCTCACAGTTTACTCTCCCACGTAACTTCATGTCATTTGTAAACTTGGGGATATTAGATTTAGTTCCCTCATCTAAATCATAAATATATATAGTGAATAAATGGGGACCCCTCGTGGTACCCCACTTGTCACAGAAGGTTATTCAAAAAAAATCAGTTTATTCCTATTCTTTGTTTCCTGTCTGCTAACCTGTTTTCGATCCTTGTTATTACATTTCCCTAATCCCATGTACCTTAAATTTTATATATTAATCTCTTATTGAAAGCCTTCTGAAAATGTCTACCATGCAGAAACTTGCAGGAAACTTGGATGAGCTTGCATTTTAGAATTGCAGTGTGATCTGTTATCAGCTGTGACATGGTTTCTTGTAGGTTGTACCTTGGAGTGTCAATGCTGTGGTACATATCTTTCAGGATGTTTGTGCTAATATACTGACACTAATTCCAGTTAATTTTAGCTTTTAGTGTGTGCTGTCCTGCCTTTTCAGGACTTATGATATTACTGGTTGTGAAAGATTCTGATTGTCTTATTACATCAACATGGCTTTTGAGGTTAGGAACGTGGAAATACTACTCTGAAGAAGGATCACTGGAATCAAATCATTAACTTTGCTGTCTCTCCACAGACCTGTTGAGTTTCTCCAGCAATTTCTGTTTTCATTTGTAGCAAAATTGTAACTTGATCATCTTCTGAAAGCTGCTTTTCACTTGGTTTGAAACTCACTTACGTATTTGTGTTTGTGTACTGCCTTCATGCTTCCCCTTGTTTCCAGTGCTGTAGTGTTCGTATGTTTCATTCAGGAGGTGGCTTGTCCATTGAAACCAGGCTTCCTGCACATGCATGCCCAATGTTTCTTCGTGATTTGTGCTTTATAGGTATCAAGAAAATCTGGACAACCTATGGATAGGTGTGACAAATCACATCTGGTACAGATTGTTCTGGCTTGATGTGCTTTGTTGACTGTGGGAATAGTATTGGCGACACCCAGAGTATACATCAAACCCGTTCTCTTACCTGGAAAATCCTTCCAAATGACTTCAACTGATCTGGAGTTTATAACGAATTCAATCAGCCTTTCTAAACGTTTCTCTTTGGAAAATAATTTAGAGGTGCCAGTGCTAGACTGGGGCATTATGGACACCTGATGAAGGAGCAGTGCTCCGAAAGCTAGTGCTTCTAAATAAACCTGTTGGACTATAACCTGGTGTTGTGTGGTTTTTAACTCTTTGGAAAAGTCACACTCATACTTTTCATGGTGCCATCTTCTCGCAAACTGGTCAATAGATTCTTGTGGTTCCTTTCTTCATGACATTAGTTGGAGTTTGTTACTCCTGAAGCGTGACATTTAACTGAGGCATTACTTATATAAAGCCATGGCAATAACCTACCAATTATATGCCTTAGGTGCAGTCAACATTACAGCTACAGTGAGCAAAGTGTCAGGTGTAGGTTTGCTCACTGAGCTGTAGGTTTGATATCCAGACGTTTCATTACCTAGCACACGCATCATCAGTGGCGACCTCCAAGTGAAGCGAAACTGTTGTCTCCTGCTTTCTATTTATATGTTTATCCTGGATGGGGTCCTGGGGTTTGTGGTGATGTCATTTCCTGTTCATTTTCTGAGGGGTTGATAGATGGTATCTAGATCAGAAAACAGAGGAAAACCACTTATACAACGTTTTCAAAAAGAACGGATACTCAAAAAATACAGTCCGCAGATTCCTCAAGAACAAACCACGACAAGCAGACCAAACAGAGCCAGAAACCCTAACCATCTTACCATACATCAAAGAAGTTTCAGAAATGACAGCCAGACTACTAAGACCCCTCGGAATCCTAGTAGCACACAAACCCACCAACACTCTCAAACAAAAATGAACAAACTTAAAAGACCCAGTACAACCCATGGACAAAACCAACGTCGTCTACAAAATTCCATGCAAGAACTGCCACAAACACTATGTAGGACAAACAGGAAGAAAGTTAGCCACCAGGATACACGAACACAAGCTAGCCACAAAAAGACACGACCCTCTCTCCCTCGTAGCCCTACACATGGAGGAATAAAACCACCATTTCGACTGGGACAACATATCTATCCTGGGACAGGCTAAGCAAAGACATGCCAGAGAATTCCTAGAGGCCTGGCACTCCAGCCACAACGCCAGAAACAAACACATAGATCTAGATACCATCTATCAACCCCTCAGAAAACAAACAGGAAATGACATCACCACAAACCCCAGGAACCCCATCCAGGACAAACATATAAATAGAAAGCAGGAGACAACAGCTTTGCTTCACTTGGAGGTCACCACTGATGATGTTACCTAGCCAGGTAATGAAACATCTGGATATCCTACACCCTAAACCTCAACCTGAGCTCCAAACCTTCACAAATCTTGCATGAGCAAAGTGTATCAAACCAAAATTTAAACCAGATGGAATTTGTTGTTCCTGTTCTGAAATTGTCCAAAGTTTCCTGATATCTGTAAAGCATATGACACCAAGGGACATTGAACATGGATGTGCAGGAAATCTGGCGTTGGATTCTAGACAAAATAATGCACCCAATAAGATAGTACAATTACAAAGTACTAGCAGGAGGGAAAAAAACTCAAGAAAGTACACAAATTCAAGCACATCAACAAAGTTCAGAGTCAACCAAACAAAAGGAAAACTTTGAAATATATGCAAATTTGTCACATTGTTAATTTCAAACACTGTTGATAGAATAAGGTGATCAGAAATTTTTACGACCATTAACATCATCTGTTTTAAAATGGCAGATCAACGCATCTTACAAGTTAAAAAGAATAGAGGAGCTAGTGCAAACATATTACCTGAAGGACATGCACCTCAACAAGTGGTACTCCACATTTCAATCTACAAGAAACCATTTTACAGCATATGACAGATCACGTTCCATGTAATGGCAAGATCACACCTGCAGTACCAGTGTGCAAGCTCACCTTGGTTCCTCTAAGTCTTCAAACTGGTAAATGTCAATGGTCTGGAGCTGTGCACAGATCTCAGTGAAGTCATAATCCATGAGATTTAAACCATACTCATGGAACAGACAACACATAATGCAACCAGATTGGTCAACAATCTGCAAAGATATGCTTTTGAAGTGAGACATAAGCCAGGATGACTACACCTGACCTGCTGGGCAGATTACCCAACCCACACAATAACTGCGATATTCCTATTGGACTGTGTATTGACATTCTTAAATATAAATTTGAAAACATTCTCAAACTTCAACGGTTACACTTGGCCAGAGCAGGTGTGAGCAGTTGCATTCTTCAAATGCCAAAGATGAGCAAAAGATCATCAGTCAGGGCTGGCCTGATAGGCTTAAGGTAATACTTGAGAAGATCTGTTCATGTTGGCCATACAGACAAGTTAATTTCAAGGGCAAGAAGTCCAATACCAAAAGTATACGCGATGACTCATGAATGCATGCTAGACGTACCAACCCCAAAGGCAGAGGGAGCTTTACATCCAGATAATGCTCCATGAACCTCTTAGATAAAAGTAGTAAAAGGACCAATTTACAATGCATGAGGAAGATTAAGTCCTTGTGAATGTCAATGACACAGTGGCTGCTAATTTCAATGTACCTGTATCCAGAAAGGGACAGCATCTGACAATGGACTGCAGTTTACGAACAAACCATTTCAAGGTCACATCACATAGTCACAACTCTCCCCAATCTCATTGCCACCCGACTGTCCACACTCAGATTGTCCAGCAGGCATGGTGGCTCAGTGCCTCACAGCACCAGGGTCCCAGGTTTGATTCCAGCCTCGGGCGACTGTCTGTGTGAAGTTTGCACGTTCTCCCTGTGCCTGCATGGGTTTCCTTTGGATGGTCCAGTTTCCTCCCACTGTGCAAAGGTGTCCATGTTAAATTGCCCATAGTGTTAGGTGCATTAGTCAGAGCAGAATGGTTCTGGGCGGGTTACTCTTCAGAGGGTCAGTGTGGACTTGTTGGGCTGAAGGGCCACACTGTAGGGAGTCTAATCTAATAACTAGTACACACTACCAAATTAATGATTGTTAGATGTTGCACAACAAAGTAAGATTTCCGCAAAGTATCAGTGCACCTTCATGCAGTAACGACGATGACAGGGATACCATCCCCAGTCTGAGAGTGTGGTGCTGGAAAAGCACAGCAGTTCAGGCAGCATCCAAGGAGCAGGGGAATCGATTTTTCAGGCATAAGCCCTTCATCAGGAATGAAGCTTGTAGGTCGGGGCTGAGAGATAAATGGGAGGGGGTGGGGTTTGGTGAAAAATAGCTGAGAAAGCGATAGGTGGATGAAGGTGAGGGAGGAGGGTGATAGGTCAAAGGGGGGGAGTGATGGACAGGTTTGTAGGGTGGTGCCAATTTAGAGCCTTGGGCCTGGGATAATGTGGGGGGAAGGGGAAATGAAGAAGCTGTTGAAATCCACATTTATCCCATGTGGTTGCAGGGTCCCAAGACGGAGTATAACGCATTCCTCCTCCAGGTGTCGGGTGATAACGGTTTGGCAATGGAGGAGGACCAGGACCTGCATGTCCTTGATGGAGTGGGAGGGGGAGTTGAAGTGCTCAGCCCCGGGGCGGTGGGGCTGGTTGGTGCAGGTGTCCCAGTGATGTTCTCTGAAATGATCCATAAGAAGGCATCCTGTCTTCCCCGATGTAAAGGAGACCACACTGGGTACAACGGATGCAGTAGATGACATTGGTAGAAGTGCAAGTAAATTTCCGACAGATGTGGAAGGATCTCTTGGCCTTGGACGAAGGTGAGGGGAGTGGTGTGGGTGCAGGTTTTGCACTTCCTGCGGTGGCAGGGAAAGGTACCAGGAGTAGGGTGTGGGCTGGTGGGGGGTGTGGACCTGACAAGGGAGTCGTGGAGGGTGGGGTTCAAGGGTGGCGGTGCGTGAAGTGGAGGAGATATGCTGGAGGGCATCTTCAATCATGTGGGAAGGGAAGTTACAATCGTGGAAGAAGGAGGCCTTCTGGGTCTTTCTGAGCTGCGACCTTGAA
Source organism: Chiloscyllium plagiosum (assembly GCF_004010195.1). Taxonomy (NCBI): domain Eukaryota; kingdom Metazoa; phylum Chordata; class Chondrichthyes; order Orectolobiformes; family Hemiscylliidae; genus Chiloscyllium; species Chiloscyllium plagiosum. The sequence goes on along the minus strand of NC_057732.1, from coordinate 23,121,509 downwards.
CATTTCTTCTACCGCCTCCGTGCCCACCTTTTCAACCGAGACACCTGCCCACTCACTGAGGACCCCTTCTCCCGCCTCCAACACACCCCATCCATCTGGACACCCCGTATTGGTCTGTTACCCACTCTTGACCGCTTCATTTCAAACTGCTGCCATGACATCGACCACCTCAACCTGTCCACCCCCCTCACCCACTCCAACCTCTCACCCTCACAACACACAACCCTCCACTCCCACTCCAAAAGCAACTTCTCCACCAAACCCACAGGCAAGGGGAGGTCGCAGTAGTAGCGCACCAACTGAAGCCATGTTCCAACTCACAGACACCTCCTTCTCCTGCCCCCATGACCACGACATCACCAAACCATCATCTCATAGACCATCCACAATCTCATCACCTCTGGGGATCACCCATTCACAGCCTCCAACCTCATAGTCCAGGAACTCCACACCACCCGATTCTATCTCCTACCTATAATCCTCAAACCTGACTGCCCTGGTTGACCCCATTGTCTCAGCCTGCACTTGTCCCACCAAACCCATCTCCTCCTACCTCAACACCTTCCTGTCCCCCTTAGTCCAGGAACTCCACACCACCCATGCCCTTCACCTCCTCCAAGATTTTCGTTTCCCTGGCCCCCAATTCCACATCTTCACCATGGACATCCAGTCCTGTACGTATCGATCGCCATGACAGAGGTCTCCATGCCCTCCGGTTCTACTTCTCAAGCCGTGCGAACCAGTACCCTTCTACCAAGACCCACATCTGCCTGGCTGAACTGGCTCTCACCCTCAACAACTTCTCCTTCCAATCCTCCCACTTCCTCTAAATCAAAGGAGTAGCCATGGGCATCTGCTTGGGCCCCAGCTATGCCTGCCTCTTTGTCAGATATGTGGAACAATCCATCTTCCATAGTTACACGGGCATCACCCCCCATCTGTTCCTCCTCTACATCGATGACTGTATCAGCGCCGCCTCATGCTCCCATGAGGAGGTTAAACAGTTCATCAACTTTACCAACACTTTCCACCCCGACCTCAAATTCACCTGGACCATCTCGGAAACCTCTCTCTCCTTCCTGTACCGATCCATCACCGTCTCTGGCGACTGACTAACCACAGTCATATACTACAAGCCCACTGACTCCCACAATTACCTAGACTACACCTCCTCCCATCCTACCTCCTGTAAAAATGCCATCCCTTATTCGCAATTCCTCTGCCTCTGTTCCCAGGATGACCAATTCCACCTAAGAAAGTCCCAGATGGCCTGCTTCTTCCACAATCACAACTTCCCTTCCTATGTGACTGACAATGCCCTCCAGTGCATCTCCTCTACTTCACGCACCACCGCCCTTGAACCCCACCCTTTCCAATACAACAAGGACAGAACCACCCTGTTCCTCACCTTCCACCCCACAAGCCTCCACATACAACGTCACTTCCACCACATCCAAACAAACCCCGCCACCAGAGATATATTTCTCTCCCCATCCCTATCAGCGTTCCGAAAAGATCATTTCCTCCGCAACTCTCTCGTGCGGTCCACATCCCCTACCGGCTCGCACCCCACTCCTGGCACCTTTCTCTGCCACTACAGAAAGTGCAAAACCTACGCCCACACCATTCCCCTCAACTCCATCCAAGGCCATCAAGAGGTCCTTCCACGTCCAACAGAAATTTACTTGTACCTCTAACAATGTCATCTACTGCATCTGTTGCACCCGGTGTGATCTCCTCTACATCAGGGAGACCGGACGACTTCTTGCGGGTTGTTTCAGAGAACATCTCTGAGACACCCATACCCACCAATCCCACCGTTCCGTGGATGAATAATTCAACTCCCCCTCCCACATCGTTAAGGACATGCAGGTCCTGGGCCTCCTCCATCGCCAAACCATTACCACCCAATGCCTGGAGGAAGAAAGCCTCATATTCCACTTTGGGACCCTGCAACCACATGTGATAAATGTGGATTTCAACAGCTTCCTCATTCCCCCACCCCCACATTATCCCAGTCCCAACCCAGTCCCAAGCCTCCAAGTCGGCACTACACTCTGGACCTGTCAATCACTCCTCCCTCTGACCTATCACTTTCTCCCTCACCTTCATCCAACTATCGCTTTCTGAGCTACCTTCCCCAAAACCCCATCCCCTCCCATTTATCTCTCAGCCCCGACCCACAAGTCTCATTCTTGATGAAGGGTTTATGCCCAAAACGTTGATTCTTCTGCTCACCAGCTGCTGCAGTGCTTTTCCAGCAACACACTCTCGACTCTGATCTCTAGCATCTCCACTCCTTACTTTCTCCTATACCATCCCCAGCACAACGTATGCTCAGAAGGCCAGTGCAAACAGCCTCCCCAAAAACCAAGTGTCTCACCATTCCATCTCACAGGATATTCTTCAAAAAAGACAGAAGAATGAAAGAGATACACAATCAGCAAGAAAGGAGAGCACGATAGTGTACTAGGCAGACAGCATAGATTACAACAGCAAACATTTCTAAAATTTGCTACCGGCCCAAACATACAAAGTTATTATTGATAATTGCGAAGGACTAGTCGCCAGCTCAGAACATACCATACACCAATCATACGCATAGAAGATAAGGATGGACACACTGACAATGATGGTTTTTGGCAGCTGTAAGATAACCAAAATGTCAAAGAAGTAATACAGAGAACAACAAGTACCTCTCCTGATGAATATGCGAACACCAGATCAGGATGGGATTCAGATCTCGAAAATGTTGTACCGAAATTTAAAATAAAGATAACAATATAAACATTGTCACACAAACAGCTAACAGGAAATAAAACCCATATCACAAACTCTGGGATGAATTTTGTAGGGGCCTGAATTGCAAGGGCTATGGTGAGAAACATGTGAGAATCACATGAGAATTTAATCAAGGACATTGTTAAGTTTGGAAGAAGCTAGTGGCATTTTCTAATTATGCTCAGGACGCTGAGATGAGATTCTCATTCAGAGCAAATCTCACCTCTTAAATATGCAGTTTCCTGTTCTACCACCTCCTACAAAAAAACATTGACAATTCCCAACATGAAAGTCAGAACAGGTAGCTGGTGATTCCAGCTTGCCAGTTGTTCTTTCAGACCTTCATGTTGGACACCTGGCACCAACCTCTCAGAGTACACGCCATGGATAGTGACGGCATGAACCCTATGTCCTCAAATGTTGGCATTTGAGAAGTGCCAGCCTCACTGTGCCATAAAGGCATGTCTTAGAATATGTTCTTACAACTGACTGCTGCACTTCGAGGTGCACCAGCAAATATCTTTGTCACATTACTGAGAAGACACTTAGCATGCAGGATAGGCACCCAGTTCATTGACTGGATCAGGATGCTGACTTGCTCTCGTAGCACATCCACACAATGAGCCTCCTCAGATGCTTATAGTTTTCCTGCCTTGCCCTGACTTTTTGCAGAATGCCCCCTCTGTCAGTGCTACCACACTCACAGTGCTGCTATACTGCCTGGTCATTTAGTAGAGACACAAAGCTCATTCTAATTGCCAGAGGTCCTCAGTCAAGTAAAGGAAGACACTCTTTAATCAGGAAGGAGCACAGGAGTGTGCAAATGAGTGAAGAAAGATGTTGCACGAAATAGTGCAAGGAGTAAGGCAGGAGTTTGGTGGGAAATGGGTGCAGTAGCAGAGATAGAGTGAGTGTGAAGTGTCAGAGACAAGATGATGGCACATACCCTGGCAGGGTAGAGAAGGTCATTGAGCTTCTTCCTATACCCTTAGATGGCTGAGACTCCGCTAACCAAGGTGATAACCTTAGACCATACTGGCATAATCTGATGTTGTGGCCTCCTCTGAAAGTCCTGGGGAGAATTGAATGTCCCTCCTCCGTACCACTCAGTTCAGTATTCTGGTTTTGTGTCTGCACTAAGTGGCAAGGCAGTACAGTAGTATTGTGAGCCTGGTAGTAATGACAGAGAGGGCATTATGCAAAACAGCAGGGCCAGCAATGCAGGGATGCTGTAAGCATCTAAGTATGCTCATTGGGAGTATGCTTTAAGACAGCAAGCTAGCATCCTGGTCCAGTCAATGAACTGGGTACCTGTCCTACACACTAAGAGTCCTATCAGCAATGCTTCAATGATATTTGGTGGCCCTGCAAAGCGAGGGCCAGTTTTCCTTTAGTTGCCATATCTGCGGCAAATATCAGAAACCAATCAGGGCAGCTCAAGACTGACAGTACTTGTCCAAGTTGACAATGACCTCTTAAAGTTGATGCCAGTGCCAAGGATGCCAGTCCATTCTGGAACATCCTGGCAGCAGTGAGTAGTTCTGGAAATGAGAAATGGCAGAATCAGGCTAGCATCAAACAATGGGGCACCAAAGGGGTGGGTAGGTGGCTAATTAGGCATATTTGTGACAATAGTGAATAAACCCTACTAAGTCTTGTGGAGACACATTCCCCCCTTAAAACCCACAAAAAAAACTGACACTTCACCAAAATATGATATGCAGCTGTTTTGCTTCATATTTCTGCTAGTGTTTCCAAACTTTATGGAAACTGCCAAACACATATTCCTAACCAAAGCAGGAGAATCCAAAATGAATTTAGCACAAAATTTGATCAAGCAGGTACATCAATGGATCTCTACCTCATCGACATAAGAGCCTACAACGGATGGATTAAATCAGGGGCAAGATCAGGTATACCCTTATATATTTTGTAAGAGGTGACTCAATAATAATGCCAGGCAGGGATAGTTTTGTTTATTGAAAGGGCTGTAGAAGGACAAGATACAAATGTTGTTTGGCCAATATGTTTAGCACATTTTCATTTATATACTCATACGTTGACTGAAGTATAGCTCAAATAATCAAATGTTTTGGCAATTGCATGGGATGAAACTTCTTGAATTTAAAACCCGTACCATAAATCTCAGGAGATATAATACAGTCCTGCGCTTTTGTTTAAAATTCTCAGTCTGTTAATACATAGAGGAGCATTTAAAGAGCTTACTCAAAACGTAAGGTTTAACAAATTTATCCCCTCAGCAATTCCACATAGAAACTGAAGTTAAATTTAATTTTATTATGCTACTACTATAAGAGCCGATTACTGCCTGCAGTTCCCAGACAGCTCAGCTCCATAAAAGTCTTCTGGCAGCCCTCTAAGCCGAAGATGCCTCCACTTATTGGCTTTCTCAGTGCTGTATTCATGCATATTTCCTTCAAAATTCACTGTCCTCTTTCCTAATGGAAGCTGACAGAATGTAAATGAGTTTCTAAAGGAACCGGCAAAAGCGGTAATTTTTCTCATTTAATCTTTAAATGAACTGTCTGTCTCCCAGCTGCTGAACCTCATTATAATTCTGAAACGAATCCCACCTATCAACACACGATTATGGACCTGGGTGAGATTTCCTATTTTAGGGTGAGGTGGCCGTTGAGATTTGACATGCAGTATGCTCAACTTTCACTCAGTAAAGCGGCTGCTACACAAAAATAAATCTGCCTTTTTTGCAGTAAGTTCAGGTTTCTGGCTCCTTAACATGAATTCCCAGCCTGTCCACACCCCCCACCCCCACTCTCATTCACCCCCTCACCAATGCACACTGCCTGTACAAAGAAGAAAGAGTTTGAATCCACTTCTGAATGAGGATCATTGTCCATTATATTTTCCGCACAGTGTTTCTGACCACGTTTACTCGGACCAAACATTCCCAATGTCGTAAACAGCTTGGCTCAATGCAGTAAAGTCTTTATTATGGGCAAGACAATGTTTGTTTATGCATCTGTAACACTTTTATTGGCTTATGGTCAATCAGGGTATTTCACAGACTAATGCTACCAAAGAGAGAAAGAAATATTCGACATTACTACTTTGCCATCCAAATAATCTAGCCGCAGGCTTAGACTATGAGCATTCAAAGTGAGGTTTAAGCTCTGCAGTAACCATTCAAGTGTAGTTCATTGCTATTCTATTTCAATCATGTGCTTTTCTGTATCCACCTACAATAAAGGGATTTAAAATTTGCCATGGTCATCATTATGTAGTTTCACTGGACACAGACAACTCTCCTGAAAACTTGGAATTAGCATTATAACAACTGATGGCTTCTTTATCATATATTCACATCTGAACATATATTGTTCATGCAGTCTATATATTAGTTTTTTTTAACAAGAGAAATAGTCAGAAAATCTTTATGGTGCCTCTTGGTCACAAGAGGATTGCTGACTACACAAATCTGCGTAACAAAATCACTTCTCCATACAATGTTTTTGCATTTCATTCTAACAAATACATCCTTTGTAAAATTACCATCGATATGCCTCTGTCGATATTCCAATTAGAACTATGATGCCATTTCATTTTGATTTTGTCATTAAAACATAATCCAAAGACATTAAATCACTTAAAGACTCCAGCACTAAAGAACTAAACAAAACCTCTCTTGTTAATTCGGGAAACTGTGTTTAATCTGGGAATTGTGTGACTGATGAACAGTTCTAATTTATGCAGCCTGTTTAAGATGTTAAATGAGCCATAAAGGGCAGATGACAGAGACAAATAATTCTCTTTCCTTGAATGGGCAAAGTTTGGAGACCCATGTTTACTTTTGCACTGAAATACTGTGTGAGACTCTATGGGATGGTTATCAAGCTCAGTCCTTTTTTAACCTTCAGTTCTAAACAGAACAGCTTCTCCTTAGTGTACTCAATTACACAAAGTCAAATACTTCATGTTTCCAGCTTAGACACTTAACATTTCTATACTTGCAAATAAATGAGTCAAATAACCTTTTGCCCAGACATAAATAATTACACCACCAAAATTTTAAGCATGAGTTTTGTTTCTTGACTAAACAGCATTTTGCAAAATTACAATAATTGAAGCATTAACTTTAATGAGTGGAATGGAAGAGTGGATTAGAATATTTTCTGTTATCTCTGGGAAATGAATTGGAATTCACTTCATACAGATAGAATTGAAATATCATTTTCTAATCGTTGCCAGAGATCGTAGTTGAAATTAATATGGAAAGTGACATTGTTGCTCCCAGTTCATTGATACAAATCCATAGAACAATTCTGTTTCTAAGTTAGTAATAATTGGCACTAACTGGACAATGTTAATTCAAGTGAGTACATTTTGAGCAGATGGTATGGAAAATGGATATGTTATGTTGGTTCAGCAGGAGGTGCTCATCTAGAGCTCAGTATGAAACACATCATCAGGGCAGTATGGGAGTCTCAACAAGGCATCTCATATTTTTTGGCAGAACTGACTTGGATCTACTCCCACAGGAGAAAAGTGTGCTATTATCCAGCTGCAACATAAAGTTTACAGCATGAACAAACTAAATTGATTGTTGAAGTAGAATTTTAAAGAATAATCTTGTTAGTAGGGTAAAATCTGTAGGAAATCAGAATAATTTTTGTCAAGTTCATGCTATTTTCTATGAACAAAAAACTCCTTGATTGTGATTATGTTCTGCCAGTGATACACTATTGGGGTTGGCTCAATAGGCTATTAGGTAACTGATAGATTATTATTCTGAATGGAAGTACTTCTGATTTTGCAATGTACTTCATCAAGACTTAGCTAAGATCCCCTATTTATTTAACTTGTTACATCACCCCCACTCATTTTTTTTCTCAATATAACTTAATTTCTTTCCAGCAGGTGGCAGCACTCTCCAAGTCTTCCATTAGAAAAGTGAATGGAGCCTTGTTGACAACTGTCACATTTTCACTTCATCAAAAGCAGAAAATCTAACCCAACTTCCCCTAGTGTTATAAACAACTGGAGAAGGTTAAGCAGAGAAAGGGCATGCCTAATAATTGAGATGCTGGCCAATGTGTATTGAAAGAAAATTGAAGGTAGAATCAACATTGTCAGCCCTAGTCCACCTCCTCACAGCCATTGATAACAGCAAAGGACTGGAAAGACTGCTTTCTCAAAATATGACAATGAACCTGATAAAAACCGGACAAAGAAAATAAAGCAAGAAAAACAGTTCTCACTATTCAATAGATTTGATATACTATATACTTTTCAAAGAAGGGAAAGATCAACCAGCAACTGGCTGTTCAGGTTTAATAGAATTCATTCATAATATTTTAACATTTTTTTATAAGTATGCTGGGATAGCTCTCAAATCCTGTTCCAATAAAAGGAAATCAAATGCTTTTTTTTTTCAATGGCAATTTAAAGGGGTATGGTTATCAGTTGGTGATGAGCAGTTTTGGTGAATTTGGGAACAATACCTCCATTTTCCAGAAGAGTTCATGTTTCCAACTGATTGTGCACACATAAAACTGGCCAAACATGACTTTTCTTATTGCTGCATGGACTAAAATCAAATCATTTTGCTGACTTGGTAAAATTGGTTTAAGAAATATTGGCGTTATTTGCTTGAATCATAAATTACTCACAATGGAGTTAAGAACTTTTGTGCAGTTTTCTAGAGAATCGATTTGTTGTTTCAGTGGCCTGTGCTTAGGGAATCATTTGTTTTGAGGTAGCAACTTTATATTCGGCACATTTCTCTCAATTTAATACGGTTTAATTCAGGAAAAGTTTTAATTGCAATTACTTAAAGATAACGCTTAGTTGCAGAGCTCAAGAGACCAAGCATGTATATTGTCAGTTGAGATTTCTTCAATCTACAACCAAGTTACGAATAATTTTATTTAAATGATCTAGTATTCTAGTGTTAATTTAACATAATGCCCTTATTCACACTTCACAGATGATTGTGTCACTCTAATGCAGTTGTACAGTTGTAAGGGAATCCTTTGGGAACACATTCACATTTACTGAATGACATTCTTTGTAATAAAGGGTGGTGTAATTACAACTGCATGAGAGCTGGATTTGGATAGCTGTAAAAGAAAGTAACCAGTCTGTAAAGATTGTCATCAGTCTTTGAGCTAGTCTCAATACACAAATGTTTTTCAACATTATTAAGGGGCCTATGTGTCAAAATTTAAAATAACGCCTGGTTTGTTGATTTGATGTCATTAAAATGATTTATTCAGTGACCATTCAGAATTTTGAAAGGAAACTTAGATTCTTCACATTTCTATGTCTTCATCTAAATTAATATTTGTGATTAAATATTTACAGAAATAGTTTGCAGCTGTTATATCAAATAAAAGACTGGCACATTTTGAAAGCTGAAAAGATCTTTCAGTGTTCTTAGGGGGAAAATAAGCTTACATCTCAGAAACTGAACTGACCATTATGACCCAGAACTCTGTATAACACATTCTGAAACTTTGCCAATCTTTCATCGTCACTGCAGAACAAAACAGTATTCAATTTGGGCTGCACATTTTCCCTTTAGTCTTGCATCTAATGTCATCAAACAATTTACATGTATCCAAAAAAGGATGCACTCCTGCTTAAAAAAATTTTACTGAGAGAGTCACAAGGTGTTAATGCCAGACTGGAAACAGCTGTCTGCTTCCCACACCAGTCAGTTGTACCATAAAGTATGAGCTGAGGATGAACTAATTGGCAATGGGACGTGTATGTGGGGGAGGGCAGGGTGAAGGAGAACATGTTGTGATCTGAAATAACAGGCCACTGAAAGATAACAGCCTTCTCTTCTCCATTATATTCATCACCACAATAAAAGGCCAAGCATCTGTATTCAACTGGAAATATTTACTGGCTCAAAGTCATTGGCAATTTCCAACACAGACTTTTAAGTAATGCAGCTACATTTCAACTCTGTGGAATTTACTGCACCTTCAAACGTTTGTCGGCTTTCAGTTGTAATATGCACTGACCACAGTATCCTTTTGATTCATCAGTAGTGAGAATGACTGGAACAGGTTGAACCTGACACCCTTAAGAGATTAATAGTGCTCTAACTATATTTTTATTCAGTACATTCCACACAAATGAAGATCTGTGAGGAGAGGCAGACAGATGAAGGCTGATGTCATTTTTTCATATACAGCTAACATTTGCCAGATACAGCAGCAGCAGTGACACCCAACAGTATACTTGCTGTCCTTTGGAGCATCCAACACCATAGACACAAGTATCTTTTACACACATCACAAATCTCAAAATTTCAATAAAGAGCTTTTTGTTATTATTTATTGCATTTGGTTGAAATTTGTATTTGTACTGTTTGAGACAATTTTGTATTGCTTACACATGGACAAAGATTATCTCTTTATAAAGGAGGTTCAGTGGTCTCAACTGTCCAATGATGCACAAAAGTTAACTCTTACAAAGGAAAGCATATATTTCTAGTTACTTCTGAATGTTTGTGTTCACATTAGACACAGACTCAAAAAAGTGTGATGCTAGAAAAGCACAGCAGGTCAGCAGTATCCGGTGGTGGAGGAGCAGGAGAGTCGACATTTCAGGCAGAAGCCCTTCATTAGGAATTTGTGGGGGCCCAAAGGAGCTGAGAAATAAATGGGGGTTTGGGACTGGGGCTGGGAGGGAAGGTAGCTGGGAAGGTGATAGGTGGATGCAGGTTGGGGGGATAATTGTAATAGGTTGGAGTGGAGGGTGGAGCAGAAAGGTGGGAAGGGAGATGGACAAGTCAAGAGGGTGGTGCCAAGTTGGAGGGTTGGATCTGGGATGAGGTGGGGGGAAGGGAGATTTGGAGACTAGTGAAGTCGATGGTGATGTTGTGTGATTAATGGGTCCCAAGGCAGAAGATGAGGTGTTTTTCCTCCAGTTGGTGGGTGGTTTTGATTTGGCAGTGGAGAAGGTCCAGGACTTGTATGTCCTTCGTGAATTGGGAGAGGGAATTGAAGTGGTCAACCACAGGGTAGTGGGGTTCTTTGGTGCGTGTATCCCAGAGATGTTCCCTGAACTATTCTGCAAGTTGGCGTTCTCCATTTATCCCTCATTCCCATTCCCCTCCACACTCCTGATGAAGGGCTTATACCTGAAACGTCGATTCTCCTGCTCCTCAGATGCTGCCTGACCTGCTATGCTTTTCTAGCTCCACCCTTTTCGACTCTGACTCTCCAACATCTTCAGTCTTCGCTTTCTCCTATTAGATACAGACTGTTCAGGTTATATTTTCCAACTCCTTCCTGAGGGGGATGCACCACACCTCCTGTGAATATCAGAATATTTCACATCAATATGCTTGCAACAGTCACTCTTCCATTGTCAAGAGCTTTCATCATGACATCATAATATATCTCTCATGAAGTAGACCAAACATCAACTTTTACTTTTGCCAGGATGCTCTGCTACCAGAAAGCTAAAATAGTAATTGAAAGGGTAAGTTGTCCAAATGGACACTAGCAGACAGCTTCCACTATTTCTGAAGAAGAGTCGTCCAGACTCAAAACGTTAGCTTGCTCTCTCTCCATGGATACTGTCTAACCCACTGTGATCTCCAGCATTTGTCTCCACTACTACAAACCAACAGCCACAAGGCTTATGTAAAACCGAAATGTAAGTTCCTATTCCCAGTACAATAAAATATACAAGATGTTTTGATTCTCGGGAAGTGTTGATATGGAAAAACTTATGTTGGTGCGGAATGACTAAATGAATCACTCGATATCCGGAATCCACAGGTGAGAAGAAACCCTCTGGGGGGTACCAGAAGCTTTTTCACTGAGAAGCTTCTTCGCTTAACAAAGGAAAGGCACGCACGTCTATACATGTGTTTGCAGCCTGCCTGAATATTTACCAATCAATTGCAAACCAATGGGGTTATTGATTAATTACGTATACGTCTAATCAGGTCAATAATCTGACTGTGTGGTCAATGATAGACAACTCCAAATCTTCCCATAATATCATGATGTTTACCAAACATCCTTTTCACCTATCCTTGGGCTTTCACAATGCACATCATTCAACCACATTCCATTACAGTTGACTTCTCCATCTGTTAATCAATCCTCCCTGCTAACAGGATGGAGTCTTCTCTCTACTATCTAAGTCTGACGTTCTACAGGACTTCAATTAAATTCCTTAATATTAGTTTGTTGGTTGCATTTAGATCTCAGTATATCTGTATAAGTGTATACAGTACATAGTAACAACTACCAAAGGAGTATTAATTATTGTGGAATCAGACTGTTTTTTTCTAATCTTTACTAAATAACAAACCTTCAGCCAACTGGCAAAAGGGGTCCCAATCAAGATTTTTTCGAAGTTAAAAATCACACAATACCAGGTTATAGTCCAACAGGTTTAATTGGAAGCACTAGCTTTCTGAGCGCCGCTCCTTCATCAGGGTGTTCCTTATCAAGACAGTCTGTGTCTGAAGCTGACTCTACAGGAATCCAGTTAAATCCCTTGATGCTCAATGCATTAAAATGACTATCATTTGTATGTACATACATGTGATTTGAATCACCTGTAGGATCTTAACTAATGTGAGTCAAGCTTTCCCCTCTAACTCATTAAATAACAAACTTTAAATTAGCTTGGATGAAGGGCTTCTATCAGTGCTTCCCTTTTCAAAAGTGTCTGAGTGTAAGCAGTGGCTGCATTTTTTCTGCTCCTTAATAAGATCATATTGCGTGATTTCTATGAGACACTTTGTCATCTTATTTGGTTGCTACGAAGGCCACAATTCTGACTGTACATTACTACTTCAGCTAACAATCTTCTTCGGTCATTTTTATGTCAACTAAAACCCACAGGCAACCATTTTATCTTAACTAAAAACCATGGGCAGCACTTAGAAAGGGAAAAATAAGAGTGTCAGTAATGAGGAAAATATTTCTATCTTGGGAGGAATGTAAAGAAGCTGTTATAAACATTCAGAATGACAATAGTAAAATTTATTCCTCACAGTTATTGTTTTGTTTTGCCCTAACAGTTAATCTTCTGCTCCATTGGCAATATTTAAATTTCAATCAATGCCAATGTGGTCACTGGAGAGAAGGGAATGTTTCTGTGTTGCAGTTAGAGGAAAATAAACATGACAGAAAGGGTAAAGTGACAAGTATATCATTTTTGTCACCCAGTGCCCCAGGAACCTGTGTCCTGTACTACCTCCTGGAGAAGACTGCTGAAAATGAAATACACCATTATGGCTGGTTCTGGGCTATTTCTGAAATGTTACAGCTTGCCTTGGGAGAGATGAAGCTTCTGCCTTTATCTTCTGACATAAATGTCATTGTAGGTGATATCTTATGCTGAGAGATGCCACTTCTTATGATATGACCAAACAAGGTAGACCAAACATGCTGTGTGAATCATCTCAGCCTTCAGAAGAGTGCAAGTGGGACCCACAAATATCCTGCCCTCCTAAAGGAAAGTTAGCTTTATTGTTTCGATAGACACTTTTTACTGTAGGGACCAGTACAGTTAGGAAATTAAGTTGTCATTTATTTACAATCCAAATTAATGAATTAACTAAAACAGAGATGGCTGGTAGGTGATGTGTTGCAGCTATAGTGTGTGGGAGCTGGTGGATGCAGGTACATATCACACTGACTACATCGACAGCAAGTGCTGGCTCCTTGAGAAACGTCAGCTCAGAATTGGTCAGCTGGAGTCTGAGCTACAGAATTGTGACACATCAGGGAAGGAAAGACGCAGCTGGACACTGTTTCAGGAAGCAGTCCCACCACCGGAGACTAATTGCATCAAATTTAGTCTGTGGTTGGGACAGGTGGTGACTGAGTGAGGCATGTATGAGAATCCAGAATTTAGCTTTAGTGAAGCCTCAGTCGCTGTCCCTGTCTAATAGATATGGGATTTTTGCTCTCAGTACAGATAGGGTTACAGGCCGTAAGGAAGAATGAACAAACTGATCATAAAATCATCATCCAGAGTCTCATTCATGTCATGATAGGGGAGTGGAGAAGAGAGTAAAGATATAGTTGTAATAGAGATGGAATATTGATAAGAATAGATGATGTTTTCTGCAGGAAAGACAGAGAGTCCCTAAGGCTGTATTGTCTGCTTGGTTCAGGACATCTCTTCTTGGTTGCAGAAGAACTTGAAGAGAGCAAAGAAGGATCCAGTTGCTGTCGTTAATGTATTTACTAATATATAGGTAGGACAAGGATAAGTGTTCTGCCGAGAAATAATGAACTGTTCAGAGTTAATTTTAAAAGCAAAACCACCAAGGTAATATGCTCTTGATTACTATCTGAGTCAAGGGCAAATTAACATTGGGCAAATAATCTCAGAGAGAAAAGTGCATGGCTTAACTGTTACTGTGGAAGAAATGGATTCCAAGTCACGCGGTTATGGCACCAGTACAATGGGACAATCTTCATTCCAAACATGCAGAAACCAGTGTCCCAAATGAATTATATAAATGGAGTTGCAGATGGAAGTTTAAACTAATTAATTGAAGGAGGGTTCAATTGGAGAGAGAGAGGTTTATAAAAATTAAAGAAAAGAGAGGGCAGAGGTGCAAGTAGCGAATAGACAAATGACAATCAAGGTGTGACAGGAAGGGTGAGAAAATATAAGCAGAAGAGTGTGGCACATAATAGAACATGGACGTAGGTTTGCTCGCTGAGCAGCAAGCTTCATTTCCAGACGTTTCGTCACCCAACTAGGAAGCTTCGCCCGGAGGCGCACTGAAGATGTTACCTAGTACGGCGACAAAATGTCTGGAAATGAAGCTTCCAGCTCAGTGAGCAAACCTACATCCAGAACCTCAACCTGAGCTACAAATCTTCCCAAAACTCACTATCATATTAGAACAACAGAGAGTATTACTGGAAAAAGTTTGAATGCATGCAGCATTTGCAACAAGATAGATGAGCTGAAAATGTGTTGCTGGAAAAGTGCAGCAGGTCAGGCAGCATCCAGGGAACAGGAGAATCGACGTTTCGGGCATAAGCCCTTCTTCAGGCTTATGGCCGAAACATCGATTCTCCTGTTCCCTGGATGCTGCCTGACCTGCTGCACTTTTCCAGCAACACATTTTCAGCTCTGATCTCCAGCATCTGCAGACCTCACTTTCTCCAACAAGATAGATGAGCCAACTGCACAAATAGAAATGAATGAATGTGATTTGATGGCTATTACAGAGAAGCTGTTGCAGTGCACAAAAGATGAGGAATTTCAGGGGGATTTGATGTTCCAGAAAAAAAAGGCAAAAAGGAAAAATGAGGTGAGGTAGCTTTGTTTAAAGGAAGATTATGTAAATAAAGGATGAATCATGTGGATGACATTATAAACTTTGTAAAGATAATAATTTAATGAGGTGATAATAGGTGAAAATATCTTGTGACAGTCTATTACAAGGGCAAGGTATTTGACAAACGAATGAAATTAAAACCAGATAAGTCACCATGACCAGATACCCTGTGTCCAAGGGTTTTAAGAGGGTGGTTGCAGATGTAGTCAAGGCATTGGTCAAAATACTTCAAAACTCACTCTAGTGCAGATGAGTTCCATCAGATTAGAAAGTAATTAAACTGTTCATCAGAGTGGTTCCAGTTCTGAAGCAGGGTCACTAGACACAAAATGTTAATTTTGCTTTCTCTCCACAGATGATTTCAGACCCTGCTGACTTTCTCCATCAATCTCTGTTTTTGTTTCGAACCACAAACCAGTTAGTCCAACATCTGTTGTTGGGAAAAGGAGCTAAGACCTGGAGCAGATCAGGCCATGCTCATGTCAAATGGCGGGGCAGACATGAGAGTCCAAATGACTTACTCCTGCTCTTATTTGCTATGTTCTTAAATTCTAAGGGTGTATTTGCTTGATCTGTGAGAGGACAGAGGATGGCAATGTCTGGAAAACTATTTTTCACTGGCAGGAAGAAAGAGATTACTTGGCTGCATAGGGTGGACAGGTCCAAAAAATGTGTTCATGTTAGCTTTGGAATAGATTCCCAAAGGAAGGCACTTAGCTCCACCTTAAATTTGTATTTGACTCCTTTAAGCTGCCAGGTTTCCCTGGAAAACAAAGCAGGTCACAGATAAAGCTGTTATGCGACTTAAATATGAGCCTGTCACCTTTAATAAAGTATTTGTGAACCAAGCCATCTTCTGAGTGCATATCGGCTGCTTGTTCCCTGATTTATCTCTGTTATGCACAGAAGTAGATGGATTGAGGTAAATTGGTGTTCTGGTTTGAAATTTCTTTTTCAATTTTAACATCTCACCTGATCTAAACTTACCCATTCCAGGATCTTAAAATTCACCTCAATGAAAATGGATAAAAGATCAAGGAGAAAAATGGTTCTTTTGGTAAAATGCCATGCTGAAAACAACAAGTGTCTCCTATTTCTCTGTACAAACATATATATATCCACAAGATACAAAAGTTTGAAAACACATCAACAGATTCAAGAACAGCTCTTTCCCAGCTGTTATCAGACTTAAGAACAGACCTCTCAAATACTAGAGCTGATCTTTCTCTGCAAGTTCTTTGAAGCTGCAACATTATTTTCTGCATCTTGTTCTATTACCCTGATGTAATTATTACCTCCAACTTCAGTTATATGCATTTGTATTTGAATGTGGAGAAATACCAAGAACATATTCGAATCACCAAAAATAAGTTGCTTGCTTCTGTTGAATGGAAATTGACTGAGAATCAGAGTAGGCTTTCACCTGGACTGGAGCTAGAAAATCTACAGTTTACCCACATCTGCTTAGAATCTAAAGTAACTAGGATTGTTTGTTAATTATTTATTATCCAAATCACATGACCCGTCCTTACAAAGTTTATAAAGGATTCCATCAATAGGTTCACAACTTTCACTATCAGTTTTCAAAGTCCACCACAATTCCACTAAAACTTGTTCTTGGATATAAACGTTAGTTAATTGATTCATCATCCATTACACACACAAAAAAATCCTTTAGTGCTCAGTTGTGTTAGATTCATTCCTACATCATTTTATTGATCTGTTTACGCTTGGTTATATTTGATCTGCACCTACACGCTTGAATTCTACTTTCCAATTCAGGGAAAATTACTTCCATTAGCCCTGAAATACCATATTGGGTCTGTACACCATTGGGAAATGACACTAAAACTATGAAGAACTATGAAAAAAGTTAAAAATACAACTTAATGAGTTTCTAGTCAAACTACAGGAGGTTCCTTTTGAATAGCATTATCCTGGTAATCCAGTATGTTCCTACCCAACCTACTCTAAACTGGTGTATCTTCAATATCCTGGCAGTGGTGTTCTTCAGTGAAGACAATGCATTTGGAGATGGCTTCTGTATCTCCATTTCACATTATCCCTTGACTGAGACCATCATATTGTGGATGTAACAGTGAAAGATCATTATTTATAGTAATTGTAATGGGCTGAACTGAAGGACAGTGTAACAATACTCATTGTCCTCAAAATACACAATTCAAGCAACACAAATGACTGTGCATATCAATAATATCTGGCATCTATTGAGAATAGTTTCCACATGACAGACTATACACGCATGAATAGTACTGACACTTCTTAGCATTCACTTTTAATATACACTTTTAATGTTATAAACACTTGATGAATCAATAGAATGCATTATGTGCTAGATGTTTTGACTTCATTAACATTTTTTAGGAATAGATTATTGATAAGCTGATCCAATTGGCCATTTCAAAATATAAGCATTTGTTGATGTTCACTCTTGGCTGCCTCGATCTATAATATGAATTACACTGTTTGATGACATCTTAATCATAGAGACCTCAGGGTGATTCCCTGCATCCTTTCTGTTCCTTTTAATGTTACTAACCCTGTGTCTGCAACGACCTTTCAGCCTCTCCCAGTTTTCACTCATTCTTTACCTGTACTTTTAATGTTCCCAATTCACATCTCATTATAAACTAATGTCACTCCATTTTTGGAAAAAAGAATAGAAGCATGGATTACTTTCTAAACGGTGAGAAAATTGATTAAGAAAGCGAATGCAATGTTGTCAATTATCTCAAGAGGGTTGGAATATAAAAGCACTGATATGCTACTGAGACTTTATAAAACTCTGGTTAGGCCCCATTTGGAGTACTGTGTCCAGTTTTGGTCCCCACACCTCAGGAAGGACATACTGGCACTGGAGCGTGTCCAGCGGAGATTCACACAGATGATCCCTGGAATGGTTGGTCTAACATATGAGGAACGGGGTTAAATTCAGAACGGAAATGCGGAGACATTTCTTCAGCCAGAGAGTGGTGGGTCTGTGGAATTCATTGCCGCAGAGTGCAGTGGAGGCTGGGACGCTAAATGTCTTCAAGGCAGAAATTGATAAATTCTTGATGTCACAAGGAATTAAGGGCTACGGGGAGAATGCGGGTAAGTGGAGTTGAAATGCCCATCAGCCATGATTGAATGGCGGAGTGGACTCGATGGCCGAATGGCCTTACTTCCGCTCCTATGTCTTATGGTCTTATGGTCTTATTTTTATGAAGTTCCCAATTCTCCTCTCCTGCCCCAAGAGACTCCAAGGTGTCAATTCCTGGCATGAAGGTCAGACAGGTATTTTGACAGCAACAGATTGCTACTTGCTGCTCAGGACCTCCAGGCAATTCTGTCTTCACAACAACATTTCTGCACTCTCCATGAATACCATATTCTTCCATGTTTGGTCCACATAAGTGAGAATCACCAAATCAATAGGTTTGTTACATTACCATGGCTGCTTTTGCACCAACCCACACACCATGCAGGACTTCACTTTGAAGCTCAGGAACACTGATGATTTGCATGCTTCTGCTAGCTCACCTTGTAATTAGACATGCATCTACAAAATGCATCTTAAGACTCTTGGCTTACTTGCTTCACCCTAGTCACTTTGTACTGACCAAGAGGCTGTCAGTTTCTGTGGCTAGCATTGCCTTAGAGTGTACAGGTTCTTTACTGCAAAGTCAGAGATCGTCAGCCCCTTTCCTTTATACAGCAGAGGCAGAGACAGCTTGTTATGTTTCAGAGTGCTAAATGGTTAAGGAGATGAAAATGTTGCTGAACAGCACCATGTTACGTCAATGATGTACCTGCAGCAAATGTAAGCAGTATAACTTGCAAACATTCCGCATGTGTAAGAGTCAAAGGGAAGTAGTCCCCAATGGAATAAGAGGGATTATGATCATTCAGAGGGATTGCTACGAGAGTCGGTCAAGGTGATCATTCGATCCCAGTCTTGGGGGTCAGCCATGGAGTCAGGCACTTGATTCTACCAGAATTTGGGTATCCGTGTCCTTGTAGTCAGGCGATTGGAATCTGGTCAGTTACAGCTAGATCAGTCGGGATGTAATGGAGACATCAGCCCTGAAGTTGGGCTGTGATCAGTTGAGGTGGTCCTACCAAGTCAGTCTGGGAGGTAGATCCTAGTTTCTTTTGGGGTTTGAGCATTAATAGTCATTTGGTTATCAAAGGGAAGTCAATGGAATTCTGGAGAAAATGTGAAGTTCAGGTCTGGGATTCAGATTCATTATGATTTGCTGCTAATGTGATGATTATAGTGAAAGAGGGATTCCAGGGTAGAAGGGTGCAACCTCATAAAAATATGAGGGGAAGAAGTGTTGTGGGGAAGCGGTTCACATGGCAATCCCTATGGCCGCAACATGAACAGTGTATGGTGAACATGGGCATGGTAATACACAAAGTCATGGGCTTATGGGGGATATTGGTGACATTAACAGTTATATAAAGGGGATAAATGGAAATGAGGCTGGGAGAGGCTGAGAGGTCATCAAGGACACAAAGACAACATTAAAAAGGAGAGCATAAAGAAATGGTGGGGGTGGTGGGGGTGGCAATAATCCATCATCTCCGGCAGAACATGCAAGTCACTCTCACTGGCACAAGATTGTACCCTTGCCATCTTCAATCCAAAGTCAACTGCACAGTATCACATGCAGTGTAAATTACTGGGTTTTTTTGGCATGTGAGGCCCTGTTGGGGGCAATTGCATTAATCATGCATCCACTGATTTAGTAATGTCACCCATCTGGCATCAAATTGTGATTCGTTGGCAGGCCATAATTTCTCCATGAATTAACATTAAAAATTATGATATCCAGCAATCATGATCATTATATAGTTTACACTAATTGCCTCCTTGTCATGTCAGATAAACAAATATATTTAGATGCTAATTTAGAAGTCTTACCTGGGTTTACCATTGCTGAAGCACATTTTGTACCTTATATTGGAAGGTGTGATTCAGAGCTGCTACATTGAACTGAAACTATTCAAGAATACGAACTATAATGGTAAGAGTGGCTCTTATTTAGAATGAGCTGCTATTATGGTGGATTAATGCTCAAATTTAATTTTCCCATTGTCACATTTGCACATTTGTCCTATAACATATATCTGGATAAGTTACATACTTCAGAGCTGCTCATCATCGGTCTCCTTGTGAAGCCTCAATAGCACACTGGGTTAAAGTGTAACATAATACCTTCATTGTGACTGAAGTGAGAACTCAGGAGTACTGTTACTGAAATGCTGTTCTACTTCCAACATGCAGCACAGATTATCGGCACCGACCTCTAACATAGACTTTGATGTTGGATTCCTTGAGGCCTTGCTGCCCAGTCAAAGATAACATCAAAGGGGAGAGCAATTATACTATTGCTTACAAATCTAACAAGTACACTAACCTCCAGGGACTGTCACACAGCCTCCAGCGAGTGAACTAGCAAGTGAAGGAAGCAGAAGAGATGACCAGATCATTCATAAACCAATCTCACTGTCATTTTCTACAATTCTCAAACTCACTAAAGGAGTTGACTAAAGATACCATGGGCCATCATCTCTGAATTGTGTCAGTAATGGAGCAGGATTGGGTGACCGTCAAGGTTAGAGCTACATTGAAATGTAATGTCCACAGCTCTTTACCGGGAGCAACTAGAGACCTGTGTGGCATTTCCCAATCCTTAACCCACAAATGTATCCAGGATGTAACTGATGCCATTTTCTCCAAATTATGACTGTTCCCTTGTGATGATGGGAGTCACAGAGCTCAGGCAATGATAGTTGGCTTCCCCCAAGAGCAGAACAATTTAGACTCAACCCACATTGCTTTGAGAGTGCCCTACCACCAATTTGCAGAGTTTGTTGACAAAAAAAACTTCCACTCCATCAATGTTCAATTTATTTGTCAGATTTTGTATGCTTGCACCAGATATCCTGGGAGCTGCAAAGACGCTTCCATCCGCAGGAATGCACATGTTTCTGCCTTCTTTTCAATATGTTTAGGTCATAAAGAGATGGCTGCTGATGAGACAAGGGTGGCATTCCTTCCAAATGCAGTTGATGACCTCTTTGTAAAGTCCTCAGTCTAACAGAGAATGAGGTTGAGCATCAGGACATGGATTGGGAGGGACTCCATGCTAGCATGATAGAACTTTGCACACTGAGTGCAAGAGGCTAGAGAGAACCTAGTTGAAAGTTACTTCCAGAATGAGTGAGCAAGGTTTGGACTTTTTTTCATTGTGCAATTGTCTGTTGCTAACATGCAAGCAACCTCTGGTCACTCCAAAGTATGTTGAAGACCTGGATATTTTTGCACTCCTTGAACATTTATGATACTGTTTAAATTTGTTGTTACCCTCTGATTGCACACTTGGCACATTTTGAAATCTCACTTCAAAGTATCTACACATTACTGGACCTTCTCTATGAAGGAGAGAGCAGCAGTCAGTAAGACAGTGCACTTCCATCACAAGTGTAAGCATTAGATAATTTGAAATGTCAGACTCTGATATCTGCATGTTGTGCAATGAAGACTCTCATGAGGGGCAGCAGATTGAAAAGATTCTTGAGGTACCTCCTTTCCACCCTGCCATCACTGGTACAACATATCAGAGTTTGGGTAGACTGCTAAATTGCCCTGAAATGTCTCAGCATCCTATAGGGCAGCATTTAACAGGCCAGTGCAATGAGGGGGAGTAGACATGTGAACTTCCAATTTTTAAATTTTCATCATTATAGAATCCATACAGTATGAAAACAGGCCATTTGGCCCAATAAGTCCACACTGGTCCTCCAAAGAGTATCCCACCCAGACCCATTCCCCTACCCTATTACCCAACATTTACCCCTGACTAATGCACCTAACATACACATCCCTGAACACTATGGGCAATTTAGCATGGCCAAATCACCTAACCTGCACGTTTTTGGACTGTGGGAGGAAACCGGAGCACCCGGAAGAAATTCACACAGATACAGGGAGAATGTGCAAACTCCACACAGACAGTCGCACGAGGCTGGAATTGAACCAAGCTCCCTTGTGCTATGAGGCAGCATTGCTGCTCACTGAGTCACCGTGCCACCCCTTGAATGGCAGTGCACTTTCTTGAAAAGCTGGTAGAATGAATCTTGGTCTCCAGAGATGTGTGAAATCATCACCGATTCAGTGTTTTCATTTACAACATGGGTGCAAGTGTGGGTGATTTGTCAAGTGCAGTACCACAATCCTTGTTTAGAGGCTCAAGGTTCTCTGTATTAAAGTACATGTTTTGGCTGCAGTCATTGACATTATTTTTAAAGGATCCATGAAGACTGATGATATTTGGAGTCAAAGAATTAGTTGTTTGTGAGACATGAGCAACACTTGGCCATTATATTTTCATCCTCAGGCTGTCTGAAAGAGGCTGCTCATCTCTCAAACTGCTGCAACTTTATCAGGTTGCACAGTGTTGAAGACATAGAGCATGTATTTAAGACTGCAAGTGAACATATATTTACAAAGGTTTAAGGTTATTTGCAATGATGAGTCAGCCATGCCATCCATCTATGTGTTGTCCAAGTTTTTCTTTTCATACTTTCCCTCCCATTAAGTCTAAAACAGCACTTAGTGTGCCTCACAGTAGAGGTCACATGACTATGGTAGACCATGGAGGCATTCAAAATTGAATTTTAATCCAAACAACTCCAACCTCTCTTACCACATGATTCCATGGGATAGATGCCAAAGAGACCATTGGCCTAACAAATGGGATAAAGATTTTTCCCACAGGTCTTAGGACCCCAACAACTGGATCCAATGGACAAATGTCTATGGGGAATGGTAACCTGGTGTGATTTCCCTGAAGTTGACCAAAAATGGTCAGATGTCAGGTTTGCTATCTTAAAGCTGAGGGCCAACAGAAAGTCCTCCAGCACAAAATTAGCAGCAGAATTTCTTTTCCAATAAATGAGAGAGAGGGAGTTCCCCAAAATGAAGTCCAGCACTTTCCAAATTTTTAAGGTTGATGATAAAAATGTCTTCAGCAGCTAAGCTAACATTGTAAAGGCAGGGCATCTTTATGACTGCAAATGATGCCACAGTGAGCAGGGCTTCAAGCCAAACTGAGAGCAAGGAATTCCAGTCTGTCTCCAAGACCCATCTCTACGTAACTGCATGAGGCCCAAATTACTCCAGGAACCCTGACGCCACCTTGAAAACTTCCCTTCCATATCTGAGAATAAGATGTTAACAAGTTGAATTAACAACTAGTTGCAGGCAGGTAGACAGCTTCCACCTCATCCGGGAGATCTTCCTTGGCATCAGGTAGTGCCAGGAAAGCAGGAATTGTGGTGTGAATTGTCGTGTTTGTTCATTTCTGTGCTTGCTGCCATCGGGTCTAAAATTTGACCTGGACGTACTGCCAATGTTGTGTTCTGAAGGCCATGGCTAATCTCTCTTCTCATTAGTTAATTAAAAGATGATCATTGAAAGTTTCTTACTGGACTATAAAATTAGCTTTCCCATCATTTTCTAAATGCAGCATCTTTTCCCATATTTACAGAGTTAAAGATATTTTCTTCTTATTAAACTGCTGTTGCATTGTAAAGAAAGTTTACTGAAATATATTTGTAAACAGAGGAGGAAGTGAAAGCTTATTTCTCAAGTTCAGAATGGGCAACGTGTCCGCTGTGTCATGAATTATTCAATAAAGTTTGCTTCCTCACTTACCTAACCCATGCACTTGAATCTTTCACAATCAGCACAGCAAAGCCAAGATTTTAAACTTGTTAATATTTGTACTTTATTTTTCTATTTGATTACTGATAACTTTGCGTCAAATTAGATTGTTTCAGCAAATCATGTTTTATGGGTTTTGAAGTTTATACATAGGATAAGTGCAGCCTGGAGCTTCCTCAAGTCGTTGTACTGTTTTCAGAGTCGTGAATCTATCCTCTTTCAATATACAGACAACATTTTCAAAATATAATTGCTGGGGGGATACAATACATAATTCAGTAATAGGGTCTCCACAGTTATGAAAACACGATGCTGAAGAAAAGCATAAATTTATTTCAATGCCCCACTGTATACCTCATCTATGTGGATGATAAAATAAACCACATTCCTGCATATTAAGACAAAAGTATCTAAACTTAGAAACAAAAACAGAAATTGCTGGAAAAACAAGAACTGTTCTGAGAAAGGGTCACTAGAACTGAAACATTAACCCTGATTTCTCTCCAAGACCTGCTCAGCTTTTTTCAGCAGTTTCTGCTTTTGTTTCTGATTTACAACATCCACAGTTCTTTCGGTTTTTAATATGTAATGTTATACAGGGGACATAACACTAGTTTAAAATTTGTTGGTGCATTCATTTTGTAAATGTTCCAGTATGAGTGTCTGGGGCCTCTCTTTGACATGTCCCAGGCAATTGTCTTCACTTCTTATACAGCCATAGGGTTGGACAGCATGGAAACAGAACCTTTGGTCCAACAAATCCATGCCGACTATAATCATAAACTAAACCAGTCCCACCCACCTGTGCTTGATCCATAGCCCACCAAACATTTCTTATTCATGTACTTATCTAAATGTCTTTTAAACATTGTAACTGTACCCGCATCCATCACTTCCTCTGGAAGTTCATTCCACTCCGGACCACTCTGTGTTAAAAAAAAGTCCCTCATGTCTTTTTAAAAGCTTTAACCACTGAGCCATCGTGCTGACCCAATTAATCAAGATCTCTTTGTAATCTTAGATAATCTTCTTGTTCAGTATCATTAACTTCTTGAACCTCTTCCTTGTTGCATGATTTCTATTTCTCTGGAAATTTTCCTTTTTCAGGATCTTTTCTATGTTTTTGAGGTGATAAAGGTGCTGCTTAGTTACAATTGTTTTAGCAGTCTTCCATCTGGCCACACTTTGAGGATTCAATTCCCTCTGTGAACACTCATCGTGATTATGATTCTGCTTGGAGCCACATCTTGTACAACCTAACACGGCTGATGATGTTGATCCCCACTCTATTGGAAACTCAGCAGTCTTTCAGAAACGTAACAAAGTAGTCTTGGAGCCTACCCTTTCAACCATGTCAGAAGAATCACTGATGTTTCTTTTGGGTGGCACGGTGGCACAGTGGTTAGCACTGCTGCCTCACAGCGCCAGGGACCCGCGTTCAATTCTCTGCCTCACGAAGCTGTCTGTGTGGAGCTTGCACATTCTCCCTGTGTCTGCGTGGGTTTCCTCTGGGTGCTCTGGTTTCCTCCCACAGTCCAAAAATGTGCAGATTAGGTGAATTGGTCATGTTAAATTGCCTGTAGTGTTAGGTGTAGGGGTAAATGTAGGGGAATGAGTGGGTTGCTCGTCGGTGTGGATTTGTTGGGCCAAAGGGCCTGTTTCCACACTGTAAGGATTCTAATTCTAATTCTAAGCCAATGCTGCTACCTGACCAATGAGATATCAGTCTGGACTTTCTCAGGCTTTGGGTGCCTGTACAACCAATATCCCTGAGGTTGTCAGTTCCTGATCTATAAACAGGGGTGTGCAATTCTTTTATGCACTTTAACATTGTTTTAGTTACATTTGTACATAGTAGCTTCACAAATACAGCTCTCTAGCATCTTAAACTCTCTCTCTTCACAGGATCATTCCAGACTGGCGTCATTTCTCTCACTGAGATGAGAAGTCATCTTGATTTACATAAATATCATAATGCTCCATTAATTTGGTTTGACAGGTCCTGGTATCAAACTCCAGAGGAGTCAGTATTTGGAAGGAATCAAAACATAGCATTACTATTGTCTTGAAAATGCAGCACATAGCCCTGTTCCCACAGGCAATTACCATTTGATTAAAAACAAAGGTAAAGGTTTTTTAAAAATTTATTCATGGGATTATGTGTGTCGCTGGCTAAACCAGCATCTATTGCCCATTCCCATTGTGCCTTGATTTGAGCCGTTTGCTATGGCCACTTCAGAGGAACATTAAGAGTCCATCACATTGCTGTGAGCTTGGAGACATATGCAGTCCATTACAAATAAAAATGATAGCTTTCCTTCCCTAAAGGACATTAATAAATAAGATCACTTTTTAAAATGATGATCAACAATGCTTATGTGGTCACCGTTTGGCTCGCTTTTAATTCCAGATTAGGATTGAATTTAAATTTCACCATTTGCCGTGCTGGGGCTTTAAATCCATGTTGTGGTTCTGTTCATCGAACTGGGAATTTGTGTTGCAGACGTTTCATCCCCTGTCTAGGTGACATCCTCAGTGCTTGGGAGCCTCCTGTGAAGCGCTTCCGTGATCTTTTCTCCGGCATTTGTTGTGGTTTGAATCTGCCGCTTCCGGTTGTCAGTTCCAGCTGTCCGTTGCAGTGGTCGGTATATTGGGTCCAGGTCGATGTGCTTATTGATTGAATCTGTGGATGAGTGCCATGCCTCTAGGAATACCCTGGCTGTTCTCTGTTTGGCTTGTCCTATAATAGTAGTGTTGTCCCAGTCGAATTCATGTTGCTTGTCATCTGCGTGTTTGGCTACTAAAGATAGCTGGTTGTGTCGTTTCGTGGCTAGTTGGTGTTCATAGATGCGGATCGTTAGCTGTCTTCCTGTTTGTCCTATATAGTGTTTTGTGCAGTC
>NC_057732.1:23088367-23094739 GCF_004010195.1 Chiloscyllium plagiosum | reverse complement strand
TTGTCTTTCCCTTAGGCATCTGTTGATGAAATTGCGCGGGTATCCGTTTTTGGCGAATACCTTGTACAGGTGTTCCTCTTCCTCTTTTTGCAGTTCTGGTGTACTGCAGTGTGTTGTGGCCCTTTTGAATAGTGTCTTGATGCAACTTCTTTTGCATGTGTTGGGGTGGTTGCTTTCGTAGTTTAGGACTTGGTCTGTGTGTGTGGCTTTCCTGTATACCTTTGTGGTGAATTCTCCATTAGGTGTTCTCTATACCATCACGTCTAGGAATGGGAGTTGGTTGTCCTTTTCTTCCTCTCTACTATTAAAGGACAAGCCAACACTACTATTACAGGATAAGCCAAACAGAGAACAGCCAGGGAATTCCTAGAGGCATGGCACTCATCCACAGATTCAATCAAAAAGCACATCGACCTGGACCCAATATACCGACCATTGCAGCGGACAGCTGGAACTGACAACCGGAAGCGGCAGATTCAAACCACTAAGGGCTTATGCCCGAAACGTCGATTCTCCTTCTCCTTGGATGTTGCCTAACCTGCTGCGCTTTTCTAGCAACACATTTTTAAGCTCTGATCTCCAGCATCTGTAGTCCTCATTTTCTCCTACATGGTTTGACTTCTCCTTAATACCTTGTATTATGAAAGACCTGTTAGATTTAAGGTACACTCAACAATTCTGAAGAAACAATGATCAGAATCTCCTGCCAGAGGTGTGTAACTCTCTTTTAATGTAAAAGGTTAGAAGTGGAGAGGCGATCTGACTGTAATTGCCATCCTTCAGAAAGCCAATTGTTTGTAATGAATTTAGATTATCCACTAATATTGCAAAGATATGCAAGGACAACCGACTGCATGGTTAAACTCAGAAATCAACACATTAGTATAATACAGAAATCAATACAGGAATTCCTGGCGAAGGGCTCATGCCCAAAATATCAATTCTCCTGCTCCTCAGGTGCTGCTTGACCTGCTGTGTTTTTCCTGTGCCACACTTTTTGACTCTGATTTCCAGCATCTACAGTTCTCACTTTCTCCTGGACCACATTCTTGTTTGTTTCTCTTGCAGGACTCGTCGTACACCAGCAGAATGTTTATCTGTTACTTATTCAGTAATTTAAGTTCTCTGCAGTGTATATTTTTACCCAGTCATTGTCAGGTAAGTTACAGAGTACAGAAAAATCTTAGTGCCAATATTATTGCTTGCCGAAAACAGAAA
This sequence comes from Chiloscyllium plagiosum, assembly GCF_004010195.1. Taxonomy (NCBI): domain Eukaryota; kingdom Metazoa; phylum Chordata; class Chondrichthyes; order Orectolobiformes; family Hemiscylliidae; genus Chiloscyllium; species Chiloscyllium plagiosum. The sequence goes on along the minus strand of NC_057732.1, from coordinate 23,093,521 downwards.
ATTCTCACAATTCCCAGTTAGGAGAATAGATAACGAGCGAACTGTTGACCTTCAGAGAATTCGTATTGTTCATACTGCAAGTTCAGAGGCTACACACTGCTCACATCATCATGTTCATAATACACATAATACTCACTTTATTGATTTTAACAGAAACACAAGTGCTCACACTATAGGGTTCAGAGAATTCAAAATTATAGGATCCATAACGGAAGGCATGAGGATGCAGAAGGAGTTCAACGTTTGATTGAGAATTTTATAATCAAGGAATTGGTGGACCCTAAGCCAATGTAGTTACAGGCACATGGGCGAAATGCACATGCTACAAATTAGGATATATGCTGCAGAAAATTTGATGAGTTGAAGCTTATTAAGCTAAGGTGCAGAATGCTGACCATGAGAACATCTACACAGTCAAAAGCAAAATACAGCAGATGCTCTTTCAAACAAGGTGTCAGCCACTGTTTGATATATGACATGGGAATCTAATTCATGGATTTCACTGAATCATAGAATCCATACAATGCTGGAAGAAGCCCAAGAACTCTGTACCAACCTTCCAAAAAGTATCTCACTCAGACTCAGCTCTTTGTACTATTCCTGTAACCCCACATTTACCATAGCTAGGCCACTTAGCCAGCAAAATCTTGGACACTATAGCATGGCTAATTCACTGAACCTGTACATCTTTGCACTGTGGGAGGATATCAAACCACCCAGAGGAAACCCACAGGGATATGGGGAGAATGTGTAAACTTCACACAGCCAGCCACTCAAGGTTGGAGGTGAACCACTGAGTCGCAGTGCTACTCTGTGCATTTTCAATAATGAAATGGAAAGATAAACAAATGCTTAATGTTATAATGGCATTGGTGAAAATCTTCCTTCTGAGGCAGAAGCATGAAAAATAGCACTGTTGTAAAACTTGGAAATGATTAGCCTAAACTGATCTTGTACACCTCAAACTGGAACTCCAGTTCAGATCAATACCAGTCATTTCCAAATTTTTCTGTTTTTTTCTTCCAGGAAGGCTTCTCTGGGCCATGAAATCTGTGTCTCCTAAGGGTCTTGTGCTGCATTGCTGCTTTGCGGCTGGGCCAGACAGTCTGGATTTAAATCCCATCTACTCCAGAGACGTGTCATAACATGGCAACAATCAAATACAGATAATAAACCCACGTTCCAGGAGTGAATAATAAAAAAAGCAATATGCATCTTTTACAGGAAAAGAATATCAAATTAAAAGCTGACAGTACAAACAAAGACAGGAAAATTTACCAATAGCAATAAAATATATGGATTGATCCAAAAATAATCCAATGAGGAGTAGGCAGGAAAATCCAGTTAAAGTCACCATCAGACTAGCCTTGATCTTATTGAATGATGGAACAGGCCAAACGGCTGACCCCTGTTCCTATTTTCTTTTGATCCTAATGAACATCGAAAACCCTTGCACTACTTTAAAAACGAACAATGCCGGATTACCGTATGATAGTGTTATCAGGAATTGGACTGCATGCTTCTGCCTAAATTACTATAGCCTTACAAAAAAAAAACAACAAAAAATGGATATGTGCTTTGAACTAGTCTAAACAGCCATGTGCCCATTTCATTTGCATGTTTGTGGTCAAGGATAGGTGTTGTTGGAAATGATATTTAAGTTTAGAATTTGAATGAATAAACTGAAATAAAAGTTTAAATAAAACTTAAATAAACTTCCTACTTCAAATAGGAAGAAGAAATGGTAGAAAATTATTAGAAGGGCAACGTTGAAAGACACCTAAAATGCCTTCTCCACAAAAGGCAGTGCACAGCAATCGGACACAATGACCTACATGTCGAGTTCAATGATCTATGCACATCATGTACATCATGAGCAGAGCTTAGTGAGAATTATTCTTGACAGCAACTGAGGAAGTCTGTTTGTGTCCAAGCATCTCATTGTAATTCTTAGAAACTTATTGACTGGTCGCTCAACGGTATTTTATAAGAAAACTCAGGGTTTATTTTTTAATTGCAAAAACTAGATGAAAGGTCAAGTTTTTTAATGCACTGCAAATCTGAAATGAGCAAAAGAGATGATATCAATAAGAAGTAATAGCCAGATTATGCTCAGTATGAGTTTTAATAGCCTGTGGATTGTAGGAGTTAAGGAAGACCAAGGGAGATAAGGTGTTACACTGCTGCTTCTGCTACAGCAATAGAATCTCGTTTGGTTCCAAAGATACAGCCTGTAATTTTGTGAATGCTGGACCTCACTGCAGTATAGTACTATATGACACTCTGGGGATCATCTCAGCATTCTGACTGAAAGCTCAGATTGCACTGCTCAATAACCAGCTATTAATTACTGAATTTATGTTGAAGACTTGTAGCATATTCTGTCACTATTGACCTTGCGTCTATCACTGGAAATATAACAAAGTGCAAATGTAAAGATTCTGCAGTATTGACTTTTTTTATCTAATGTTGGTGCTGTGGAAAGCAGCTGTGAAAACCATATTGAGTATTGATTCGCTCCCCAATCCTGTACACCTGTTAATTAGATTTAGATTGTAAACAACGCCCGATTACAGTATGATAGTGTTATCAAGAATTGGACGGCGTGCTTCTGCTTAACTTACTATATCCTTACAAATCACAGAGAAATTGAGTTTAAAGCAATTTAAATATGCTCTGGGAATAGCAGTTAAAATGTTAAGGCCAGTCATAAGGTTGAATTTTAAAGATTCTGTCTCTATGTCCATCACAGTAAGCAATCCTAATGGACTGACATTAATCCTTTACAGATGGGATGTATATATATTTTAAAAATGGATCTTCAGTTTACTTCAGTTAAACTGCACCGTCACCTATGAAATGGAAATCAGTGCAAAGCAGATTCCAGAATGAGACCATATCATATTTGCATCATTCTCAGTTCAAAGGATATTTATAATTCTTCCAAAGAAGACTGATACTTCTCAAGCATTGCACTGTTTACAAGCCTCAGTGATTTCTGCCCTGCAAGTCTAATTCCTCCCAGTCAGAGTCTGCAACCAACAGACTCAAGAGACTGAAGGCACCCAAACGTATAAATACAGTCACCAAGACAGGAATATTAATCTCCCAGGGAATAACCTTCTTTATTCAGTTATTTGGGAGGCCAAGACAGATCATCATATGGGCCAACATCCTGACTGTCATAACGATGTCTGAGTATGTTGTTTCTGGTCCCCTATTAATTATTTAATGATGTAATCAAAACTCCTATTGAAGTGCAGTTGGGTTGCACATACTTCAGTTACAAAAAATTAAACTGTTGTAAAACAACAAAAGGAAGAAACAAAAGCCTATACCTGCAAGGTCGGTTATTGAAACTTAACAACAGATCTGTGCTCGTGAAAGGTTGAGTAGTGTGTCTACAAATAGGTTACTGGAAAGGTTCACAGTAGTTCCAATGATTATAAGCTGAAAACTTGCTCTTCCCCATTTACTGCTTGTGGTTCACTGCCTCAATCAAATCTTTTTCCGGCCTTATATGGTGGAGAAGACTTGATTCATGAGTTTCCTGACCAGTTTGGGAAAACATAATTTCAGCAAATTAAACTCCATATTGTCATTCAGAATAAAGTCTGCGTTTATAGATGCTAATTTATTTCGAAGAGGAAAGTAAAACATAGTTAATGGTAAGATAAATCCCTTCATTACTCACTTGTCCTTTTTTCTCACTGAAGGACATGCATGAGTTAGAATAATTGCATCTTGTTGACGGTACACATTGGTGCAAGAGGGACAGATAGTGTTGAGGAAGCAGAGAGGATGCAGAAGGACTTGCCAGATGAGAGAGCAAAGAAGTGGCAAATGGAATACAATGTGGGCAAGTATGAGGTTATACATTTTACTTGGGAGAATAGAGCTGTGGACTATTCTCTGAATGGGGAAGGACTTCGGAAATTTAAAGCCAGAGGGACATTGGAGCCCTGGTTCAGGTTGTTCTTAAGATTAACATGCAGGATGGGTAGTTAGAAAAGCAAATGCAATGTTAGCATTCATTTCAAGAGGACTAAAAAACAAGAGCAGAAATGTACTACTGAAGTTAGATAAGGGCTATGGTCAGATCACATTTGGAATATTGTGAGCAGTTTTGAGCCCTGTATCTAAAGAAAGATATGCTGACACATAAGGGGGATTCAGAGGAGATTCACAAGAATGATCCTGGGAATGAAGAGCTTGTCATATGAGGAGCAGTTGAGAACTCTGGGTCTGTACTCAATGGAGTATAAAAGGATGATGGGGAATCTGATTGAAACTTACAGGATACTGAGAGGCCTGGATGCAATGGTATGAAGAAAATGTTTCCAGCAGGAGAGGCTAGGACTAAGGACACAGCCTCAGAATGAAAGGACAACCCTTCAGAACTGAAATGAGGAGGACTTTCTTCACCCAGATGGTGGAACCTATTGCTGCAGAAGGCTGTGGAGGTCAAGTCATTGAGTGTATCTAAGACAGAGATAGATAGATTCTTGAAATAGTAAGAGGATCAAAGGTTATGGGAAATTGCAGGAGAATTGGGATTGATAAATAAATCAGCTATAATTGAATGACAAAGCAGACTTGATGGGCTGACTAGCCTAATTCTGTTCCTATATTTTATGATCTTATGGTCTGAAAGGTGTTGAGCTTTGCTGGGAGTTGATGAAGTAGCATTCATCCAAGTAAATGGTGAGTATTCCATAACAACCTTCACTTGAACTTTGTAGATGGTAGACAGGCTTGAGAGAATCAGGAGGTGAGTTGCTGCAATATTCCTGGCCTCCAGTGGCTTCAAGTGGACAGTACCTGGGAAATGAATATTCAAGGCTACACGTGCTATCGTACAGACAGACTGACGGGCAGAGGGGGTGGGGTGGCCATGTTGGTAAGGGATGATATTCAGTTCCTTGCGCAGGGGGATCTAGAATCAGGGGATGTCGAGTCAGTGTGGATAGAGCTGAGAAATTCTAAGGGTAAAAAGACCCTCTTGGGAGTTATCTACAGGCCCCCAAAAAGTAGTCTGGATGTTGGATGTAAGTTGAATCAGGAGCTGAAATTGGCCTGTCGCAAAGATGTTACTACAGTTGTTATGGGGGATTTCAACATGCAGGTAGACTGGGAGAATCAGGATGGTATTGG
>NC_057732.1:23074059-23087996 GCF_004010195.1 Chiloscyllium plagiosum | reverse complement strand
TGAGACATATAAGATTATTAGAGGATTGGACACTCTGGAGGCAGGAAACATGTTTCCGCTGATAGGTGAGTGCTGTACCAGAGGGCACAGCTTAAAAATACGGGGTAGACCATTTAGGACAGAGATGAGGAGAAACTTCTTCACCCAGAGAGTGGTGGCTGTGTGGAATGCTCTGCCCCAGAGGGCAGTGGAGGCCCAGTCTCTGGATTCATTTAAGAAAGAGTTGGATAGAGCTCTCAAGGATAGTGGAATCAAGGGTTATGGAGATAAGGCAGGAACAGGATACTGATTAAGGATGATCAGCCATGATCATATTGAATGGTGGTGCAGGCTGGAAGGGCAGAATGGCCAACTCCTGCACCTATTGTCTATTGTCCGCCTTTCCTGACTGCCACCCGCAGACAGCGTGCAGCCCCAATCCCTTTCTTTCCGCCTTTCTTGCTGATTTTGGCAGCGCTCCGCTCTCCTCCCCTCCGTGTCTCGTGCCTGCAGGAGACTGATGCCAGGCACAGCAGCAGCAGCAGCAAAAATAACCTGCCGCTCCATTGCCTGGCACAAGACAAGTGCAGAGGGGTGACTTGAGCAGCCACTGCTGGCGGAAAAAGCCTACTGCACCTGGTATTCCCAGGCGGTTTCCCATCCAAGTACTAACCAGGCCTGAGTCTGCTTAGCTTCCGAGATCAGACGAGATCTGGCGTTTTCAGACTAGTATGGCCGTAGGCGCTGGCCCCTGCCTTTTCTCCCTACTTCAAGGCGTGCTGGCCAGCCACATTTTCTTTGTTGCTCTTTCTCTTTATCCCCTTTGGCTTTTTTTTCTCTTTTCTCTTTGCTCTTCCTCCTCTGTGCGTGCTTCCCTCCCTCCGTTCCTCCAGCTGCCTTTCAGCCAGCCCTTGCCCACCAGGCTCCTGTAGTCTCCCACATCCCCACACAGGCCCACTGCAAGCCCTCCCCCTGCTTCATAGGGCTGCAGCCTGCATTCTCTCATCCTTCCACACTCCTCCACCCCTCCATTTCGGAATGCCGGGCACTGACCAGTGGGGTACCGCACCGTTCAGTACTGGGACCGCAGCTTTTTACAATCTATCTTCAGGATATACAAGATGGTATTCGCAATAACATTCGCAAATTTCATCAGCTGGGTGGCAGGGTGAAATGTGATGAGGATGTTAGGAGATTACAGGGTGACCTGGACAAGTTAGGTGAGTGCTCAGATGCATGGCAGATGCACTTTCACGTGGATAAATGGATCCTTATCCACTTTGGTGGCAAGAACAGGAAGGCAGATTACCACCTAAGTGGAATCAATTTAGGTAAAGGGGCAGTACAGAGAGATCTGGGGGTTCTTGTACACCACTCAATGAAGGTAAGCATGCAGGTACAGCAGGTAGTGAAGAAGGCTAATAGCATGCTGGCCTTCATAACAAGAGGGATTGAGTATAGAAGCAAAGAGGTCCTTCTGCAGCTGTACAGGGCCCTGGTGAGACCACACCTGGAGTACTGTGTGCAGTTCTGGTCTCCAAATTTGAGGAGAGACATTCTGGCTATTGAGGGAATGCAGCGTAGGTTCACGAGGTCAATTCCTGGAATGGCGGGATTATCTTACACTGAAAGACTGGAGCGACTGGGCTTGTGTACCCTTGAGTTTAGAAGACTGAGAGGGGATCTGGTTGAGACATATAAGATGATCAAAGGATTGGACACTCTGGCGGCAGGCAACATGTTTCCGCTGCGGGGTGAGTGCCGAAACAGAGGACACAGCTTAAAAGTACGGGGTAGGCCATTTAGGACAGAGATGAGGAGAAGCTTCTTCACCCAGAGAGTGGTGGCTGTGTGGAATGCTCTGCCCCAGAGGGGAGTGGAGGCCCAGTCACTGGATTAATTTAAGAAAGAGTTGGATAGAGTTCTCAAGGATAGTGGAATCAAGGGTTATGGAGATAAGGTAGGAACAGGATACTGATTAAGGATGATCAGCCATGATCATATTGAATGGTGGTGCAGGCTCGAAGGGCAGAAGGGCCTACTCCTGCACCTATTGTCTATTGAACTGCTGTTGTATTTCTATGGCTAGGCCAATTCAGCTTCAGGTTAACAGTTAACCCCAGTTGTTGATAGTTGGGCATTCAGTGCTGGTAAGACCATTGAATGTCAGGAGCAATAGTTAGATTGTCTGCGAATGGAGATAGTCATTGACTGGCATTTGTATGGTATGAACATTGCTTGCCACCTTTCAGACCAAGCTTGCATGTTGTCATTTGTTACTTCAATGAGGCAAAAATATACAGATAAAGAGTTTTAAATTGAATTATTCTTAATTGACACTCATAACTACTGTGGTGCAAACTGGGATTAATTTATGTAATTTTTAATGCTATAAGGTTGAGAATTCAGGTTTCTAGTTTGCAAGTTTGTAACTGCTGAGCTTGTGGGTATCTGAAGTTAATAACTAACTTGCAAGCATTTCTGGAGTAGTCTTGATTTCTTTTAAGTGCAACTTTTGAGTTTGGCTTTAGAATTAATGGATTTTGTGCACCAGTAATGAGCTGTTTCAAACTAGCAAGCAAAATAATGGGACTTGAAGGTTTGAGAGAGTAAACTGGATTTTGTTTTTTTTTAAATTACGGTTGAACATTCAAAGCTAAAGGAGAGTTTTGGTTTCAATTTTGACGTTGAATGGAGAAGTCCTATAAAGTCATTTGAATTGAATGGCTGTGTAGAAAAGGGTTCCTGAGAAGGAAAGACAGTGAACGAGGTTACCTGAGAATGATGGACTGATGTTAGTTCCAGACTAGAAGTCATAGGATAAAATGCTGAAAGGTTACTTAAAGTGAAGTACATTTAAGCAAGTGAATGATAAACAGGTACAGGTTTTCCTGGATCTAATAGTTGAAGTCAGTGATGAAAACCCAACAAGGTGTTAGGAACTCTAGTATATCATACAAGTGGTGTTTTGAGCAATGTACCAGTGGTACTCTAAAAATGCTGATTTTTTTTTTCTTTTCAGTTGACAATAGAGTGATTGGGATAAATGAGGTTATATTTTCAGTTCTATTTAAAAAGATTTAATTTGTTTTAGAAGTAGATAGTTTGGATTATTCTATTTTATCTTCATTTCTTTTGTAATTAAGACTATTTTATTGTTAATGCAAAATCTTTGGGCATTTATATTTCAGGGAAAGACCACTTCATCAAAACAAAAATAAATAAGAATATACTCTATGAAACTAGGTTCCTATCTGGGATCTGACTTGTCTGATAACATCAGCTATGATATTAAAAGCTTGGCATTATTACTGCACTAGATGTCCACAGGTTCCAACAAATTGATAATGCTGTGACTTAGTAAAGTTCCGAAAAACATCACAATCATTCAAGTTTGTGTCTCCAATGACAGCTGGTCATGAGAATTTGGAAACTTCTGATAGGAGCTTAAAAGAAGTGTCAAAGTACGGAAGAGTGATGACATCACAAATGTATAAGATTTTATTATCAAGGTTGGCTGTGGCGAAGGCATGGATGAATGCTTGGTTGTGAATACAACGATAAATTGGCAGAATTTTTGCCAAGGAAAATAAACTCCTGGCAGTTTACTTTGTTTTAATATTGTCTTTAGAGATTGGATAAGTAATTCTTATCTTTTGGGCAACCTTATTACAAGACCAACCATGTTCCTCATTTACAGTTATATCACACTGTAAACTTTTGCTATAAGTTCTGTATCTTACGATCTTATACTCCAAAACCACCCGATGAAGGAGCAGCGCTCCGAAAGCTAGTGCTTCCAAATAAACCTGTTGGATGATAACCTAGTGTTGTGTGATTCTAACTTTGTACACCCCAGTCCAATACCGGGATCTCCAAATCATATGTTCCTCGTGGAGGAGTCAAATCAAATATTAAGCATTCATGGATAATATTAATAGCAATTACCATTACCAGTAGCAGAATTAAAATAGAATGATTCTCTGTATCTGAGACCTGTAAGATTTTCTTCAATGTTCTTTATTGAGTTGAGTAATAAAGAAAAATAATTAGCTGCTACAGTTTCAAAGGCACTAATCTTTCAACTATGCACATGGCTTCCAGTCTGCCTTTTACCTGCAGTATAGTATGTTCCTCTGTCCACTGCAAAGGTCTAGAACATCGTAATAATACTCCTGTGTTGTTATCTCATTATAACACAAACGCGGTATGTAGATTTCTTTTATTTGAAGGTTGGTTTATTTACAGCTAAACTAATATCGAAAGACACAGTAATCTCCAGACATAGCCTGTACCTTCAGTGCTGCATTGGCGAGAGCCTGTGGCCATGTGCCAACAGCTGGATACTTGGCTCATTTGCACATTGAATTCTTCAAGGAATATCATGTTAGTGCAACAATGGTGTAAAGCGGTAACATCATTCTGACAGACCAAAGGGTAGTTAGCGTGGGAAATGAAAACGAAGATCCCCTAGCTTGGCAGAGTTTCACTTTTTCGAATTCGGAATGTACGATTAAAAGACAATGCGGAGTTGAGAAGACTTTACTTTTCATCTGGTTATATCTGACTTTGGAAGCTTGACACTGACTCCAGGTGAACATAAAGGATAACTCTATTAGACAGCATCCATAATCCCTAAACCAGATCAAGCAGCTTAGGAATCAAGCAAACAAGGTAATGAGCTGAGCTAAATGTTCAAAGCAAATGTGAAAAAATTCCAAGTGTAAGAGAAAAAATGTCAGGAAGGTTAAAAATGCAGGTTTTTAAAATGAAAGCGATAAAATGCCAGACACAGTAAAACTGGAACAATAATTAGCTACAAATATTGAAGGAAATGTTTATTATGGTGAAAGAGTAGAAAAATGTCAGTCGTCTTGCTTCGAGCCCTCTAATTACATCACATCAAACAGAAGAGAGAAAAATTGGCACATAACAAGACACAGCCCTGGCTAACATATAATCTGCAGGGTTACAGATCATGCTGCAAAGTGACAGAGAATGAATAATGAATATCAAAGCTAAAATGAAAAAAAAAGAAATTCAGTCAAGTAAGGTAAAGTTTAAAGTACAAGAGAAGCACTTTAAGGAATTGCTTAGAACAACAATTGGTGCTATTACTTATCAAGTTAAATGACTTTGGATTCTTGAAAATAGGGGAGGCACAATTATCTCAATGTTCAAACTTTGGAAAGCCTTGACCGGGATGGTGTCATGTAGAATCCATTAAAATATATGCAATGTGTATTATTGCCCTTTTGAAGAATTTGAATATGTGCTATTAGGCCAAGTAACATGAAGCTACAAGAATTTATGTAATTGTACCATGTTATAGATGAGTTGACACATTGTACAATGATAAGCTTAATCCTACTTGCAATAAATAAAAATAACAAAAATAGAAGCAGGAATATGCCTTTCTGGGAAACAGATGACTGCTTACTCTGGTCAAAGACTAAACATATGCTAGTGAATATGTAATACATCACAAGAAATGGTCATTTTTGAGATGACAATCTTAGCATTTGTTGACTTTGATAAACATTTCATTTTTTTCAGCCACATGAAGTTATTTAACAAGTACAACCTGCCTTTATGTAGCTCATTTAATACATTAAAGCATCCTAAGGTGCTTCATAGCAATATTCTCATACAAATTTTGCAGTTGAGTCGCACAAGGTGAACAGATTATCAAAAAGTGATCAAAGAGGTAGGTTTCAAGAAGTGCATGAAAGAAGATGAAAGATACAGAGAGGAAGGGTTGTATTTGGATTGAATTCCAGAATTTAATGTTTGGATATCTGAAGGCACAGCTCCAATGTTAGAAAGATTAAAAGATTTGCAGACAAGGATAAGGTCAGTATTGGTGGAGGCAGAGATTTCTAAGGATTTTAAAGTTTAATTGGTCTATTTAGATGTGACAAGGCCATGGATGAATTTGAAAACAATGAGCCAATGCACATCAGCAAACATATTGGTCCATCTCAGGGGGCCTGTGCAAAAATTGGCAGGGCAGTCCCACAGTCAGGTCAAGCAACAGTCTAACAAAGTTATACTCACCAAATCATTCCTTACAATGGCCCAGACATTACCATCATCATCGCAGGGTATGATTGGCAGGACAGACCCAGAAGAGGTGGTAGCCTCATGGCTTACTGTCATGACAGTGCTGCCCAGGAAGTTTTCAGCATTGACTCCAGGCCCCACAAAGTCTCATGGCATTAAGTCTAACATTGGCAAGGAAACCTTTTGTGGAATATCACACACTGCATCCAGTCCCCTTCAGTCAGTCAATCAGACTTCCTCCACATTGTAGGCTACTGCAAAAAATACGGAGATATGGCATTGAGGGTGAGTTGGAGGTTTGGATTAGGAATTGGCTGGCTGGAAGAAGACAGAGGGTAGTAGTTGATGGTAAAGGTTCATCTTGGAGAGCAGTTACTAGTGGTGTTCCGCAAGGATCTGTTTTGGGACCATTGCTGTTTGTCATTTTTATAAATGACCTGGAGGAGGGGTTAGAAGGTTGGGTGAGCAAGTTTGCGGATGATACAAAAGTCGGAGGAGTTGTAGACAGTGAGGAAGGATGTGGCAGGTTACAGCAGGATATAGAGAAGCTGCAGAGCTGGGCAGAAAGGTGGCAAATGGAATTCAATGTAGCTAAATGTGAGGTGATTCACTTTGGGAAGAATAACAAAAAGATGGGGTACTGGGCTAATGGTCGGAAACTTGGTAGTGTGGATGAGCAGAGGGATCTTGGTGTCCATGTACACAGATCTCTGAAAGTTGCGGGCTGTTTTCATTGGAGAAAAGAAGGTTTAGGGGTGATTTGATAGAGGTGTACAAGATGATTAGGGGTTTAGATAAAGTTGACCATGAAAACGTTTTTCCACGTATGGAGTCAGCTATTACGAGGGGGCATAGCTTTAAATTAAGGGATGGTAGGTATAGGACAGATGTTAGGGGTAGATTCTTTACTCAGTGAGTCGTGAGTTCATGGAATGCCCTGCCAGTAGCAGTGGTGGACTCTCCCTCTTTATGGGCATTGGATAGGCATATGGAGGATTGTGGGCTAGTGTAGGTTAGGTGGGCTTGGATCGGCGCAACATCGAGGGCCAAAGGGCCTGTACTGCGTTGTATTTTTCTATGTTCTATCTTCTATGTTCTATTGGACACAAATTTAAGAAACACAGAGTGCATGGACACAAAATATACTTTGGGTCGGGGAATTTAATTTACATCAGCAAGAGTGGCTTGTTAGTACTGTTCCTGACAGAACTGGCTGCCTCCTAAAGGACACAGCTGTTAGAGTGGATCTGCAATAGGTGGCAAAGGAGGCACTATCAGCAGGATTGTGTTTGACCACAATCTGTAACTCCATGGCCCAGCATGAACTTCACTCTCTCATTACAATCAAGTCAGGGATCAACCCTGGTTCAATGAAGAGTGAGAGAGGGCATACCAAGAACAGCAACAGACATACCTAGAAGTGGAGGTGTCAACCTGGTGAAGTTATAGCATGGGGATATCTGTATGCTCACAGTGGAAGCATCTTGCAATAAATAGGCTTAAATGATCTCACAACTAACTAATTAGATAAATTCCTCCTGTCATCTTTCTATAGTTAGCTGTAAATGTAGTGAAAAATTGAACTAAATAAAGGTAGAGTCACCATAGTCTTAACAGACCATTGGACTGCTGTCTCATTCAAGAGACGCGACTGGAGAGTTACCACACCTCAGGAGAAGAGAGAGGTTGAGAAGGAGGTAATAACTTCAGCCATTGCAGGAGATGAACCTACACTGTTAGAGTTACTCTGCATTACAAACCAGCCATCTAGCTCACGGAGTTAAACTGACCCTTCACAACTGAACTAAAATGAGGAGGAAGCTACACAATTATAACTGCAACAGTAATAAGAGCAAAATATAAGGCTGAAGCATTTGCATCCATCTTCAGACAGAAATGCTGATTAAATGATCCATCTCAGTCTCCTCCTGAGATCCTCAGCACCACGCTTGCCAGCTTTCAACCATTCAACTCACCTGCACAATACCAAGGAATGGTTGGATGTACCAGATACTGCCGAGGGTCCAGCCGGACAACATTTCAGCAATAGTACTGAAAATGCATGGTTCAGAACTAGCCATGTCTATGGGCAGACTGTGCCAACACAGCTACAACACTAGAATTTACTCTGTGAAGTGAAAGATTGCCCAGATATGACTTATCCACAAAAAATCCAAGACAATCCAACTCAGCAAATTATAGCGGCATCAGTCTATACTCTATTAGCAACAAATTGATGAAAGGTTTCATCAACAGTGCTATCAAGTGGCACTTAATCAACAAGAACTTGCTCACTGGTACTCAACTTAACTTTCACCAGGGTTAATCACCTCTTCACCTCAGTACAACCTTGGTTCAAATTTGGACAAAGAGCTGAACTCCAGTGTTAAGGGGAGAATAATTGCCCTTGACAGCAAGGAGCCCCAGCAAAACTGGAGTCAGTACGAATTGGATAGGGGAGGGATGTTTCCATTGGCTAGAGCCACATCTAATACAAAGAAAGATGATTCAGGAACACCAATCAGCTTAGTCCAAGACATCACTGCAATGACCTTGAGCCTAGCATAGAACATTGAACAGTACAGCACAGTACAGGCCCTTTGGTCCTCTATCCTACTCTAAAGTCAAACAAATGCTTCAGCCTTATATTTTGCTGTTTTTGCTGTTGCAGTTATAATTGTGTAGGTTCCTCCTCATTTTAGTTCAATTGTGAAGGGTCAGTTTAACTCTGTTAGCTAGATGGCTGGTTTGTAATGCAGAGTAACTCTAACAGTACATACTCTTCATTTTACTTACGTCCATTTGCCAATCCAAGAGTCACTTAAATGTCCCTAATGTACCTGATTCTACCACCACAACTGGCAGTGCATTCCATACACCCACTCTACCTCTGACATCTCTCCTAAACCTTTCTCAAATCACTTTAAATTTATGTTCCCTTCAATAGCCATTTCTGCCCTTGGAAAAAGTCTCTGACTATCCACTCTATCAATGCCTCTCATCATCTTGTACAGTTCTATCAAGTCAACTCTAATCCTTCTTCACTTCAACAAGAAAAGCCCTTGCTCCCTCAACCTTTCTTCATAAGCCCAGTCCAAGCAGCATCCTGGTAAATCTCATCTGCTCCCTCTCTCAAGATTCCACACACTTCCTATAATGAGGTGACCAGAACTGAACACAATATTCCAAGTGTGGTCTAACCAAGGTGCTATAGAGCTGCAGCATAACCCTGCGACTCTTAAATTCAATCCCCCTGCTAATGAAAGCCAACACCCCATACGCCTTAACAACCCTATCAACTTGGGTGTCAACTTTGATCTTCATCTCCTTCATCAATGAACTTCCCCCCATTATAAAGTCAGATAATGTCTTCAGATTTTGGAGTCATCTGTATCAATGTGCAGCAAGAACCTGGGCAATATTTAGGCTTCGGCTAATAAATGGCAAGTAATATTCACAACACACACAAACAGCAATAATCACCTCCAGCAATAATCACCTCCAACAACATCTAATCATCTCCCCTCAATATTCATTGCAGGACCACTGTTAAAATCTCCACTATCAATATCTTGGGAGGTTATCATTGACCAAAAACTGAACTAGACCAGCAGCTACAAGAACAGGTCAGAGGCTGGCAATCATGTGACAAATCACTCAATTCTCCACACTTCAAAACCTGGTTGATCATCTAAAAGTGCGGCATGGTGGCACAGTGGTTAGTACTGCTGCCTCACAGCGCCAGAGAACCGGGTTCAATTCCTGCCACGGGCAACTGTCTGTGTGGAATTTGCACATTCTCCCCGTGTCTGCGTGGGTTTCCTCCGAGTGCTCTGGCTTCCTCCCACAGTCCAAAGTTGTGCAGGTCAGGTGAATTGGCCATGCTAAATTGCCCGTAGTGTTAGGTGAAGGTGTAAATGTAGGGGAATGGGTCTGGGTGGGTTGCTCTTTGGAGGATCGGTGTGGACTTGCTGGGCCGAAGGGCCTGTTTCCACACTGTAAGTAATCTAATCTAATCTAAATGAAGTATGATGGAGTACTCCTTGCTTGCCTGGATAACTGCAGCTCCCATAACATTGCAGAAGTTGATGCTGCCAAAGACATAAAGCCGACTTAATTGGTATCACATTCACCACCTTCAACATTCATGCCTAGCCCAATGATGTAGAGCATGTATAATCTACAAGATGCGTGGCAACAATTCACCATGGTTCCTTTAACAACACCTATCACCCAGAAGGACAAGGCCAGCAGATACTTGGGGACTCACTTACAAGCCACATAGTCGCCTGAGATGCTAATACACATAGTGCTTTTATTGAGACTGGAATCAAAATCCTGGAAGTCCCTTACTGTGGGCGCACATACACAACATGGACTGCAAGTGATGCAAGAAGTCAGCTCACCAACTTTTCAAAGGCAATTAGGGATGGATAAAAAAATGCTGACCTTGCCAATGGCCCCCATATCCTGTGAGGAGATAGGGAGGAATTCCTTCAGCTAGATTCATGAATCTGTGCACAGCATTGCCACAGAAGGCTGTGGAGATCAAGTTGTTGAGTGTATTTAAGACAAGATCGGTAGGCTCTTGATAAGTCAGGGGATGGAGAGTTATGGGGAGTAGGTAGGAGAACAGGTTGAGAAACCTATCGGTCATGATTGAATAGAGAAGCAGAATTAATGGGCTGAATGGCCTAATTCAGTTCCTATCTAAGGCCTTATGAATCTTTAGCTGTGATTAGATGGATATGAAAGGAATTAGATGACAGCAGTTGTAATTAGTTTGAAAGTGGAGGGAAGGTTTTGCAGCAAGGTAATACTTTCCACATTGTCAAAGGTGCAGACAGGTTGAGAAAAGCAAGATGGAACTGTTTTTGATGAGTGAAGTCAAATTGATGGTTATTTGTGATTTTGACAACAGCTGTTTCAGTGTGGTGGAGGGTGGAGGGGAAGGGGGTTTAGTTTGAATAGAGGAAATCAAACATGAGGATTATGGGTAAAGTGGTTTATGTATAAAACACCACTTCTCCAACAATATAGTCTGAAAATTTCCTTTAAGTTAGTCCTTGTAAAATATACAACAAAGACAGAATACGTGTTGTGAAAGATGGCTTGAAGTTTATTAACAATGCTAACTATTTACACTTCTACAAGATCTCATAGTTAAACATAGCTTAGGTTCTTTGCTTACAAACACATTGAACAAATCTACAGTAACTTCAAGCTGTTATTATGATTATTGCTGCTGCTACAACAATAATTGCTATTGAAGGTGAGGTGAACACCTTCATTCCATAATGCCACACGTCGTGATCTTATCTGACTGCCTCAAAGGTACACTGCCCATCTGGTAAAGGATCTGAACAATAATACAACAATGGGGATAATCAGCATGGATTTGGCAGGTAACAACACATTCAAAACTCTAGAGAGTAAAGGCCAATTGGAAATGAGATGTTTGGAAAGGCAGTGAGATCTTGCTTGGTTTTGTTGAGATAAGGGCTGAAAATGTGTTGCTGGAAAAGCGCAGCAGGTCAGGCAGCATCCAAGGAGCAGGAGAATCGACGTTTCGGGCATGAGCCTTTCTTCAGGAAGGACTCCAGCATCTGCAGTCCTCACTTTCTCATTTGTTGAGAAAAGGGCTAATTTAAGAAAATGCCACAAATTGGTGCACCAATACAATTGGTGAAGATTCTTTCATGTTAGTTGATGTTCAATGAATTCAGAAAGTTGGACAGTTTGAGATTAAAACAAAAAGATGTACAGCATGGATAAATTGTGTCATCAAATGTCTACAGAGGAAAAAAATCATGTAAGTTTGGTGTGTTGACATGATGAGAGCTCAAGGTGAGCACTGGAGAAAGGAGGTCAATAATTTCCTATCTGTCACTCAAGTACCACAAGTTTGCACAACATAGAAGATGGAAACCAGCTTAATTCACCCATTATAAAAGCCGCTTAAAGGCTTATAGAATCATGGAAAAAAAGCCTTTGGTCCAACTTGTCCACACTGACAAACTTTCTAAATTAAATGAGTACCATTTGCCTATGTTTGGCCCATATCCCTCAAATTTTTTCCGATTCATGTTCTTAACCTTACCTACGTCTACCACTTCCTCTGGCAATTGATTCCATACACACACCACCCGCTGTGTGAAAAAGTTGCCCCTCAGGTCCTTTTTAAATCTTTCCCCTCTCACCTTAAAATTATGCCCTCTAGTTTTAAATTTCCCTACCCTAGGGAATAGACCTTTGTTATTTGCCTTATCAATGACTCTCATAATGTTATTAATCTCCATAAGGTCACCCCTCAATCTCGTATAGTCTAAGAGGGTAAAGAGGCCCAGCCTATCCAACATCTGCTGATAATCTCTATTGGTCACAGCATTGAGAATGGGAGTTAGGAGGTCATGTTGTGCCTGTACAGGATATTGGTTAGGCCACTTTTGGAATATTGTGCGCAATTCTGGTCTCCCTGCTATAAACTTGAAAGGTTTCAGAATAGATTTACAAGGATGTTGCCAGGGTTGGAGGATTTGAGCTATAGGGAGCGGCTGAGTAGGCTGAAGCTGATTTCTCTAGAGCATCGGAGGCAAAGGGGTGACTTTATGGAAGTTTATAAACTCATGAGGGGCATGGTAAATAGGTAAGATCTTTACCCTGTGGGGGAGGATCCAGACAGGCATAGGTTTAGGGTGAGAGGGGAAAGATTTAAAAGGGACCTAAGGGCAACATTTTTCAAGCAGAGGGTGGTGTGTGCATGGAATGAGCTGGCAGAGAAAGTGATGGAGGCTGCTACAATTACAGCATTTAAAAAGCATCTGGATGGGTATATGAATAGAAAGAATTTAGAGGGATATGGGTCGAGTGGTGGCAAACGGGAGTAGATTAATTTTGGATATCTGTATGGCACGGACGAGTTGGATTGAAGGGTCGGCTCAGGCTTGGAGGGCCAAACGGCCTGTTCCTGGGCTGTAAATTTTCTTTGTTCTTTTTTGTTTTGTCTGTTTCTGTGCTGTACAGCTCTATCAGTGTATGACTCTAACTCAAACTCTTTAGTCATAGAGTCATAGAGATGTACAGCATGGAAAGAGACCCTTCGGTCCAACTCATCCACGCCGACCTGATATCCCAACCCAATCTAGTCCCACCTGCCAACACCCGGCCCATATCCCTCCAAGCGCTTCCTATTCATATACCCATTCAACTGTCTCTTAAATGTTGCAATTGTACCAGCCTCCACCACATCCTCTGGCAGCTCATTCCATACACGTACCACCCTCTGCGTAAAAAGTTTGCCCCTTAGGTCTCTTTTATATCTTTCCCCTCTCACCATAAACCTATGCCCTCTAGTTCTGGACTCCCTGACCCCAGGGAAAAGACTTTGCCTATTTACCCTATCCATGCCCCTCATAATTTTGTAAACCACTATAAGGTCCTCAGCCTCTGATGCTCCAGGGAAAACAGCCCCAGCCTGTTCAGCCTCTCCCATTAGCTCAAATCCTCCAACCCTTTCAAGTTTCACAATATCTTTCCCATAGGAAGGAGACCAGAATTGCACGCAATATTCCAACATTGGCCTAACCAATGTCCTGTTCAGCCGCAATATGACCTCCCAACTCCTGTACTCAATACTCTGACCAATAAAGGAAAGCATACCAAACTTCTTCACTATCCTATCTACCTGCGACTCCACTTTCAAGGAGCTATGAACCAGCACTCCAAGATCTCTTTATTCAGCAACACTACCTAGGACCTTACCATTAAGTGTATACGTCCTGCTAAGATTTGCTTTCCCAAAATACAGCACCTCACATTTATCTGAATTAAACTCCATCTACCACTTCTCAGCCCATTGGCCCATCTGGTCCAGATCCTGTTGTAATCTGAGGTAA
>NC_057732.1:23022066-23072714 GCF_004010195.1 Chiloscyllium plagiosum | reverse complement strand
GTTATCTCATTTCTGAAGGCTTCCCATTTTCCAGCCGTCCCTTTACCTGTGAACATCTGCCCCCAATCAGCTTTTGAAAGTTCTTGCCTAATACCGTCAAAATTGGCCTTTCTCCAATTTAGAACTTCAACTTTTAGGTCTGATTTATCCTTTTCCATCATTATTTTAAATCTAATAGAATTATGGTCGCTGGCCCCAAGTGCTCCCTCACTGACACCTCAGTCACCTGCCCTGCCTTATTTCCCAAGAGTAAGACAATTTTTGCACCTTCTCTCATAGGTACATCCACGTACCATATCAGAAAATTATCTTGTACACACATAACAAATTCCTCACAATCTAAACCCTTAACACTATGGCAGTCCCAGTCTATGTTTGCCTCATTTTCTATTCTTCTTGTAGCATTTGTATCCTGGAACATTAAGCTGCCAGTCCTGCCCATCCCTGAGCCATGTTTCTGTAATTGCGATGATATCCCAGTCCCATGTTCCTAACCATGCTCTAAGTTCATCTGTCTTCCCTGTTAGGCCCCT
Organism: Chiloscyllium plagiosum; assembly: GCF_004010195.1. Classification (NCBI taxonomy): domain Eukaryota; kingdom Metazoa; phylum Chordata; class Chondrichthyes; order Orectolobiformes; family Hemiscylliidae; genus Chiloscyllium; species Chiloscyllium plagiosum. Next base: position 23,072,181 of record NC_057732.1, on the reverse strand, counting down.
TGCATTGAAATAAATGCTGTTTAGTCCTGGTACAATCCTTGTAAATCTTTTCTGCACCCTTTCCAATTTAATGATATCCTTAAGGTGTCAAGAACTGCACACAATACTGCAAAATGTCCTGTCCAGCTTCAAGTCATGCCCTAATTCCTACAGTCAAAGCTCAGAGCAATGAAGGCAAGCTCCGCCAATCACCTACAGCATTGCAGGATTCAACTGTTTTCTTTAATTATTCCAGCATTTTCACCTCAACGTTCAGTTTGGGAGAGCAATTCTATGTGTTTAACATTACTTTTGTGAAGAACTTCTTCTTTTCACTCTTAATGTTGCCTTTTACTGTATCACATTGTGCTGTCTTTGAAAGTTAGCTTGAATTACACAGAGGGTTTGGTGCACCTCTTGATTCACAGACAGTGCCATAATGATATTTCAAAACTCCACCCACCTCCTCTTTGAATACTGTCAGTGATTTAGGATCCACAACTCTCTGTGGTAAAGACAGTCACAAACCCGTGAGAAGAAATTCTCTTTGCATTTTAGCTTTAAAAGATGAGTGTGCCCTTATTCTATAACTACGTCCCCTAGTTTGAGATTTACTCACTATTGGAAAGATCATCTTAACATCTATCCTGTCAACTCTCTTTAAACTCGTATGGGTTTCAATAAGCAGACCCTCATTCTTCTAAAATTGAATGAATAAAGGTCTAAACTGCTTAGCTTTTCTTGATTGGTCAACCCCTTCATTCCAGATATCACCCTATTGAATTTCTTTTAAACTGCCTCTAATGGCAGTACAGGCTTCCTTACATACAGGGACTAAAATAGTATGCAGTACTCAAGGCCTCACCAAGACATTATCAAATAATAACAAGATTTCCTTATTTTTAAACTCCAACCCTCCAGCAGTAAAGGTCAAAGTTCCATCTGCCTCTTAATCTCTTACGAGACCTGCATGCTAGCTTTTTATGTTGTACGCACAAGAATACTCAGTTCCCTTGAAATTGAAGTCACTCTTTATTTAATTTATAGTCTGTCTTTTGATTCTTCTCACAAAAGCGCATGACTTCACATTTTCCTCCATTAAACTTCATCCCCCAAGTTCTTGCCCACTCCCTCAACCAGTAGTTGAACTTGCTTCATAGATTCCACCCTTCCCATCTCCATTAAAGTCTCAGAAACCCACACTAAAAATAGATCGACAATTAAGATGAAGGTGCAGAGCCTGATTATGATATTTAAGTGACCAATATGCCTTTGCCATAAACGGATTTGTCAGTTAAACCCAGAGTGGGCTGGTTTGAAGTGGGTTGGGTTCCTATCTCAGAATTTTGGAATTTTCACCTGTACCAATCTATCCACTCATTTTTGGAAGTCAGGACTAACTTAGTGGGCGGCACGGTGGCACAGGGTTCAATTCCTGCCTCAGGCGACTGACTGTGTGGAGTTTGCACGTTCTCCCCGTGTCTGCATGGGTTTCCTCCGGGTGCTCCGGTTTCCTCCCACAGTCCAAAGATGTGCAGGTCAGGTGAATTGGCCATGCTAAATTGCCCGTAGTGTTAGGTAAGGGGTAATTATAGTGGCATGGGTGGGTTGCGCTTCGGCGGGTCAGTGTGGACTTGTTGGGCCGAAGGGCCTGTTTCCACGCTGTAATGTAATCTATTCATCCAATCTGTAATCACAACTCAGACTTCATTAACAGAGGTCAGTCTAAGGTTGCTTCCATTGCCTCACCATCTCCCATGTATTGCCAACAAATACTTCTAGTGAGGCTTCAACATGATTATCCAGCTTTTTTGATTGTTGCTCAAAATGGAGTGGATGTCTTGGAAATTGCAACACTATTTATGGTGCATAGGCATCGTCCCCTTGTATCTCCTTCCCTTATAGAAAGCTTTACACTTCATTTTTTAAAAAACGTATCTGTCGTTCTGTTCACTTACTTATTTTGCTGAGTGCATTTTTGAAAAAAGCATTTAATAAAAATCTATGGCCCCACCCTTCACTGCAAATGTCCAAACTACATGTGATTTTGTACTCAGCGCCCATCCGCACCCCTACCCAGTCCTAGCTATCATAACACCTTTACCAAATACAGTTTGTTTTCTCTCAGCCAGACCATTTAAGCAATCACTTTTTGCAGGGTGCTATTGAATATCAGGTACAACATCTATCAGTGGCATGTTTGATGATGTCAACAACTTGAACCAACAACTTGATAAGTAATCTGAAATATTATGTGAAAGAATAAACTGAAAGAAAACAACTAAATTTTAGAAATCTCACAACAATATAAAATATGGATCACTGATTAGTGAAATTGTTGGCCACCTTGGGGATTGAGACAGCTTTGTGACAAAGTACATAAATAACATATACAGGTAGAATTGAGGATTATCAGATCAGCCATGATCTTACTGAATGGTGGAGCAGACTTGATGGGCTGAATGGCCTACTGCTCCTATGTCTTTTGCTTTTACTGTGTTTGTTTCAACCCAACACAAGCTGACAACCCTTCTCTAGTTTGTTTCTTAGAGCAAAGCCTTGACCAATCAAATTCAGTCTGCCTCATTAAAATGTTACCAAAACCTGGCAGCCATTTCCAAACCATAAAAATGACTTAGATGAAGAGACTAAGTGCGGGGTATTTACATTGTTGACAATGCCAAACAAGGTAGAAATGTGCATTATGAATTGAACACAAAAACATTGCAAATAAATAAAGACAGATTGTGTAAGTGGGCCAGAAGACGGCAGATTGTGTAGAAAGTGGGCAAGTGTAAAATTACTCAATCTGGGTGAGGAGGAATTTCTTGTTGCAGCATGTTGTGAATCTGTGGTATTATTTACAACAGACGGTTGCTGAGGTTGAGTCATTAAGTGCTTTCAAGGTTGAGACAGACGAATTTCTAATTAGTGAGAAAATCCAGGTTTATGGGGACAAAGGAAGGAAAATAGAATTGAGGATTATCAGATTAGCCATGATCTCATTGAATGGTGGAGCAGACTCAATGCTTTTAATGGCTTTCTTCTGCTCCTATATCTTATGGTCTAGTTTTAAAAAGGGTCCAAAACACGAACTTAAAAGACCACAGGATTTAGCTGACCCACACTGGTTGATCAGGCGTCATGAAACCAACATGAATTAAATCAAAGGCAGACTGAGCTGAAATCAATACTTTTCCCAAGGGCAATGAAACTAGTTAGTCAGAACCTCTTGGGAGGCATGAAAAAGTCTTCATCTCGAATTTGATTTATACCATGATGAGAAATTTCTCATTGCTGGAATTGAAATCGCACCTCCAATAATCAAGTCTCATAAAATAACTTCAACAGATACGTAACATATAAACAAGTAACCATTTAAAAGGGTCTCCGACAGACTAGAAGGGGTGAATCAAGAAGCAGAACTGAACATAAGTGAGAAAAACTCTCTTTCTCTCAAGAAAGAAAAGCACTCAGTGACTGCATTGACTGGGAAGAAACATCATAGAACCAAGAAGTTAAAACATAACTGGGATATTTACTATTAACTATGGTCAAGAAATTTACTAACACTATGGTTCCAGTTTAAAACCCTACAGTTCAAACACACTCAAAAGGATTCTAAACTGCATATCATTTTATCTGCCTCTGAACCCCTTGTTACTTTGTGCCTGTGTAAGCAAGAATGTGGGTCCATTTACATTTTACAGTAAAACTTAGTTTATTGCATTTTGAATTGGAGAAAGGTAATTTTTGTGCTTAAAAAGAACTTAAAGCTTTGTTCTGACCAATTAATGAGATTGAAAAAAAGGAAGCTGATTCTCCCATTCCTACCTAGTTAAAAAAAAAGATTGTCACCAAGGGGAACTCTTAATGGGCCACAATACACCTGGAAAACCAATGTCCCTCTGTCCTAACCCATCCCCCATTCTGCGTATGCTGCCATTGGCTGATGGATAAAAGCCCTTAGTTAGCTGCTTAAATAATTCAATTTGCCTCTAAGTGGGAGGGACATCTTCCACTTTCCCAATTGCTGGAACTAAGACAGGAAGGTAATGAGCACAACTCCAGCCACCCACATCCGTCCCCCACCCCCCACCGATATCTACTCTCATCGTATTACAAGTGTCCCATATGCTTTTACCCTGTTTATACCTCTTTTCAGTTTGTGGTAGGTTTAAGCAACTCCATATATAGTAGATGGTTAAAGTCCTCAATTTGTGTGTTAAACTGTTACACAAATGGTTCTTTAATATTGTAGTGGTTTTTGTTTTCCATTTACCTACTGAGGCATTCTGGCCTCAGCAAAATGAACTATTTTTCATCAATGGTTAGATACAAACTCCCTGATTTCAAAAAGACAGATTAACAATTCCCTTTGAAAGAGTGACCAGAGATAACTAGATTTAACTTTGCTTCATTTGAATAAATGTCACAGCTTATTTACATTTAAACTGATTTGATTCAACCTTTCTGTTTGACATCAGACTTATTGACTAAAACTGGTGTGATGGCCTTTAGCCCAGAAGCAGGAACAACAAGAAAATTTTGTATTTATTTTAAAATGTTTGAGGAACCCACCGATTTTTTTAAAGGTTGAAAATGATGTAGCAGTTTGTATTAATCATAAAAACAATTATAATTTTTGATCATGAGAAATATCATTTTACCTTTAACCTGGAAGTAATCTGAACACAAATAAGCTAAAATATGGAGGCCATGTGGCCAAACAAAAACAGAGAGACCAAGAACAGAAAAGTTGAGAAGGTTTCAGAAAGAAGTGTGCCATTGTATTCATGTTTGTGCAGACAAATCCTATTTACATAGACAGTAAATTACAATGAATTGGCTAAGTTCTTGAATAAGAGAACTGGAATTGTACTTACCACATCCAATAATCGTTGTGATACCTGTTACCACAAGTCTACTTTATAATTCATACTGACTGAGATTTACTTGTTAATTTACATTTAATTTATGTGTATTTTCATTGCTGTTAAATAAAAGTCACAAAATAATACCTTTTCTGGTAACTTCTAAAGTTGGAGCTTATTCAGTAAATTTGGTTCTTTTGGTTTAAGGGTCTCCACAGAGATTGTAACATTTTGATGATTATTTCAAACTAAATTGATGCATGATGTGCATGTCTGTTGATGGTTTTATGAACTACTTTTATGTAACCTTAAATCTTAAACAGAAACAGTTAATTTTTGTTACAATTATATTCCCCACATTGGACAGATTATTCAACAGAAGAAGGACATGTACAAAGAATTCATTGTTTCATATCATCAGGGAGTGGTTTGGCAATAACGTTTAGAGCTGCAGACTTAAAATCCTGATCCTGCCGAATTGTTGATAGATAGCACGAACTGCACTTCAACAGGTTCAACTTTGATGAACATACTATCACATAATATCCCTTCAAGCTCTTTTTTTTTCCATTTCATTTACAAAGTAAAATCCTGATTAAAATCATGTGAAGGTAAGTTTGGTTTAAGTATGATAAGCGTGCATTGAATGGTTCCGATGCGAATAAGACATAACTGTTTAAATGTCTGTTTTTAGCACACAGTTTTGGAATTAATTGATGATTATGTCTTGCCAAATACAAAGACATCATATTATGCTTTTAAAAATTGGACACAAAAGCTGTTAAAATGGCTACTTAAAATTATGCGACTATTGACCTTTGAGGTACGTCTGAAGCAAACACCTAATTAATTTAGAAAATTCACATATCTCTTTGTTTAAGGACAGATCAGTACAAAGAGACTATCAGAACTCCAAGCTGCTTGTTTTGTGGCTCACTTTGAACGAAATGGAGATCAAAACTCTGTTGATTGCAGATGGGACTGAATTGGCACTATCGACCTTCTGTTGTATCATGATGATTTTTCTTATTCAATCTAGAATGGATAGCTCAAATCACCAAATTAAAAAAAATTCTTTATTTCAAAAGCACGTTGAACTTGTGAAAACTGATCGTGAGAGAGCTATGTTTTTGTCTTCTTTTTAAGATCAGCTAAGAAGTCGTTTTACAGGCATTTACACCAGAAAACTTATCAAAATGATAATTCAGCAGTTTAACCATCAGACAATGAATTAGCTTCAAGTCATCAAGCAGCCAAGGTAATTAGCAGCAGTAGCTTGAAAGCAGGGGTCTCCAGAGGTGAGAACTTCTACCAATCCGCTCCAAATTCAAGTTTACCAACTTCAGGAGAGTATCAGCCTACCACTATTAGAGAGCAAACCACAGAGATTTGACAAGAAACCTCACAGCTGCTGAGAAAAAAAAAACTTCATAAGACCTTCAGTTTAACTTTAAAGCATCAAAACACCCACAAAGCTCTGTTCACCCATGCATGGATGAACAGAGATCATAAACCAGAGACTAATATTATGAAAAGCTGTAACAGAATCTTCTCCTGTATCTAATCGGTGTTTATGCAAGTATGCTTGTGATTGAGTGAGGGAGATGTCACATTTAATTCAAGATTGGTGTGCAAAAATTCACAAAAACTTGCTGCTTAAATAAAGCTTAATTATTTTTTTAAAACCAAGTTTGGATGACTCAGAATAGTTTAAACATTAGAAGTGAGTCCCAGTTCTTGGATTCCTGACATCATTTCCAGGATTTTCAATTTTTAGGAGTAAATTTTACAAGTGCTGGCTGGTTTGGTCATGAGCCCAGACTGGGCACTCTGAAACTTATTGACTCAATTGTGGAGAGAGACATGGGCTACTCCTCTGCAATTGTCAAGAAGTTGGGGCAGTGTTTTTTTCTAATCAACGTACATGGAACATCAGAGGTTTCGTGAAAAACAGTCTTTATGGAGAGCTTTTGAAAGGTAAATTTAAAAGGACCTTAAGTTTCTTATGTCAGGGAATAACCCTTCACTCACTCCCAAGGCCCTTCATTCTCCATTCACATCATCTCATACTTTCTCCCACAAACAACCTTCATGCCCATTCACCTACTATACACAATATAGAATCAACTAACCCTATAGTGAGAGTAGGATGTGTAAAAAAGAGTATTAACAAAACAGGCATTCATTGTAAACATGTTTTGTATTACAAGGCAATAAAAGTGTAACACATCCAGATCCTTTAAAATTTCAACAGCTGCTACCATTAGAAACCACATAACTTTGTGGAAATAAACACTGCGATGCTAGCAGAGATAAGAGAACCAAAGCTCGGCAGCAATTCATTATCAGGCTCGATCTGACAGTTCAGACTTTATTACCCTGTTGAATCACCTAAACCCTGACTGGATTGAAGCTCTCGCTGTCCAATCTCCATGATCAATTTCACAATATTTATTATCACACAGTTAAAAGGCTTTAAGTGCCAACAGTTTCACTTCTTCATCTTTAAAGGGTCCATTTATTTACTTCTACTAAAGATATTGAATGAATTTACTGATTATGCAATGGAGGGTTTCAGGACTGTTTAAGGAGTAAGGGAAAGAGTATGAGTGTGTGAGACACTGGTGCTCTTGGTAAAAGAAGTCTAGAGGAGGAAAGATGTTATGTATCTGGAGGTGGGGTTAGGAACACATCTCATGGCCCTCTCACTCTCTCCTGAGCAGATAATGTTGGTCTAATTGGCTTTACGTTCTTCTCCCATCTTCCTGTAGACTCAACCACGTTCCTATAAGCAAGCTCTTCATTCCTTCTGCTGACTTCTACACAATCTCCAGTAAGACAGATGAGCACAGCATTCATTGCCTTTTTGGTGAAATTTTTAGAGAATTTGCATATAAAAGCTGATAGTTTTCAAATATTGACAGAATATATCTATAAAGTCCTATTCAAGCCTTCAACAGTGATTGATCAGTGAACCCAGTGCATAACTTTAAATGGAGCTTAAAATCCTCTGCAATGAATTGTTTCACTCCTGTTCAACTGATCACTGTTAGGTGAGAGTATTGACTGTAGCAGTCACATGAAAATAGACTACAAGCTCTTTACAGATCATTTAATTATCAATCAGAGCCTTAACAATCCCCTGGGAAGTAATTCCTTGCACTCGGTTAACCTTCCTTTACCAAGATAGGACCTTGCTCTAAATGTGAGAGAAACTGATGCTTCAGCTCAAGAATCCAACTTGGCCACCTTTGCTTCTTTGGTGACCATAATCTCCAAGGAAACTTGTAGTACACGTCTTGCCTCAATTTTTTTTAGTGGTAACCACAGTTTCTAGTCTGAATATTATAATCACTGAGCAAGTGAATGCATGAAGTTTAATTCAGTTTGGATAAACTATGGGTAGAAAAATACAAAACAAAATTTTAAATTGAATAAGGCATATCTAAACTCATGTATGCACCCATTGAGTTATGTACTTAATTTTTCTGTTATCAATGTGGCTGTGAATATCAGTGCTAATGCAGTGCTACCAAATTCCTTGAGAGAACATATTTTCATATTATCATCATTTTACTAGAAATTGTGCAGTGTATTTCACTTTCCATATTAGAGCTTAAATTGCATTGTTAACAGGCCACAATGTATTGTACACACACTCTTAATCTGACTGCTTCTCCTTTATCTTGGTGACAAGAAAAGTATTTGCAAACTACGTAGTTTCAAAGAGTTCAGTTTTTAAACCATTATTATCTGCATAGAAAATGCTGTCAAGTGAATTTTTTTTTTCATTCTGTCAGTATATTCCTTTATTCTTAAGTTTCAAATGATGGGGGAGATGTTATTTCTCTTGCTTTATGAAGATGAATAATTGGCTGCGGAATTATATAAGTACAATCTTTAAAAAAAACATAAATGTTTTGCCTTGACTCATTGGTTTCATCATGGTGACGAATCATGAAGTATAGTGAATCACTTGTGTTTCAGATAATATTTTGTCTGTAATTTCTGCTTTGCTTTTAACTTTTAAGTAAACCATAACTGAGTTCTAACTTTGTAATCTTTGCTTTAACACCAAGAATGATTATTTATTGATGAAGTCAAAATTAATCAATTGCGTAATCTATATCTGTATTTTCTAGCTGTGGATATCGGCCCCATTTCCAAGGATGTTTTGATTGGATATTGTTTTGTCCTGAGATGTATGTGCCCAGGTTGTTTTCTCATGGTTTAAAAAGATAATTTTGTCTTATCATATTGACTTTGGTGATCTTTAGACCACACAGCTGGACAAAAAAAATGCCCTTATATGGAGTGGTACTTGCAATGGAGTTCAACTGATGCATAGTACATGTTTGAGTAATATCATCAGGATGGATCAACAACGTGGACATTTCCAAAGCATCCAAACTTCGCTGAGCTCCTGAAAGATAAGAGTCATGCCTGGTTCAGACCACTTGTTTTGGATGGAAGAGTCAAAACACTGGAATGGATCTACAGATTTAACTTAAAGGCACGTTGTTTCCTGAATTTGTTGCTGCCACCAAGTTGAATAAAATTATCTTTCCTTCTTTCTTCTTACTCTTTTTATATATACTATCCCCAATATTATCATTATATTGTCTTATAAATATTATCATTATCACTACATTCAATGACCTTCTTGTGTTAACATATTATGGGTACTGTCACTCATTCCTGTTATGCCTAGGATTTAGCTTTGAACTCAAGAGAGACTCCACAGGGACACACAGCCATATTAACAGCTGCATGGACTCCAAACAATGTTTATCATGTGGATACTGTTCAGGAGTGAGTGTGTGGTAGAAAGAGAGAGAAACACAAACATACACACAATTGATAATAGCATCAAAGACAAGCCTCAGTCGAACCATATGACAAGGCAATGTACGGAACATTTGGGGTGGCACGGTGGCTCAGTGGTTAGCACTGTTGCCTCACAGCGCCAGGGACCTGGGTTCGAGTCCCACTTTGGGCACCTGTCTCTGTGTGGAGTGTGCATGTTCTCTCCGTGTCTGTGTGGGTTTCCTCTCACAATCCAAAGATGTGCAGGTCAGGTGAATTGGCTATGCTAAATTGCCCATAGTGTTAGGTGCATTAGTCAGGAGTAAATGTAGGGTTGGGGAATGGGTATGGGTGGGTTACTCTTCATAGGGTCGGTATGGACTTGTTGGGCTGAAGGACCTGTTTCCATACTGCAGGGAATCAAATCTAATCTAATCAAAAAATACTCTATTGTGTTTCAATCAAGAAAGGTAAATGCCAGTTGCCCAATTTTGTGCTTTTTACTGATGTTAAAATTATAATAACTTTATACGAATGTTTGAATCATAATGGAATAACTGAGATTATGACAATAATGTAGAGTCAACCATACAATATCATGAAGGGTATACTTTACAACCTTACACTGATGCAGTTGCTATCTCCAAGCAAACTCAAGAAGCATACTAATAAAGGGATCCTAACAATGAAATAAACTGAAAGTAACATCAAAAAATTCAAACAATGCAGAAAATTAACTTAGTCCTTTCCATAGCACTTTGTGTTCTCTTTCAAATTTTCGAGTATTACATGGGGTCATCACAATGCTTTCTTTGTTTGGATTTTACAGCCAGGTATCATTCCTTGTTTGAACTCTCTCCCATTTATCCAGGCTGGGGACTGCACACAGTAGGCGCTGGTTTGTCTGCACCTGTAACTGGATTCTTCTGCAGCTAACAACAAGTGGCATTCAAATCTGTGGCTATCAGGCTCAGAAGCACAGGTATTACCAAATGTTCCACACTTGGCTCCAGCTCTTCACAGAGCACAGTCAAGCTCACCAATGTTCATGAAATCAGCTCGATCTTCATGTTCTTGAATTTCATTCAAACTTAATATTTTCATTGAAACACTTTATCCATTAGACAAACACTTTGCCAAACTCTATGGATAGAATCTGAGTCACATGGGTTATGTCAAGATGTGCGGTAGGGTCAGATGGAAAGACCAGTGAAGCCAATCTCAATATTGGGAGCATTTACCTCCATCTTTCATGCTTTTTCCAAGCAAGTTTCTTGCCTGGTCGCAGCAAATTGCCAATTAAAGGAAATTGTTGCTAGTTAAGTACCTTATTGATAGCCCAACTTACCTCATCAATATTCAGCTTTCCATCTCTTACTGAACTCACCAAACAAGCAAGATGCCAAGAGAACTTAACCTGCAAACAAGAGCAGGCTCTTGGGGAATTCAGCTCACTGCTTGCTTCAGAGGACGTCCATGTTGGATACTGGATATCAAACTCTCAAGACACGTTCCATGGGCACCAGTCACACAAACCTCACATCCATGGACATTGGCATCTGATACATGCAAATCTGTATGATCCCTCACAGCACATCTCTGATTAACTTATAGGATACTTTTATACTTCAGTACTGCACTGGCAACTGTTATTCAAATACTAGAGCAAGGACACTGTGCAATTTGGGACATGTGCCCAGCTCATGGACTGGATCGGGCTGCATTTCAGAAGGATTCACTTACTCTATTTGTGCTCACTCCCTTTGACCCACCTGGATGTTTGCAGTATTCCTGTCTTACACTGCCTTGTGTTGCCTTTTTGCCCTGTGGTCCCTCTGAGCAAAGATACTGCTCTCCCATTGCTTCTGTCTTTCCTTAATGTTTGGCACAGACACAAAGGAAGGAAGCTCTTCATGGTTGTCAGCAGGCCTCAATCAAGTTAAGGTTCTGTTTAGCAGGCCATGGCACAGTAAGGCAGTGGAAACCTCCAACATCAGTCCATGGGTTTGGAAATGGTCTGTAAGCCACTCAGAGCCAGGACCCTATGGACATCAATGTTGAGGAGCTGATTCTCAGGCAGCCCAGTGCCCTTGGTGAGTTTTTCAATCCTATTGGGTGCTGTTCTCCTCCTGGAATTAGAGAATGGCAGATATCAACGGAGATGAAAGTGAGTGGCACAGCTGTTACCTGGTAGTTTTGGTGCAGGTTGGTGGGGGTCCTGGACAAGTGATAGGACAGCCCAGAGGGCATACCAGGTTAGTAGTGACCGGGGTTGAGGTGAGTGAAAGCGAGTAAGGGGACATGTTGCAGGCAATAGTGAATATGGTGGAGCATGAGCCTTGGTAGAAGGTGAGATAGAGAAATTCTAAGATATTAAAAAGATGTTGGCACCAATGTTAATGAATTGGAGAAGATCATTGACTTTTTCCCTACATTGTTGCACATTCTTTTAGATATTTTAACCTGAATGGCAAACTTCCACAAGGCTGGCATGGTCTGGTGCCTCAGCCTTCACTGCTGGTCTTGGAGGAAGAGGAAGGCTCACAAGTACACCATCCTATCCAGCAGCATCTCCAGGTCTCTGCCTGCCCAGCAAAATGCCCATATCCCCCTGTCTGACATGTCTGGTGCAAATGTCAGGAAGTGCACAGGGCAGCTCTGGATTGACAATGCTTGCCTGGGTGCACAACAGGCTTTTGAAAACTAGTTTCTGGATTAGTGGTGCTGGAAAGGCACAGCAGTTCAGGCAGCATCCGAGGAACAGTAAAATCGACGTTTCGGGCAAAAGCTCTTCATCAGGAATAGTGCAAGTGCAAGGGATGTCAGTGAATTCTGAACTATCTACTGAGTGGCAAGTTATTTTGAGATTGGAGTGTGAATAAAATGGGACCAGAATTGAAGGTGATGAATTTGGAGTAGGTGGTTCATGGGGTAATTTGTTGAGATATAGTGAGAAAATTCACCAGGTCTCACTGCAGAAATCCCTCCAAAAGCCTCAATGCAACTCAGACTTAGCCAGAAATAAATAATTCAGCCCAATATCCTTTCATCAAACATTAACACAGTTTTTTTCCAAAAATGCTGCTCGACCTGCTGAGTATTTCTAGAATTGCCAGCTTCATTTTAGATCTCCAGCATCTGCATTATTTTGCCACAAGGATTCAGATGGTATTGTGATCTCATAGGTTTGTTTTAATGTGGCAATACTTTGGCTTCCATGTAGCATCTCCTCCTTCCAACTCTCTTCACAACAAAAAAATACTTCTATTATTTACTTGTTTAAAGCTTGCATATATAGATGGGAACAGAAATCACTGAGTCCCACGACTGCTGATAATTTCCCTGCAACGTTGTCATGAAACACTTGAAATGGGCTCTACAGCATTGGAACTGTTAGCACTGTTCTTAAATGGAATACTTGTAGCTGTGTAGCAATCACATCATAAGAAGCGGTTAGCATGGGTTTTACACAGGGAAAGTTGAACCCCTCTCTTTGATGATGGTACAAATACACTTGACAGTAATGCAATGATCTGGTTTATTTGTACTTTCACAAATATTTTGACAGAATGACTGTTGCAGGTTTCTTAACTAAGTGAAAGGCACAGGGATCTAGGCCAAAGAAAGCCAGGGTTAAATTAAAATATTTTGAAGTGGAGGGTGCTCAGGAGAAGACATGAAGAAGATCACAGTTCGGGAAGGTCAGGGTTTAAGTATCTGCTGTTTCTAACTTATATAAATGGGATTGCTACTGAAACCTAACGTAAAAATGCCGGACTACGACTCTATTTTAGTGTTATCAATAAAGGATCTGGCAGAAGAAACTATATATTATTAACAAAGCATTGAAAACTTGTACTCAGAATTAGCTGTGCCTCTAAACAAGTTATTCTAGTAGCTACAACTTTGGTATCCATCCAAAAAATGCAAAACTGCTCACCTCGATGCTCTCCACATAAAGCAGAACAAAGCCAATTTGACAAATTACCATCCCAACAGATTCCTCTTAATCATCAACAAAATATTTAAAATGTTATCAACTACATTGTCAAATGGCACTTACCACAAATAATCTGTTCACCAATGCTCCATTTTGCTTCCACCAGGGCCACCTAGTTCCAGACCTCACTATCGCCTTACTCCAAACATAAATCAAAAAGCTGAATACAGAAGTGAGATGATAATGTCTGCCTGTGATTTTGAGACAGTATTTGAGCAAGTTTAGCATCAAAGAATCCAATTTAAATTGAGGCCAATGAGAATTAAGGAAAGCAAACAGAATACTGAGAATGTCTAGTACACTGATCAGATTACTCCTAGAATCCCTTGTTCCATTTTGATCACCGTGGAAGTGGCAATTACAGTTGTTTACCTGTGATTACTTTTAAAGGACTCAATCAAAACATAACTTACCGGATGCATCCACTGTTCTGAAGAGGCAACAATTTCCCTTTGTTCATCTCGAGAAAAACATATGCATATATTTGATTGTTGAAATGATCTGCTTTTGCTCTGTAACAATCATGATTCTGTGAAGAAGCACTTAAAATAAAGGCCTACACTTCAAGGTGCCAAGCTTAATGTGAAATTGAAAAACTGCAAAGGATCAACAGTTTAGCCATAACATCCTGCTCTAAGCTCTAATGTTGTATTGTGTGTGATTGCCTCCAAGACAGACCTTGTAATATTGTATTGTAATCACAAGGATGATCATCTGTGCTACCAGAACAAAGCAAAAATGCATTGTTAGCTTGGTAATTTAACAGTAATTTAACTAAACTGATTTGTAATTCTTTCAAAGGGGAAAGATATTTCAGAGGAGGTAGTGAGCTCACAACTCTGGAGTTCTTGCGGTTAGAATATGTGAGATAGATGAAAATTGAACAAAACTAAGGGTATTCTCACAAAGGAAGGCTTTTCAAAACTGAAAGTAATTACTGGGCATTCTTGACATTTTTGACAGCTGGAACTGAAAGTTTAAGGCTTGACAAGGAAAAGTTGTCTTTAGAATTTTTATGGCCATTTATTATGTTTTTAGTAGTTTGAGTAATACCTTGATTTTCATAAATGACTTTACAAATAAAAGGAGAGGTAGTTAATTATTTTAGCCTGAAATAAGTGCCTCAAGCATTTCTAGCATTCCACATCAACTAGAAATATTATGGGAATTCTATGTAAAATACTAGGTATATTGTAAAAACCATAGATTCATGCTTCAGCTAATCCAGTTGGACAAGAGTCCCAATGTTCAACTTGGTGAAGGGGTGAGATGTTGGGAATGATAAGGATGACAAAACACTTTCAAATGATTGAAAAAACAATTTGATCATATGTTTCATATCTTTCTAAACTGAAGTATCATTCCTGTGGTTTTGCAACAGTGTAAAGGTTTTGAAAGCCAACAGCTGAGATACAGGGGATAAGTTTCTGTCGTGTAAATCCATGCAACCTCCATCAATTCAGAAAAGCACAGTAATTTTGGAAAATCAGTTGATATGATGTCATATTAATTATCAGTGACTGAAGAGTCCCATTTATTCAGTTATAGTCTGGAAGAATGCAGGTCATCCATGGGATTTAGAGATTCCTTGAAAAGTAAAAACCTTAAGCCATTAAAAATCAATGTTCGCAGTGATAAAGAGAAAAATTTTTACTTTGCCCAAGCGCTTCGTATTTTAAAAAGATATGAGTTCGAAGGGAATTATATCTTCAACAACTTGCAATCTATTTCCAATTTAGCCTCCCTTGTTCAGTGACATACAGTGAGCTCAGTATAGGTGACTTGAAATACTGAGTAATTTAAACATACAAAATACTGTATTTAATTGCTGGTAATTAGTTGTAATTTACAATGATGTAAAGTGAAAATTACAATTTGTTTGGGCACAAGAATTAGAACATAATTCTAGGCAATTACTGAACAGCAGTATTTTATTGTTCTACGTGATAGGATTTTGTACATTGTCCAGGAAAGGAAATGCTTTTGAAATACATACGTTGAGATTTTCTAATTTGCATCCCAAGTGTACTGATTCTCTCAGATCACGAATGGGAAAACTCACTGGTTTGAGCTCCAATCAGCGTCTTATCAAATTGTGAGCGTCGATACTGAAATTCCACTTTTGTCAGAAGACGATGTTGCTAGGATGAGTCTTAGAGACTGTTGCAGGTGGGAATATGTCCTTTTCTTTGGGTCTTCTGGTCACATGGAGAAAGGAGTCAGAGGCAAGGGGAAGGCAATGACTTTTAGTAGCCAATCCTCCATTCCATTTTCTGCCCTAGACTGGTGCATATGGAGGCAGTTTTGTTGCCTCTTTTCTTTTTTGTCATGAAGGTAGCTATTTTTATTCAGTTTGTTCAGTCATATTATGGAACACCTCTAGAGCAGGTGGTTCTTATAGTCCAGAGGTAGGAACACTATATTATGCCACAAGACTCCTCCTGCCATTAAGATAATCTCACGTATTCAGGGTGGTGAGGAGTTAAAATCTGGAGTGGACTTCCTCATCAAGCACTTAATTGGGAACAGGAGTAGGCCATTTAGCCCCTTGATCCTGTTCCACCATTCAATGAGGTCATGGATGATCTGTGGTCTAACTCCATATATCTACTTTTGACCCATATTCCTTAATACCTTTGTTTAACAAAATAATTATCTATATCAGATTTAAACTGTGCACCCACTGCCATTTATGTTCCAAACACCTCCCACCCTGTGCGTGTAGAAGTGCTTAACATCTCGCCTTAATTCTCAGACTATGCCTGCCTTGCTAAGATTGTGAGAAGGCATTGAGTGCTTCTCCAGGGTCAATTGATCTAATTATTTGTCCTATTCGCCATCTTCCTCATCACCTCCAGGAAGGGGAATATTGTGCCATAGAGGTACATGATGGTTTAAAGATGATGTGCCTGTCAGGAGGGTAAAGCCCATGCTCTCCTGAGGTTAAAATTCAAGTCTTCCTATGAGCTCATGTACAAGTTCCAGAAGACAAAAAATTGCCTGGCAGCAGCTTGTACCTAAATTCTTCCAAAGTGTTTCCCACTAAGACAACTCAGAGTTAACACAGACCGTGTTCATGAAAAGAAGTGTTGCATGAAGCATAGTGTATTGCAAAAGAGTGGGTTTAATTTTAAGTGTCTAAATATAATAAAAAAACACACACATGCCTAGGCAGGAGAATGTTATACATATCTATGGGGATGTCCATTAAGTATTGGAGGAAGGAGGGGTTACGTATTCATTGATAGAATTAAACAGATTTTTCAGATCTACATAGACATTCATTTTCTGAGTGTATTTTGCCTCAATTATTACTTCTGTTCAGACCTTATTCATTTTACTCCAGCCACACATAATAAAAACAGCTTAGATTCCCAGGTTGCATGGAGAGTGTTTTTTTTCACAAAACCTGCAAAAACATCCACAGTGAAGTGAGCTTTAGGGGAGGCCCATCTTTCAGAGCACAGTCAAATTAGGCTTCCTGCTCCAGAAATGTCACTCCAGCTGACTGAATGATTATCTTACTAACTGTAAATTCACGGCATACATTTAGTGAAATCACAATCAAGAGTTTCTAAACAGATTTCTCCATACTCCTTCCTGTTTAGGCCGAGGAGGAAGAAGAGGGCTTGAAAATTTAAGCTTCAGTTTCATGTTCAGATTTTACTTGTTCCCTGCATTTCATACAAGGTGAAAAACAAACTGTTTAATTGAGGATCCTAAGGTAAGGATTTAAAGAAATCTGCTTTAAGCATAAAGGAACAAGCAAGCTAAGAGCATGTGTTTCTATGCTCTACAAAAAGTAACTGTGAAGTGACACTGTCATCCTTTGATAGCACTGGAATGAACACGATGGATGAACTTTCAAATTAGAGATCACAATTAAAGATGCAAGAGAATATTGTCATGTGGAACTGAACCAACAATATACAGCCCTTGGATGCTTAGTCCTCATAAAATAGCAGCTCATATTTAGCTTTAGAAAGGAATCCCCTGTTAAACATTTCAAGGAAAATAGGTATTTGTCTGTGGGAACAGGATAATGATTGGTCTTTAGCTATTATTTTGCAATAAGAAATTAGTGAAATCATTCATTGTATAAATCCAGACAATTTCAATGATTCCATTTAGTAAGAGGCAACAACAAGAAAATAAATAGAAAGGGGAAAATAAAAACAAGCTATTGATATCAAAGTTTAAAATGTTTTCCACTCTATTATATCATTACATAAAAGAAATGAACTGTCTTCCTACAGTGCAATGGTTGAATGTATTGATGTATAAACAGCATTTTTTTTCTACAGAGTTCTTTGTGGCCAGTTTTCAGATCTAGAATGCTCCAAGGAAAGAAACATACACCAATCAGCTCTTTGACAGATACCAGAAGTTAAAACACAACTCTTGACCACTTTCATGGCTGGCATAGTATGACCACATTATTTGTTAAATAAGATTTTCTACAAAGATACAACATATAAAAACTGTTAAATATATAACTTTAGGTTTCTCAAAATACATTTAATGATCCTGTTTTCAACAAATGTTACTTTCTCATCTAATTTGAGTTTTTTTGTGTGTGCGTGTGGTAGATGGTTGATTGAAATGTGACACAGGCTGCAGGTAGCCAGACATGCTCATTGCGAATGCTGTTTGACAGTAGCTACTTTTATGCTGGGAAAGGAAACACGAGCTGCAAATGTTTCACATTTAGTTCTTTTTTTCTGGTTGAAATACAACATGACTTAAGAATGAGAAATAAGTCAGCCAAACTAAACAGGAGACTAAGATGTCCTCCCAGCATGAGTGTTCATATGTGTCTCTTTTGTGACTGGACATAGACTATTAATCTGTTTCCATGCTCCATTAGATCCTTTAGACATCTTACATCAGACCTGCTTTCCCAACATCAGGAGTCCCTCTATTCTTTTCAACAAAGACTTTACCCGAGCCAGTAATGATTTATTTCAGCACTATGAAAAGCTGAAATCAAATCCTTCAGGAGCCCATTACAATTGAAATCAGTAAAGCTCATTCACAATGAAATAGTGTCCATTTTAACGTTCTCCTTTTGTTCTTTGGTCTATTGTTTTGTGAACAGGTAAAGATGAGGAAATAGATGTATAGATGTCAGAGAGAGTTACACACATAATAGCACAGTGTCTTTGTTGTGGACCCTTCGGTAACTCTTTAGTGTCCCACCTGAGGCAAAGATTCACTGCCTGTTAAGGGCTGATAAAACCAGTTCAGTCTTCTGTAACAGGCTTTCTGAGCGGAAACATCAACTGGGCAACAGCAATCCAACATTAGTTGAAAAGTAGGGACGAGAAGTGTCAAACATGGTCAATATTGCTTCAGTCCAAGCGTAGCTCAGTATTCTACATTTACTGCCCCAGTTGTCCTAATAACAGAATGAGTGAAACTTTAGCTCAAGAGTTAGATGAGATTATGCTGTTTTGACCAGTGTAGAGAAAGAGAAAGTTGAGGAAATAACATACAACAGATGACAGTCCGCAGCAGTAGAATTTGATTCGTATAAGTAGCTCACACAGAGTTCTAAGCTGCTCCTGCAGGGATTCTTTGTTGATGCATTTGTCAGGAGACCTGAAAGTCAATAAAGAAAGTGTGAAAACTATGTTTTACAGTTATTGTCTTCATTGCCTAACTACCTGCACAATCTCACAGGAAGACAAGAACATCCTCAAAGTTTCAAAGTATTAAATGTTTTTTTAAAAATAGGATCAGCATTATCTAAATTGAAAACTGTTAGAAAACTCTAACACATATTAAAAACACCCAAAATAGTAAATAGTAAAAATAGTACAGCAGTCGGCTAAAATCTCCACTCCGAACATCAGAATGCACACACATAACTACCATTCTTTTTAGTTATTAAAGTTCTGAGTAAATCTCATCAACCTCATGTCTCTCATCTGTTGTACTTACAAATAGACATCGCCAGGCAAACAATGTAAATTGTACTCAAAACTAGCCTTCACGTTATGTCAAATTAGGAAATAGTGTTTTGAGCCCTAACAAGGAGGAAATGGTTCACAACTTCTTGTTGCTATGTTGAGCACACATCTGAACCCGTGTTCTTAAGATCCCCGTACGGCATAGGAACAGAGGTAGGCGACACATCTCATTGAGCCTTTCCACCATTCAATGAGATTGTTGTCTTAAAATGATCCAACAATTACTTAGTAAGTTGTGAAGTGCTGTGGGGTTATATTGTTTCACTAGAAATTTATTCATTAGATTTGTTTTTCTGTTTTTTTTAAAGCCGCATTGATCACAAAGCAGTCATACTTTGTGAGTGCAACAATACAGTACACATGTAATGGAAGGAAAATGTTAAATATGGATCAAGAATGATGGCTAATCAAATAACCTTCAACTCCACTTTTCTACCTTTCCCCCATAACCCTCAATTTCCTTAATGATTAAACATTTGTCTATCTCAGACTTGAATATACTTCCACGTTCCTGTTAAGAAAATGTCCGATTGAGCAGTTATTGCAACAACAATGGAGTGGCGAGGAGTCAGAGTGACTGTGATGCTAAATCTGAAGCCATGAGAGTTCAATGAGATTACAATCAATGGTAAAGACTCTCAGGGCACTGTGCCCTACTTCAAGTGAGTGTATTGCAATGGCGGGACAGTATATAGCAAGGATTGTGATGGAAGATGCTGGTAGTTAGTATAAATATACGAGTATGACTGTACCAGACTGCTGTGTGACTGGTACAACAGGTCTGCCAACTTTGGCACCAGTATCCAGATGTTAGTTGAAGAGGATTTTGTCATGCACCAACTCGATCTCCACAACACAGGCAAAAGCTCCATCCAGTTTCTATTAATTTGTTTACCTTCCTGGAGGAGCTTAAGGGTAAACCATATTTGTCTGGGTCTAAAGTCGGATAAATGTCACATCAAGTAAACATTAACAGGTTTTTATTACCACTAAACAGTGAGAAAATCCGATGACTCCATGGTCAGTTTCAAAATTTAACTTCTGAATTTTTAAAGAATACATTCAAATTCTCAAAGTACACAATGAAATTGTAACTCTTATTCTCTGACCAATTGTTAATTAGTATTTTTGGCTCCCATATGAGCGATTTAAATTCAAACCTCCAATGCTCACTGAAACTTAATCTCAAAATGCCTGACCATAATTATTTAAGTGTTTTCACAAAACTGCAATATACTACCTTGGAACTAACAAAAAGTGGGTGGACCAGTCCAAAGCCTCCCTTCACTGCAGCTAAACACAACATTCTGTCATGTTTACCAATGGTTCAGTCGATTCTCATATTCTAACTGAATAAATAGTGCTGGACAAAAAATGTGTAATGAAACAATTAAACTCAAAATCGAAGATATTTTCCAAATTCATCATGCCAAAGTTATACAAATTTCATTTGTTGTCTTAAAATGATCCAACAATTCTTAGTAAGTTGTGAAGTGCTGTGGGATATATTGTTTCACTATAAATTTATTCATTAGATTTGTTTTTCTGTTTTTTTTAAAGCCGCATTGATCACAAAGCAGTCATACTTTGTGAGTGCAACAATACAGTACACGTGTAATGGAAGGAAAATGTTAAATATGGATCAAAAATAACACCTTCTAATACAACTGTTTTATTTCAATGCCACTTCAATCAAACTCAAGCTGCATACTTATTACAAAATGTGTTTCATTCCCAGAAAGTGCCTGTGTATATTCGTGAATATATCACCGAAGCAATTGCACACCATATGATATTGATGGTGCACATTGTTGTGCCAAGTAAGTAGCAGTTAAGTTGGTTATAAGCATCAAGGTTTTTATCACTTTTGAGAGTGAATCAAACTTGAATTCAAATGATAATAATTCTACTTTTGAAGTATTCTGGCCATTGGTGACTCAGCTGCATCCATAAGGTCATCTACAAAACGTATGAAAAACTCAAGATTCTTTTGTGTGAATAAAATAAATCTTAATCATTTTTCAAGACCAATTTTTAAAAATTCATTCACAGGATGAGGGCATTGCTGGCTTGGCAGTATTTATTGCCCAGAGGGCAGTTAAAAATCAGCCACATTGCTGTGGATCTGGAATCACATATAGGCTAGACCAAATAATGATGGCAATTTCCTTCTTTAAAGGGGAGTAGTGAACTGGGAAGGTGTTTTCAACAATTGACAGTCATCATTAGACATTTAATTCCAGTTTTGTATTGAATTCAGATTCTACTAGCTGCCATGATGGGATTTGAACATAGGCCACCAAACATTACCTGGGTCTGTAGAGCAACAGTGCAGTGCTCATACCACTAGACCACTGCCTCCCCTCTTTAAAATAATTGACCTGCGCAGAGATCTTACATGCATTATTGTCAGGGATTTGAGGGTCAGTGTGAAGACTTTAAGAAAGAAAAAAGGAAACACTTGTATTATGAAATCTCTGAAATGTTTAACATATGCTGCTGTTTTGAGAGGTTCTGTTTTACTAATCCTTTTTTGAAAACTTTTCAGTGGTTTGATTTTTTTAAAGAAGGCATTATGTTAACTTATTGTTTAAGCAACTGACCATAGGACCATAAGATGTATAAGCAAAATTAGGCCATTTGCCCATTGAGTCTTAACCTCCATTCGACCAAGGCTGATATGCTTCTCAACTTCATTCTTCTATCTTCTCTCATGACCTTTGATCCTCTTACTAACCAAGAACTCTGTCTTAAATACACTCAATGACTTGGTCTCCACAGTCTTCTGTGGCAATAAGTTACACAGATTCACTACCCTCTGGCTGGAGAAATTCCTCCTCACCTCAGTTCTAAAGGGCTGTCCTTTCACTCTGAGGCTTGGCCCTCAACTCTAATTCTCTCCTACTAGTAAACATAGAATCCCCATTGTGTGAAAGCAGGCTATTCAGCCCATCGAGTCCACACAGCCTCTCCAAAAGGCAGTCAAGAGTGTGGTGCTCAAAAAGCACAGCAGGTCAGGCAGCATTTGAGGAGCAGAAGAGTTGACATTTCGGGTAAAAGTCCTTAATTCCATCCAGACCCACCCTTATGCCCTATCCCTGTAAACCTGTATTTCTGATGGCTAATCCACCTAGCCTGCACATTCCTGGACGCCTTGCAACTGAATCCTCAGCTTGCTGACACATAGACTGCAAGCAGTGAAGATAGGTAACTGCACCTCCTCCACAATAACACAACACTGGAGCCCACCAAAGGATGTGTCGTCAGTCCCATACTGTACTCCTTGCACACCATGGCTGTGTTGCTGAATTCCGAATGATCGCCAGCTACAAGTTCATTACCGACACCATCGTAGTAGGATGGATATCTAACAATGACGAGTCCAAATACAGAAGGGAGAGAGAAGGCTTGGTGACATGGTGCAATGAGAACAAGCTCTCTCTCAATGTTGGCAAAACTAAAGAACTGATCATTGACTTCAGAAGGAAAGGAGAACACACGCCCATCGACATCAACGGAGCTGAGGTTGAGAAGGTGGAGAATGTCAAGTTCCTCAAACTCACTATAACTGACAACCGGACTTCCCACGCAGATGCGACGGTCACGAAGGGACAACAACATCTCTTCTTTCTCAGACAGCTCAGGAAATTTGGCATGTCCGTCAGGACCTGCACCAACTTCTACAGACGCACCACTGAAATCATACTGTCTGGGTGCATAAAATCTTCGAGGAGAAAGTGAGGTCTGCAGATGCTAGAGATCAAAGTTGAAACTTTATTGCTGGAACAGCACAGCAGGTCAGGCAGCATCCAGGGAACAGGAGATTCGACGTTTCGGGCACAGGCCCTTCTTCAGGAATGATTCCTGAAGAAGGGCCTGTGCCCGAAACGTCGAATCTCCTGTTCCCTGGATGCTGCCTGACCTGCTGTGCTGTTCCAGCAATAAAGTTTCAACCTGGGTGCATAAAAGCCTGGTATGACAACTGTTCTACCCAGGACCATCTAAAACTACAGAAGGTAGTGTGTACAGCCCAGACCATCATGGAAGCCATCCACAGACTTCATTTACACAGCTCGCTGCCACAGAAAGACTGCCAACATGATCAAAGACTCATTGCACCCTAGGAATGAGATCTACAACTTCTTTCATCAGGCAGAAAATACAGAAGCCTGAACATACACACCATCAAGTTCAGCAACAGCATCTTCATGGTGGTTATTAGACTGATAAGTGGACTCTCTCGCCTCAAATAATGCTGACCTTGATCTCACTTAGTGCACGCCCTGTGCGATATAACCTCTATGCCTCTGTCTAAACTTTTTACAACCTCTGATCTGTATACTCTTGCTTACTGTGATCTGCCTTTTCATTATACTTTGGTACACATGACAATAAATCAATCAATCAATGAGTTGCCCCATGATTGATCAATCAATCAACAAACCATAGGCAATTCAGCATGACCAATCCACCTAACCTTGGAATGTGGAAGGAAACCAATACACTCAGAGGAAACTCACAATGACATGGGGAGAATGTGCAAACTCCACACAACCAGTTGCCCGAAGATGTCTCTGGCGCTGTGAGGCAGCAGTGTTAACCACTGAACCACTGTGCAACCATCTTGCCACAAATAGCTATCACGTCATATTCCTTTACTTCTATTGTCAGCTTGTCAATCTTGTTAGAAATACTGCATTCTGACTGACAGCATTAAATTTTAACTATTACTATCACTACTTATTCTAATTCAAATATTTGCTCCAGTTTTCTGCTAATATTTTCTGCTTCTCCCTGTCACACTTTAATTATCAAATGCCTTTATACTATTCTGCACTTCTGCTGTCTCATTTCTTTTCAGTTTTTAAAACTTCCCTTCATTTGAACAGCCCTTTCCTCCAGAAACATCCCCCATGTTGATTCCCTCAAGGCCTTTAAATATTCTGTAAGTTTCAATGAGATCCCCCTCTTTCTTCTAAACTCCACTGGGTACCAACCCAGAGTCCACAACTGCCCTTCATTTGACAAGTTTTACATTCCTGGGATCACTCTTGTAAACCTCCTCTGGATCCCCTCCAAGGCCAGCACATCCTTACTGGGCCCAAACCTGCTCACAATATTCCAACTGTGGTCTGATCAGAGCCTGAAACAGTCTCAGCAGTATATCCCTGCTCTTGTATTCTGGCTCTCTTGATATGAATGTTCACATTGCATCTGCCTTTCTAACTGCCAACTTAATCTGCATGTTAACCTTAAGAAAGTTCTTCTTGCTTCAGATTTCCAAAGTCCTTCCCCATTTAGAAAATGGTCTGTGCATCTATCCTCCCCACCAATGTAATCACACCCTTTCCCACACCATTTTCCATTTGCCACCTTTTTGTTCACGTCCAGGTTCTTCTGCAGCCTCCCTGCTACCAGTCCCTTCACCTATCTTTGTTTCATCTGCAAACTTAGTAACAATGCCTTCAGCTCTTTTGTCCAGATCATTAACATATAATGTGAATAGTTGTGGTCCCAACACTGACCCCTATGGAACTCTATTAGTCTCCAGTTTCCATCGTTTAGCCCACTCACTGCCTTCACAAGTAGATATGAAAGGTTGGGCTATATCCTACACTGAGCAGCAAAGTACAGTATGAGCTTCCATTAAAAACAAATATGAGGAAAAAGCATTGTTTTCTCTTTTTAATTAAACATTCATGAGATAATGTGACCATGTTCCAAAAGACTGACTGTGAGTAATGCCATTTTGTTTTGGACATATGAGAAAGCAGTAACCAAATTTGATGTCCTTGTAATAATGATCTACAAGCCGTTTGACCCCTATAAGGTTAAACCGATCTCTCAAAACATTTATAGAATGTGTAATTCCTACAAAAATGATCCGGTGTAAGCAGTGAAGTTGATTAAGCCCTACAAGTACTGGTAAAGTACAGTAAAGGACACCATACATCCCACCAGACCATAGGACTGATCTCTCATTGGAGAGAGACAATAGTGGTGGCTTAACCTGAGGGTCGCCACACCTCAGGTAAGAGGAGAGATTGAGAAGGAGAGTCTTTCATGGTAACCACAGCTGGTGCGGGTATTAAACCCTCACTGTTGGTCTTACTCTGCATCGTGAACCAGCTATCCAAACAATTGAGCAACCAACTCCTACAATATCATGGCAAAGCAAGCAGAGTGTTTTTGTGGCGAAGGCCATCCTTCTAGTATACAATTTTCCTTTAACTGCTATGTGGTTGAGTGGGACTTCACCTGCCTTGTGACATTCCGCTGCCAATTCATACTTGCTTCCAGTTCCACCAAAGGTGCTGGGACATTGTTGCATAGGTGCTCTTTATTCTTCACTGGATTTGCCACTGAAAATATGGCAATACCAATGGAAACGTAACTTCCACAGACACAGAAGCACATGGATATCCCATGACAACTAAGGTGACCTTGACATTAGAACCAATGAATGCAGTACTGATTGGCTGCAACTAACTTCAGTTGTCAGGGCTTATGGAGGCACTGGGTCAGCATAAGATGAGTCAACCAATCCACAGTGCCCAATACAGTCAGTTAGTTGTCCATTCTGTGCAATCAGTGGAAGGAAACATTGTCACTGCCTCAGCTTTAATGCTATGTGAATTTCCAATTTGTCATAAAGAACATCTCAGAGGTTAATTGCAGCTCCTCCACCTGATTCTATTACTGAGTCACTGCCTGGAGATGTGCTTGCTGTAACTCTTTATTACCCCCATGCCATCAGATCACCCTTACTTTCTCCAGATACTGCACAAATGCTGTTCTTGAGAAAATCTTTGTCAGTCTCAAATCTTTTTATTCAGGTCTAAGAGATCCTCCTTGGAAATTGTTGGTCTAAAAATTAAATGCGCAGCTTCCAATGTGCCTCCACAACTGGTAAAACCATGAGAATTCCTTATCCTTATAGTCTTTTAACAGGGACGCATAAAAAAAGGATCATTTTCATTTATCTTCCCAGTTCTTGGATTTGATGGTCAGAAATACTTAAGAGTGGTGGAAAGCAAGGTCAATTTGTTGGTTAACACTTTCCCAACATACCAACACTTACCCAGTTGTGAAGAAAGAACTCATATTATGCAGCACACTGTATTTTTACAGGACTTAACAAAGCACTTCAGAGTTCTTGTTGCATCCTAGACAAACCCGGTGGTCAATTTACATACAAAATTGTCCCACTAACTGCAATGCCTTACATGGTTGGATAAATGATTTTTATTAAGATTGATAGAAAAATTAATGTTGCCAGGATCTCCTGCCCTTTTGCAAATAGTGTAAATTTAATATTTTATATCCACTTAAACAGATGAAGGAAAACACTTCTGAAATTTGTCTTTATCTTGTATACATGTCCTTCCATAAATATTTTATATTCCTTGAAGGGACAATGGCAGACCTGTCAAAGTCTGCCTAACATATATAAATCACAAAATTTTTGTTGTTCAGTATAGTCACATTTCTATTCCCACAGAAAACAGTATTAAAAAATGCAGGACTTGCATTTGTGTAATGTTTAGGATGTGCTGATTTCACTTGACTGACAGAAGATAGCACCACTGTAAACATCAGCCTAGACATGTGTTCAGATGTTCTGGACTGGTCTTGAATCATAACATTCTGATTCAGGGGCAATGTGCTATTTCTCAGCCAAGAGTAATACATCCTTTTGTTTTATTTAGATTCATGAGAAAACGTTGGTTGATCCTCTGCTGTTGTAGGTTTTGATCCAATCTCTCTTTCACGTCATGGGAAAATGTTGGTGGTGGATTAATAGTTTTGCTGAGAGCTTATTAAAAGTGTGTTCCCTCTGAACACACTGTCTGCACAGAATTCAAAGACATTAATGCTCTAAAATGTAAACCCTGAGTTCCGTTGATTGCAAAAAAGGAGGGTTGGTTATACAACATAGCAGGGACAAATATTTTTAAGTAATACCAATATATGGTGTTTTGCTGCCAATAAAGCTCTTCTCTTGTTATTAATATTAAGAAACAGTATCTCAGTAGGAGCACACCTGAGAGTCAGGATTGGTTGTGGGTTCATAGTCCCACCCCATAGATTTGATGAATTCTGACCCGACCCTCCCATGCAGTACTGAAGGTGAGCTGCAATTTCAGAGGTGCAACCTTTCAGATGAAATATTAAAGAAAGGCCCTCTCATAGCTCATACCATATTTCTTAATGGGCATCATTTTATTAAAGGACATGCAAATTCTCCAAACTAACCTGACAAATATTTATCCCTGGAAGAACATCTTAAAAAAATAGATTATTTAACCACTATCCCATTGTTGCTTGGAATGACCCAGCTGTACATAAGTCCGCTGCTGCATTTTCTACATTGTTATGGAGACTACACTTCAAAAAATAGTTAGTAGGTGGTACTTAATGAGCAGTAAATTTCTTTGGGACATCCCAAGGTAATGAAAGGCACTATACACGTGTTAGTTTTTCTTTTATATTGTTTACTGGAGTGGTGTGGAGTTGGGGGGTGGGGGATGATGGATCGTAAGAAATCTGACTTTAATGAAATGAAATCATCAAGATTGAAAATGATATGATTGGACAGTGATGGGACTGTCATTATCCTTTCCATGAATGTGCAATTCAATATTCAACAGGAATAGTTGTACACAAGATAAAGATAAAGGTCAGAAGTTGTCCTTTGATTTCACAAAAAATCTTAACTACTCAATTTAATAAATAGACTAGCAAATTTCCCTTTATTATTTGAAGAAAAATACGTGAACCTTGTCTAGGTTGCAGAGCCCCCTTCTGGTCCTTTCTGAAATCTTATTTCATCTTTGAAAGGATTAATAGAAATAATGGAATTTGACAAGTTACAATAAACCTACTTAACTCTCAGTGGATCGTAAAAGCAAATTAAATTATATGTTCCTAGTGGCTCTGGAAGCTACTAATTCCTTTTTCTGTACATTCCTTACTGCCATTCTAGTTCTGTCACTTTTTTCTGAATATCATGAGCAAAATACACCCATGCAAGAAAAATTAATTTGGAGCACTATGATTTCCATACACCTGTTAAACAGCTAGTTTTTTTTACACAATAAAGCAAAATATTATGTGGTTTCGTACAATAATATGTGAAGTAAACACCAGAAGATACACTTTATGTCCTTTTTTCGAAAGTTGATCATGCATAAAATAATAAATTCTAGCCTCTGACAATTTTAGATTTGTTGCAGTGAAGTCAGCAGCAATGTTAGGCACACTGACAGGGCATGAAGGATGCACCCACAATCCCAAATTCTGAAAAGCATCCTTTATTGCACCAAGTGACACAAAGCACAGTAGCCACACAGAACAGAGTATAATGTCCACATTCCCTGGGAAGTCAAGTTGAGCTTGAGTGAATCATAGGACTGACTACAAGACTGACATCTTTATTAGCAAATTCCCTCAATTTAGAATAACTGCTCTTTTTGAATACATTGATGCTTGGATTGTATCCTTGATTGTTTCTTCGGTGATGAGAAAGTCACGTAAAAATATTTTTATCAATTCTGTATAGCCCAAATATAGCCCAACGTGGGGCTGGCATTCAAAATAAAATGGAGAAGAATAATATTTCAAAGTTACTGTGGCATTTCAGTGGCAGCATCTGTAGCAAACTTATACTGGATAATATTGGGATTCCTGCAGCATACTCTACACAACTTGACATGCAAATTGTATTCGAATACAGGAGTTATCACCCAGGACAGCAGAGTGCTTAGTCAAGGAAAGGAAATAAGGATGAGCTTTTGCAACTGGCATATCAGGGCACTTGTTCATTTTCTACATAACAGGACATATTTGCAGTTTTGGATAATGTCGTGGCTTTAAGATAAAGGGAACAATGGTGAGCTGTCTTAGAACAGGAGAGCCATCGAAAAGGGGACATTTAAGGCATGCCACTGGCATAAATAATAAATACAGCAGGGAGCTATACAGCTACTAATAAATAAGCACTAATAACAATACCAGTGCAAACTTTCTTTTTGAAGGTGTAAACAAAACATATCAAATTATAGTAAAATAACACAACTCTTAAGATCAGTATTGGTTAAAAGCCTAATTGTAATGATGTCAGAGCTTAAATGCTGTTACATTGCAATTAGAAAGCATCCCACAATCAGGATTCATATAGATTTCATCTGCTAGGTCTTTTTCCATCATTTAAACTTCATGAAATTTTGAGTTAATGCTGTATAATTTTGCAATTAGAACAAATGAATTTTGTTGTCATCACATCAAGTTCACCCTGCAGAGTGTGTACAAGAAATACATTATTGTTTGCTTGCAGTAAATGTACAGAGGAACTTTCTTTGCTCTGAGGTGATCATGGGGAGAAATACGTAATGTGAATTTGTTTTCCTCAGCTGAAAACATGGAAATCAGAATGAAAATAGTAGGAAGATTTACATTAAATATTTCAGTTGGTAATATGAAATGGTTAGTGCCTTTATTACAGTCTGAGAAGATGCAGCAAAACAATGTTTGAAAGAAAATTAGAATAACTAACTTAAGTATTATTAAGACTGGGTTCTGTAACACCAATTTGAGGATCACATTCATATACAAGCTTATCTCAACCATTCAAATCAGATGATGATTTAGAATAGGGATGAGAGTTTGGACATAGTCTCTGACTAATGAGGGCTGAATTTCTTTACTGCACCTATATTTGAATACTTCCACTGACAGATGACTAAATACAGTCGAGATAATCCTTGCTTACTATTGAGAAAATGGTATTACAGAATAAAATTGATGTGAATCTGTCATAATATGGAAATACAGAGTAAATATATCATTTACATGAATACGTGGATGCTACTGTCTAGAATGCAAAGCAAATGATGATTAAAAAAGCACAGCAACTGTGATCCATTTTCTCCCTCCCTATTCTGTTCAGAATTCTCCCTACTCTTCTCCCTACTCTTATTAGTGACAACTTGATTTGTGAAGTGACCCCATATGGCCTGAGATGAATTTCTAATGGATAACAATTCTCAGCACAGCTAATTCAGCTCTGAGAAACTGAAGGAGTAGAGAATAGAGGATACATGCAATAAAGTGGCTGGTCTTTGCACAGTAAGTTTTGGAATGCATTAACAGGGCCAAGTCAGGGCACCTGGCCTAGCAACACTGCTGACCTGCACCAGACCTGATTTAAGTGCAGTACTAACCACTGTTCTCCGACAGTGGAGCAATGTCGAGTCCTCCAGCGCTGTATCAAACCCCAGCCTATAAGCAAAAAGGCACAGTGTCAGGTCAATTTAAAAAAAACTTTTCCATAAAATGTGCTAAATGATTTGTATTTTGGGCATAAAATTTAAGGTAAAAAATACGTTAGCAGCTCATTTGTGATCATCCTTTCAAGGACAGCGATTTCCAGTTATGTACCTAATTAGATATGATACAGTGTGCTAGGTATGTGGTTCATAACTACCAACCACTATTGCAATGCATTCTTACCTTGTCCCAACAATGAGTTGACCTGATTGGGACACAAGGCAGTGGTGCAGATGAAATTTAATTAATTCTGCAAACAAATGAAGTTGTGTTGATGACAGGCACCAGGATACAGCAGTGACAGAATCATTAGTCACATACACAGGTACAGTCATCACCATTTATCACCAACCTATTTCGGAAATCATCATTATACACTATTTTACAGCTACGAAAATATTAGTTTGATATTAATTGGAATCTTCTTTTAAATAAATTATTTGCACATCCTGAGAACTGTTTAATTTGCAGATGAAAGATCATGTGCAGCTACCTTTTCTGCCACTCTTGAGCACTGGAATTGTGTTCTACCTACATTAAAGGCACAAGTATTATGAGTTGGAGAAATGGACTAAAATGCTTCTCTTCCAAACTAACAAAACTTGCACCTAATTTAAAGAAACAAACTTATAATGTGGCAATAGCTACTGATCAAAACAATAAATTTGTGTTAAATAAATCTCCATTCATTTGGCACTTCTCGCATCCTCTCGACATCACAAAACACTTTACTTCAAAAAGAATTCCCTGGCTGTGTACACATTGCTGTTACTGCAAACAACCAACTCCGGGCGGCCAGTTATTCACTCTGAACTAACATTACTGGAATGGATTTTCCAGTCATTGTCATACAATTGCTTGTGGGAGCTAACTGTCTTGTGAATTGGTTGTCACATTTCTTACATTGCAACAGTGACAGTTTGTCCTTGAAAAAAAATGTTTAGAGTCAGAGAATCACAGAACTGTATAACTGCAGAAACAGACCATTTGTCCAGGCTGACCACATAGCCTAAGTTAACATAATCCTAGATGCCAGCATTTGACCCATATCCTTCCATCCTTTCCTAATCATATACTCATCCAGATGCCTTTTAAATGCTTCTCACCTTAAACCTGTGCCCTCTAGTTTTGGACTCCCCTACCCTAGAAGAAGACCTTGGCTATGCCCCTCATAATTGTATAAACCTCAGAGACCCATACACCAAGGAAAATAGCCCCAGTCTATTCAGCCTCTCCCTATAATTCGAACTCTCCAACCCTGGCAACATCCTTGTAAATCTTTTCTGCACCCTTTCAAGTTTCACAACATCTTGCCAATAGCAGGGAAACCGAAATTGTACGCAGTTCTCCAAAAGTTGCCCTAACTGTCCTGTACAATTGCGACATGACAGCCCAACTCCTATACTCAATGCACTGATCAATAAAGGCAAGCATACCAAATACCTTCTTCACTTTTCTGTCAACCTGTGACTCCACTTTAAGGAACTGTGAACCTGCACCCCAAGGTGTCTTTGTTCAGATACACTCTGCAGAACCCTACCAATAAGAGTACAGGTACTGCCCTGATTTGCCCTACCAAAGTGCAACGAGGTCCCATGGTACTCTGAGATGACAATCTTCACTGTCCACTATACCATTAAGTTTGGTGCCATCTGCAAACTTATTAACCACATATGTTCACATCCAAATCATTTATATAAATGACAAAAAGCAGTGGACCAAGCACTGGTCCTTGCAGCACATTGCTGGTCACAGGCCTCCACTCTAAAAAACAACCCTCCACCATCACCCTCTGTCTTCTACCTTCAAGATGTGGAGGAGCCAGTATTGGACTGGGGTGGACAAAGTTAAAGATCACACAACAGCTGGAGCAGTGAAAGCTAGCACTTCCAAATAAACCTGGTGGATTATAACCTAGTGTTGTATGATTTTTAACTTTCTACCTTCAAGCCAGTTTTGTATCCAATTGGTTAGCCCTCTCCAGATTCCATGTGATCTAACCTTGCTAACCAGTCTACCACATGGGACCTTGTCTAAAGCCTTGCTGAAGTTCGTATAGACAACATCCACCACTGTGCCTTCATCAATCTTCTTTGTCACTTCTTCAAAAAGCTCAAACAAGTTAGTAAGATATGATTTCCCAAGCACAAGGCTGTGTTGACTATCCCTAATCAGTCCTTACCTTTCCAAGTTCATGTAAGTCTTGTCCCTCAGAGTGTCCTCCAACAACTTTTCCACCACTGACATCAGTGCTCGTCAATCTTTAGTTCCCTGGCTTTTCATTACCACCATTCTTAAATAACGGCACCACATTAGCCATCCTCCAGTTTTCTTGCACCTTAACCATTGCTATCGATGATACAAATATCTCAGTAAAGGGCTCTGAAATCATTTCCCTAGCTTTCCACAAAGTTTTGGAAACATACGATCAGGGATTTATCTACCAAGTACGTTTTAAGACATCCAGCACCTCTTCTTCTTTAATATGGCCACTTTTCCAGATATCTCTATTTACTTCTTCAAGTTCTCTAGTTTCCATATCCTTCTCCACATGATATGGAAATATGATATGGAATACTCATTTAGTATCTCACCCATCTCCTATGGTTCCACACATAGACCTTGTTGATCTTTAAGAGCCCCAATTCTCTTCCTAGTTAGTCTTTTGTCCTTAACAAATTTGTTGAATCTCTTTAGAATTCTCCTTAATCGTATTTGCCAAAGCTATCCATGTCCTATGTTTGCCATCCTGAGTACTCTCCGACTGCACTTATATTCCTCGAGGAATTCAATCAATCCCAGTTGTCTATACCTGACATATACCTCTTTTTCATGACCAGAGCCTCAATTTCTCTAGTCATCTAGCACTCCCTACCCATTCCAGTCTTGCCCTTCACACTAACAGGAATATAATCTCTGGATTCTCACTATCTCATTTTTTTGAAGATCTCTCTCTTTCCATCTGTCCCTTCACCAGTGAATATCCTTCCCCAATCAACTTGTCAAAGTTGATCTTACTCCAGTTTAGGTCAGGTCTATCCTTTCCATAACTATTTTAAAGCTAATAGAATTATGATCACTGGCCCTAGAGTGCTCCCCCACTGACACCTCAGTCACGTGTCCTACCTTATTTCCCAAGAGAAGGTGTAGTTTTGCTCCTTCTCTCGGAGGTACATTCACATACTAAATCAGAACATGTTTTTGTACACATTTAAATTCCTCTCCATCTGACCCTTTAACACTATAGCAGTCCCAGTCTATGTTTGTGAAGTTAAAATCCCCTACTACTACAACCCTATCATTTTGACAGATATCGGAGATCTCCTTACAAATGTGCTTCTCAATTTCCTGCTGACTATTGGGTGTGGGGGGGGGGGGGGGGGAGAAGGGGAGGGGGGGAGTAGTTGGCCCAGCTATAATACAATAAGGTGATCCTCCTTTTCTTATTTCTCAGTTCTACCCAAATACCTTGACTGGGCATACTCCCACGAATATCCTCCGCAAGTACAACCCTAATGTTATCCCTAGCCAAACACACCACTCTCCCTTCTCTCTTGACCTCCATTCTACCCTTCCTATTGCATCCATACCCTCGAACATTAAGCTGTCAGTCCTGCCCTTCCCCGACCACATTTCTGTAATTGCTATGATATCCCAGTCTCATGTTCCCAAACATGCCCTGAGGCCATCTGCCTTAACTGTCAAACCTGTTTCATTAAAATAAATGCAGTTTAATTGGTCAATCTTGCTTGTCTTGATTATTCAACTCACTCCTTTTCTCAACTGTACCATCCTCAGACTTATCTTGAATAGCAATAGCAAATCTCTCCACTGGGACATTGGTCCCCTTCTAATCGTTTGGTTGTAAAGTGTTTAGGAAGTACTGAATTTATGAAAGGCACTACAGTAACACAAGTCATTTTTTAAAAAAAGTTTTAGCTCACTTGTTGTGAAAGTTTTGTAGTATGCATGTGCATAAGGAAATCTGACCAGAACACCATGGATCATATATTATGACACTCCCACCCAGATAGCACACGAATTGGTGTGTGATGAAGAGTTGAAAATGTGTTGCTGGAAAAGCGCAGCAGGTCAGGCAGCATCCAAGGAGCAAGAGAATCGATGTTTCGGGCATGAGCCTCATTCCTGAAGGGCTCATGCCCGAAACGTCGATTCTCCTGTTCCTTGGATGCTGCCTGACCGCTGCGCTTTTCCAGCAACACATTTTTCAGCTCTGATCTCCAGCATCTGCAGCCATCATTTTCTCCTAGTGTGATCAAGAGTGCCAGTTATTTTAAGAAGCAGTTGACACTACTGAACTTTAGTTGGTGTCAGTATCTGCTCCAAAATTTGGCACAATTGCCTTTACCAACCAGTCTGGGTCAATGAAGATATTGAGCATTTCAATTAGTGGTTCAAATCATTACAACCAGGTGTTGCAGTAGGAAAACTGGTGCACACTTGCATCATTTTAGTGCAGCAAGTCAGCTTCTGATTATTGTACCTTCTCCAGTTGTTGAGATCAGAATTATACACAGCATTAAGCACAAATTCATTTTGCTGACCAATGAACATGGAATAGCTGATTCAGCATACACAGGGCTAGAAGCCATCTGCTTCTAAAGGCAATGTTCATGTATTGGAGAGGTCACTGCAAGTACCTGAAAATCCATCTCTCCTTGCAACTGAAGGAGAAAAAAACATTCTTTGCTTCAACAAAACCAAGATCTGTGTATGAAGACAAAGTGGGAGAAACCATCTATTGTTCACAATTGCTGAATCTTTGCAACGTTAAATATGTATTTAGTAAATGTCCAAAATAAATGCACTTGCCAGGAATGTTTACAGGTCTGACTGGATGAAGCACTAAAGGTTCTGGTGCATGGTAGACAAATAGATCATACATTTGTGACATTATGTTAAAAGTATAATATATAGATAGCTAAGACAAAGATCCACCAATTTGCCATCACCTACTGGATGTCTGACCATCTTTATTTAGAAGGAATCCTGATAGCTCTTATCAGAACCGAGACACTGGTAGCTGAAACCTTGGTTCAAAAAATACCCTTCACTCAGATTGAATGTACTATAATTTTCAGGGGTTGCAGAATCAAAACAAGATAATCTTGCTTGAATTAAGCCAAGGAATATCTTTAGAAATGAACAAAATACAAAAGTTAAGTCAAAGTTAGGGCGGCACGATGGCTCAGTGGTTAGCACTGTTGCCTCACAGCACCAGGTTCCATTCCAGCCTCGGGTGACTGTCTGTGTGAAGTTTGCACATTCTCCCTGTGTCTGCGTGGGTTTCCTCCGGGTGCTCCGGTTTCCTCCCACAGTCCAAAGATGTGAAGGTCGGGTGAATTAGCCATGCTATATTGCCCATAGTGTTAGATGCATTAGTCAGAGGGTTCGGAGGGTCGGTGTGGACTGGTTGGGCTGAAGGGCCAGTTTCCACACTGTAGGGAATCTAATCGAAACAAAGATTAGTTGCTAACTAATTTTATTTATAATTCGAAATGGTACTGATGTGTAGTACCCATTTTTGTTTAAATGGCAAACATTACCAGCAAACATGCTTGGAATAGTGACTGAATTTGACGGCTGAACAGTGTTGAGTGAAGATGCAGAATTGCCATGGCTTGATCATTGATACCCCTCAGGCTAAAGGACAACTGATATTGTCTGATCTTGTCTATCTCAAAAACACTGCAGATCCATTATCCCTTATCTAATCAGACTATTTAGAAATAAAAGTAGACCATAAACTACTAAAATTCATTGTATTTCTGTTTAGCTATTGTATATTTTTTAAGGATCCTGTTAGAGAGATTATCTCTGTATGGTTACGGTCCTGGACTCTTTAGGCATCTAAAGTGTACTTTATTGTGAAATATATAACTGTGGCTAGAGATCATTATCATCACATTAGCAGATGATGCTTTACATTATCTTGTGATATTCCTCTTATGTACTATTTTCACTGAACCATTAACTATCAAAATAAATAAGTAAATTAGGACCAAATTTGTATCAACAGAGAGAATAATTTCCTGAAAATGCATTAAGTTCCCGCCCACTATGATCACATACTTTCGGCACAATGGATCAGGAGTAAACTTCAGCAATTTGGTCCCTTGAACCTGTTCCACAATTCATTATGATCATGGCTGGTCTGATCATTCTCTTTCCTGCTTACTGCTCATAACCCTCGCATCTGTTGTCATCCAAAATCTGTCTTGAAAATATTAAATGAGCCAACCTGCACTGCTCTCTGGTGTTGAAAATTTCAAAGATTAACAACCTTCTGAAAGAAGAAATTCCTCAATCTCATGGGTAAACAGGAGACCTCTTATTTTAAAACTGTGCATGAAACAGACTTGGTATTGTCTCACCAATATCCTGAACATTCATAGCAAGGCTCTTCTACATTAATATTCCACTGCCTTAACAGTAAAGTCCAATACTCCATTTGCCTTCCTAATTACTTGCTGTACTTGCACGCTAATGTTCTGTGATTCATATACAAGGATACAAACTCAACTATATAGAGCATTCTTGCAACCTCTTACGATATGTGTTCTACACAACAATTGGCTTTGCCACCTATCTCAGTATTATCAGCTAATTTAGCTACAACATTCTCTGTCCCTCCATCCAAGCTATTAACTTAGATTGTAAATAGTTGATTATTAATACAGCTTATCTTACAGAATTAGTTTTCTTATCACTTTTCAAACTGTGATTGAGGAAGCATTGACAGTAATGATGTATCACCAGTGCATCTTGATCTACAGCATATCAAAAGTTCAGATCAGATTCCGTACAATCTTCTATTAATTATATTCTTGGATACAAGATTACAAGTCTTTAGATTTGAGTCTAAAGACTCCGTAGAAGCTGCTTTGGCTAAAGCTACACTTCATCAGATTTTGCTTTCAGATTTCCAGCACACAGATTTTAAAAATTCTGTTTGACGATTTGACAGCACAAGCTTTCCTAGCTTTGTGAAAAGGGTGGCATTAGTGGTTTGAACAGTTGCTGAGTTACCTGAACATAACCTACCTGTGGGAGTATCTAGGCACAACCAGCGAAAGTGGGGGAGGGGAAGATTACAGCTACAGTCTGACAAATGCAGCAAGGACAAAATGACTGATGAATGGCAGGAGCCATTCATCAATAGGCCTGGTAGTGTGTGTGTGTGTAGGAGAGATTAGAGGTATAATTATTAAATTGACATCTGTCTTATTCTGAGAGAGAGTTTGGCTTGCAAGGAATAATGAAGTAAAAATCAAACTGTAATTAAATGTGCAAATATCAAAAAACTTGGAGGCAATCTGCTGTCCCTAAGAATGTTGAAGTAGCCATTGAGAGTGTCATTGAACTTATAGCAATGACATGGCTGCTGTTTTTGGCTAGTGAATGCAAATTCTATGACACCTCCACCTCCTTCTATTTGACATAATCCAACACCAATCTTCAGCTATAATTTCCCAAGCCCTCAAAAATATTATCACCAGAGATCTTCTTCCCAGGGTGTCCAAACTCATAGAATCCAACCCCTTGACAGTCCACTTCTATCTGCTTCCCGAGTTCTACAAACAGGACTGCTCTGATAGCTTCTTGGTTCAGAGTCGAGAGTGTGGTGTTGGAAAAGCACAGCAGGTCAGGCAGCATCCGAGGAACAGCAGAGTCAATGTTTTGGGCATAAGCTCTTCATCAGGAATAATGAAGGTCTTATGCCCGAAAAGTCAATTCTCCTGCTCCTCTGCTTCCATCCAGAAAGGCACTTTTTGACTCTGGTCTCCAGTATCTGCAGTCTTCACTTTCTCCTAGCTCCTTGTTTCAGTTTAGCCTTGCCTCAGGAAATCATTTCCTTCTATCATCTCTGGAGTTTGAAAGAGATATAGTCTCTTTCAACCTATATCTGTAACTCTGCCCGTAACTGGTTCCATTTATCCCCTTTCACCAGTGTCTCTATATGTTCTTTACAACCTACAATGGACTGCAGGCTCTTCATTTCTTCCTTCAACTGGGTCCAAACATTCCCCAAGCACCATTTTTCTCCTCTCTGTATTCTGTACTGTCTCTTATATTGAACAACATCCCTCTGCTCCAGTCACTTACTCCACATATAAGGTATCTCTATGGGGACTTGTAACCTGGAATAAGAGATATCCACATTCTCTACAAAATTCACTTCATAGCCAAATACTGATGAAAATTGTTGATTTAATCCTTACAATATTAGATTTACTAAGGCAAAACTGGTCTCAAAATTCAGTGTTGATTGCTAGTCATCTTTTAGGTAAATCAGCTTTCAAAATCAAATTTTAAAATATTGTACCCAAGAATATAATTAATAGAAGATTGTATGAAATGTGTTCTCAACTTTCAATATGCTGTAAACCAGGATGCACTGGTGATACATCATTACTGTCAATGCTTCCTCAATACACAACACAGCAGTGGGATTTTATCACCATGCTTCAGAATTCTACCATCAGGGTCAAATAAAGGTCCCATGACTGCATTTGCCAGACACCAAACAGAGGGAGTTTTTCCTAATTAGCCATTTCCATGCTCACCATCCCATTAAAAAGAAGGAAAATGGCCCAAATACAGGGCAGACAGCTCTAGAACCTTGATTGCTCAGTGCAGAGGAGTGAAAACTGCTTAGGTAGGTAGGAAAACCCAAGGGCACCCTGGAATGAAGGCAACCTCAGAGGCGTAACAATGATTACATCTTATATAGGGGAAGGTGGTTGGTCCCACAGAAAAGAAGGGAATGTTCTCTTGGAGGATTTGTTGGACTGTGGGATTTGCCTTTCTTGCTCTTGGCCACATTTTTATAAATCTCCTTTATAATGTTTTTATAAACTCTAGGATCACTTCTGACTTAAATATGCCCATTAATGGGGGGAGGAAGGCAAGTTTGCTTTGTCATCCACTTGTATTTGAGATGTTTTTAAAGTGCTACACCTATGATTCAAGTGTTGAACAAAAAATCTCCTGGGAAATTCTATTAATTTCAGTTAGCTTGCACCATATATTCCTAATGTTGCCTCTGAGAAGGGGGTAGTGAGCTGCTTTCTCGAACTGCTGCATTCCATGTAGGTAGCCCCGCATTGTCTTTAGGGAGACAGTTCCAGGATTTTGACCCAGTGACATTGAAGGAACAGTAATATATTTCCAAGTCAGGATGGTGTGTGGCTTGGAAACATATTTGCACATGGTGTTTCCATATATCTGCTGCCCTTGTCCTTCTAAATGTA
Source organism: Chiloscyllium plagiosum (assembly GCF_004010195.1). Classification (NCBI taxonomy): domain Eukaryota; kingdom Metazoa; phylum Chordata; class Chondrichthyes; order Orectolobiformes; family Hemiscylliidae; genus Chiloscyllium; species Chiloscyllium plagiosum. The sequence continues at coordinate 23,031,947 of NC_057732.1, read as the reverse complement.
AGTGGTCATGGGTGCGCATGGTGCTATCTGAGAATCTTTGGTGAATGTTTTATGGTGAAATTTGTAAATAGTACACACCGTTGCACTTGAACATCAGTGGTGGAGGGAGTTGGTGTTTGTTGATTTGGTGCCAATTAAGGGGGCTGCTTTGTCCTGAATGGTGTCAAGTTTCTTGAATGTTGTTGGAGGTACAGCCATCCAGACAAGTGAGGAGTATTCCATTATACTCCTGCCTTATGCCTTGTAGATATTGGACATGCTTTGGGGAGTTAGTAGAAGAGCTAGTAGGTGAATTAGCCAAGCCAGGATTCCCAGCGTCTGACCAGCTCTTATAGCCATATGAGTGGCATGTTGGCTCAGGGATTAACACTGCTATCCCACAGCACCAGGGACCTAGGTTCAGTTCCAGCCTTAGGCAACTGTATGTGTGGAATTTGCACATTCTCCCTGTGTCTGTGTGGGTTTCATCTGGGTGCTCTGTTTTCATCCCACAATCTAAAGATGTGTAGATCAGGTGAATTAGCCAAGCTAAATTGCCAATAGTGTAGGTTATTAGTCAGAGATAAATGTAGGGGAATGACTCTTGGTGGGATACGCTTTGCAGGTCGGTGTGGACTTGCTGGGCTGAAAGACCTGTTTTCATACATCAGGAATTCTAATTCACAGTATTAATATTACTAGTTAATCCTTAAAGGATTGGAGGGCTTCCATAGAGGCTGGTATAGAAATCTGGAAAAGCAGTATTTTTTTTCACTTTCTATATTTGAAGTTTAAATTTTTTCACTTTTGAAACCATCACAGTTTAACAAATGTACTATTACTTTTCAGGACTACTACTTTGAACTAATTTTTAGACAACTGAAAGGAGCATGCATTTCTGTTCAGGAACATTGATGTCTCTTAAAGTAGCTGGAGAGTTAAATTACTGATGAAACATTGGGTTCAGTTCCACATTCATTGGTTTATGATCAGTGATAAAAGATGTTGGGATGAGCACACTGTCCACAAGTGATATGATATGGTTTTAAAGATGGTATCTCAGGCTTCTTCAGAGCAAAGATTCCATGATATTTTGTAAATAAGTGACATTTTGCGAATTTTGCCTCTGAATAAATTTGATTTATGCTGCTATTTTATTCATGTGCTTTTCCCACAGTTTTCTTTTTACCCCCTGCTTAACCTGAATTGACTCATCATTGGTAATCTGCAACCAGCTTATTCAAAATTAAGATACAACATCTTTTTTAAAATTTTCAAAATGTATGCATTTTTCTTTGAACTTGAAATATCTGGGTTAAAACAAGAACACCCCTAAGCAAATTGTAATGACAAGTGCTAGAAAGGAATTTAAACAAACCACAAAAATATTGTTTGTGCACAGCATCTTCCTGATGATCAAAAATATTGCCTTGAGTGCAAGGATTTTGTTGAAATTTATTATTATAATACCATAAAGGATTAAGAAGTAAAATAAATTTCTGGCTTGTTTCTGAGGCTCCTGATTCAACTTACTGGTCATGAATTGTGTTTTGCTCCCTCAGGGTTTTTTTATAGATTCAGCCGACATAGTCAGAAATGAAGTAAGTTTTCATTGAACACACATTGATGTTCTTGTTTTGTTTGTTCATGGGATGCAGATGCTACTGCCTTGATCAGTGTTTATTGCCCATCCCAAGTTGCCCTTGAGAAAGGGTTGGTGAGCAACCTTCTCTGGGATTTTGACCCAGCAACAGTGAAGGAATTATGATATTTTTCCAAGTCAGGATGGTGAGTGGCTTGGAGGGGAACTTGCAGATGATGGTGTTCCCATGTATTTGCTGCCCTTGTCCTTCTAGATAGAAGTGGTCATAAGTTTGGAAGATACAGCCTAAGAAGCTTTGGTGAATTTCTGCAGTGCATTTTGTAGATATTACACATGATTGCTACTGAGCATTGGTGGTGGAGGGACTCAATGTTTGTGGATGTGGTATCGATCAAGCGGGCTGCTTTATCCTAATGATGTCAAGATTCTTCAGTATTGTTAGAGCTGCACTCATCCAGGCCGGTGGGGAGTACTCCAATACACTCCTGACTTATGCCTTATAGATGGGAAGTCAGGAGGTGAGTTACTCGCCTTAATATTCCTATCCTTGGACCTGCTATACTTGCCACACCATTTGTATGTCTAGCCCAGTCAATAGTACCTAAGGCAAATCAAGAATGGGGAGAAGCGGCAAAGGTAATGTGTTTGAACATCATGCAATGATGGCTTGATTGTCTTTTGTCATTTCCAGACACTTAATTGTGTGAACGTAGCTTGCCATTTTGGAACTCAAACCCAGATATTCTCCAGGTTTTGCTGCATTTGGACATAGGCTTCTTCAGTATCTGAGAAGTCATAAATGATGCTGAACATTACGTAATTATCATACACATCCGCACTTTTGATCCTAGGATGGAGGAAATGTCATGAAGCAGCTGAAGAGGTTTGAGCCAACGACACGCTCCTGAGGAACACCTGCAGTGATGCCTCAAGCAGAGGTTCCTAACCTCCAAGAAGCAAATCATCCTTTTTCACAGTAGGTATGACTCCAACCAGCAGAGAGTTACCACTCGACTCTCATTGAATCTAGTTATGCAAGGGTTCCTTGATGAAACACAGTCAATGGGTCCTTAATATTGAGGGTGTTGGAATTCAACTCTTTTATCCATTCTTGAACCAAGGTGAATGTGGTCAGGAGCTGAGTGGCTCTGGCAGAACCAAAATTAAGCATCAGTGTACATTTATTGCTGGGCAAGTGTTGCTTGATAGCACTGTTGATGACATCACTGTACTGATGTCCAGGAGGAGACTGATAGCACAATAATTGGCTGGATTGAATGTGTCCTGCTTCTTGCATTCAAAACATATCTAAGTAATATTCCCCATTGGTGGGGTGATGCCACTGTTGTAGTCGTACTGGAAAATCTTGGCTATCAACTCAGCAAGTTCTGGAGCACAAGTCTTCCAGACTATTGCTAGAATATTGTCAGGCCTCATAGTCTTTGTAGTATCCAATACCTTCAGCTGTTTTCTGATATTATATGGAATGAATAGTACAAGCTGTGGACTGGCATTTGTGATATGGATACCACAGAGGAGTCCAAAATGGACTAATAGGTGAACTGGATGAGGTATCTTATGATGGAAGAGTGAACAGGCCAAGTCTACATCTGCTGGAAAAACCAATACAGAACTTGACTAAAACATAGAAAATCCTATGGGGTCTTGACAGAGTGCATGTGGCAAGACTTCTCTCTCTTGTCAGAGAATCAAGAGCTGGAGTCACTGTTTCAAAATAAGGAGTTGCCCATTTAAGACACAGATGAGGTGGAACTTTACTGAGAGAGTGCTGCTAATATTTGGAACTCTCTTTGTTAAAAGGCAGCAAAAGGCAGTATTTAAGGCAGAGGCAGTAGATTCATCAAAAGGGAGGACTAAAAGGTATAGGAGTAGGTAGGAATACAGACTAATTGGATCCACCATGATCTCATTAAATGCTGAAGCAAACGTAAAGCGCCGAGTGGCCTCTGTTAATTCATATGTATCATCGGCATGGAGCAAATATAGCCGAAAAAAGTGTGGGCTTTCAGACTTGCACATTCCCCCAAAAATGAAGACAAAAATGAACACCACCTGGTGTTGCTTTTTAAAATCAAATCAAATAGCTGACTCATCGAGTGTTACAAATGCTAAGTTTCAATAGCATAAGTTACCATTTTGGATCTGACCTTGACGATTTTTTCCAGGTAAGGCTTGTTTCTCCCATAATTGGATTCTGCGTCTGTTATAATAGCTGTCTACCTTTTGTGCCGAACATCAAATTCTATGGTAATTTGACGGAACTAAAACAATGAGGCATTATATTCAATCAGTTGGATATTACAATCTCACGTGTTTCCACATCTGCTTCTTCAGGTAAACTGATTGGTACTCTTCTGAGGAAAATCTGAATAGAAATCCTGTTTTATTATCCAATTGTTAAGTGAGCAAATGCAAATAATTTTAGTTACCTCAATGTGATTTAGTTCAGATTTCACTTTGCAACAAAATAAAACAATTGGTTATGTCTTTCCATCCCTGAAGGGGAACTAAATAAGCTGACCAGCTTTCTCTTACTGTGACCTTGTCTCTCACAGTTTGATCTCCCCAATTGGCTTACAGTATGTGCATCACTGTTCTTTGTCTTCTCCCTTAATGAGAAATCAAACACTGTCTCTTCACTCCTTCCTGTCCAGAAAAGGCCCATTTGGAACCCAATCAAACACTGTCTCTTCACTCCTTCCTGTCCAGAAAAGGCCCATTTGGAATCCAATCAAACACTGTCTCTTCACTCCTTCCTGTCCAGAAAAGGCCCATTTGGAACCCAATCAAACACTGTCTCTTCACCACTTCCTGTCCAGAAAAGGCCCATTGGGAACCCAATCAAACTTTCTGCTGAATTTCAAAATGTGTGCCCTAGCCTGATAACCTCATATTTGCATGCATATAGTCACTTCATCGTATGTGAATATCTATTGGAAGCATTTGAAATCTGATAATGATTCAAGATGTCCCAGACCATTAAGGCTAACTGTCTCAATGGATGGTTTATTGATTTCAGGTTTTCTCTTTAATATACAATTACCCTCTACACTCTTATCAGCCTTCCTTGGTCAAGGTGAAGGACGGTAGGCTGATTATTTGGTAACTAAGCTATAAAAATTCTCAACCTGAATCTACGTCAAAGGCTTATTATAATTTAAACCCAAACAAACCTCAACTATACAATTATCAGTTCCTAATTGCGACAACGTCCTATACAATGAAAGTAAATAATCAGCGATTTTTAGTCTTCTGAACTTCTGGATTGTATTACTGTTACATAATGCGTTCTGTGAATCATTAAAAAGAACAATATGCCAGGCATGCTACTTTATGCTCTTGCCACATTTTTTGATGGTTCAGGTTTGTGTGTTGTACTGCTCTGTTATTCTGCTGACAGTATTATCAGTAATCTTCACACTTGTTGTATTATTAGCTGACAAGGTGAGCAGGGTTGCAGAATATAATCAGGATACTCACTAAACTGTACCTATTATTAGTTTAAATCATTGAACACGCTTTTATAATTAGTCACAGGTCATTTGTCGCCTACAATATTTAATCCAAAATAAAGGTTTTTGTAATTTGTAACTAAATTTGCTGACAAAATTACTGGATAAATTAAGCAGGACCTGTCATTAAAAGATAATGGGTTTTATATGGATAGCATAACAAAATAATAAAAGCATAGAATCAATTTTTATGACTGGAGTTCCAGGGAATGACCCTCCTCTGCACAAAGGGTAAGGAAAAAGGGAGTAGAGACCAGTTATGCCCAGTCTCTGGGGATAACTTGAGGTTTTAGGGCTAGTTTGAAAATGGCTTGTGCTCGCTGGCTCAGGATATTCACCCGAATTATACTCAAAATGGAAGCTTCATAGTCGGGAAACTTCCTGTCTTTATTTACTGCAGTAATAAGCATAAGGTAACTTTAGCAAAGTGATTCCATGAATTTGGCAAGGGATTTCTTTTTTAGCCCTCCAATTTGAGGGGGAAACTGCAGCTGGCTAAAAATATAGAATCAAGAATCACTACAGTGAGGAACCAGGCCATTCAGCTCATTGATTCAACAGTGATCTTCTGAAGGACATCCCACCCTATCCCTGTGACCCTCTATTTCCCATGGCTAATCCACCTAGCCTACTCATCTCTGGACACTATGGACAATTTTCCATGGCCAATCCACCTAACCTGTACATCTTTGGATTGTGGGAGGAAACTGGAGCACCTGGAGGAAGCAAACGCAGACATGTGGAGAATGTGCAAACTCCACAGAGACAGTTGCCCAAGGGTGGGATCGAACCCGGATCCCTGGTGCTGTGAGGACGCATTGAGCCACCGTGCCACCCTTAAGGTTTAGCATTTTCATCCATTGGACATTTGGCTGCCTGGTGAGAAATTTGATTCGTGGTGTGAGGTTGCAAAAGTGAAGAGCTTTATTACTATAAGTTGTGGAAGTTGGGGCTAAGGTGCAACATTTGGGAGGGAGAAAAGTGTTCACATTATAACTGTGCTTGATGTTCAGTTTGTGATTCATCTACCGGATCTTTGAAGAAGCTATTCAATTCACTGTTTTTGAATGGTCCTTATCATTGTGCAATAGTTAGCGAACATCCCCACTTCTGATCTAGTGACGAAAGGAAAACCATTGATGAAGCAACTGAAGATAATTGGGTCAAGGGCACTGCTCTGAGAAACTTCAGCAATGATGTCCTTTTTAATCATTCACACCACCAGCTAGGAGAGCATTTATTGCCCATCCATCATTGTTCAGAGGGCAGTTAAGAGTCAACCACATTGTTGTGGGTCTGGAGTCACATGTGGGCCAGACCACGTATGAATGGCAGTTTCTATCTGTCAAGGGCTTTAGTGAACCAGATGGGATTTTTTTCTGCTGACAACCAACAATGGATTCATGCTCATCATCAGACTCATTCTACCATCTGCCGCAGCAGCTTTCAGCCCCAGGTCCTTAAACATTACCTGGATCTCTGGATTAACAGTCCAATGATAATACCATCAGGATGGTGCCTCCCCTGGACTGAAATGGTTGATCTCCAACAACTACAATCATTTTCCTTTGTTCTATGTATGACTGATGTGTAATACACACAAATAAAAACAATATGCCTGTTGAGACCTAACTGAAGGTTTGTAGAGGTTCAGCATGAGCTCTTTGCTTCTTTTTATTCAATGCCTTTCTTTAAAGTCCAATGATAGCATATACTACCATAATTGTCAAAACAACTTGCTGCTATATCTTTAAAGATTTGTGAATGGATGCAGAATCCTGCCCTTATGCAACTCTTCAAACTAGTACAACTTCAATAATACTGCCTCTCTGTTGCTTCTCCCAAACTAATCTGCTTTACATTTAACATCCTAAATTGCATCTGCAATGTACTTGCCCATTCCATGATTCTGTATTCTCTTAAAGGATGGACCTATCTTTCTCATTATTTCCTTTATTGCCAAGTTTTCTGTCATCCTGAAACACTGAAATTGTGCTTCGTACATCCACGTCACAATCATGCAAAAACCAAACCCAGTGAGTTACTACTGACTGCCGCCTATCATTTTGCCAATTTAAAAGCTTAGACAGAACATTGGTGTAACTTGACTATGTAGCAACACGACAACATTGGAATTCTTGTGGAAACACCACAAGTTAGGTATTTAAGCACCTTAAAGATATCCAGCACCTCCTCTTCTGTGATATGAACTTTTCTCAAGACGTCACTATTTATTTCCCCAAGTTACCCAACTTCCACGTCCATCTCCACAACAAATACTAACACAAAGTATTGGTTTAGTATTGTTCCATACATTATTAAATTCCTCCCACTTTGCAACCACCCCTTTACCCATGAATAGCCTCCCCCAATCAACTTTGTAAAGTTCCTGTCTAATATTGTCAAAATTGGCCTCACTCCAATTTAGAACTTTAACTTTTTGATCAGTTCTATCCTTATCTATAACTATTTTAAAACTTGTAGACTTACAATCACTTGCTCCAAAGTGTTCCCGACTGACACCACTGTCATTCACTCTGAAACTTCTCCCATCTATTAGTCACCTAATTGTCTGCCACCATTCATCACTCAGTGAAAAACTTTAATTTGACGCTTTGGTTGTTGGATGACTTGTTTTATGTAGAGCTTGCTATTTCCATTGTTGACATGCATGTTGTTCTGTTATGTATCTTCACCAGGCTGACAATTTCTTTTCAATTACTCTTGGAGTTCCTTCTAACAAGCTATTAAAAAATACCTCATTGGACTGGGGACAGTCATCTGACTTGGTGGTAGATGGAGGGATATACCATTCTGGTAAAATGCAACTCTTCTGAGGGCCACAATACCTTGGTGATATTTTGATCTGCTGGATCTATTTTACATGTTTCACATGTTGCACCATAATAATACCACACATCATGATGCAGTGCATTTTCATTTTGAAGATATCAAGTCTCCTCCACAAGAACTGTGTGGTGGCCACTGCCATTAATAATGTCATGGCCTATGTCAAAGCTGATCATGGTATGAGTGAAATCTGACAGCAGTTTAAGAAATTGTGGTATCTATCAAATAGGTCCAAACTGTAATTTCAATGTCCACAAATATACCCTGCTCAAGATGATTGAGTGGTTCATCAATCTCAGTAGCAGTCAACATTTCAGAGGGCAACCAGGAATTTTACCTTTGACAGAAAAACAAAATGCTGAAAATAAGCCACAGGCCTGGCAAAACTTTGGAAAGACAAACATAGTTCATGTTTCTGGCCAATTGTCTGAATACTTCTAGCAGTTTTAGTTTTTCATTTAGAGTTCCAACATTCACAATAATTCTCTCTGGTATTAACATTAAATTAGACATTTCCAAGTGTTTCTCTTAATTGGGGCTGTTTGATAACATTGGTATTTGATGAGTTCACGTCAAAGTCTACTGCATCCCAAAATATTGCATTTTGACATTTCATTTGCTCCAACAAACTATATTTCTTAAAACTATGGGCACTAAGTTAGCCAGTCTGCAGTGTAAGAATGTAAAGTGGAAATAATTGAAAGATTATCAATGATTTTCAATGGCTGAAAGACTTTACTAGCATGGACACCATTATTAGGGCATTGTGATCCTAATCTTCTACTAATTTTATTGGTTGATACCTCAAAACATGTGGCATCTTCTTATTAATGCAGGTACAATAAAAATATTGCAGCAGTACCTCATTACTTTTTTATAAATTGTAAAAGTTCAGTATGTCACACAATGCTTCTTCCGTTTCTGCAACTTTCTCTGGAATTCTCCACCATGAAGTTTAACAGTTGACTATTCTTCATGTTCTACTTAAGTAGTATTAACAGCTTGCTCAGCTGCAGGGTACATTCCAGTCAAATCTGATCTTCATTTTACACACAGGTTTCCTGCAGGGTTCATCTCACACTGAACTTGCTGCCCAGGCAAAACATTGCTGAGTGATGCACAGGCTGGTCAATTGTTTTTCACTGGAAATCAATACTCATAATTCCATTTTTATCTTGTGGCAGAAAGTTCAAAATCTACCCCATGTTGCGAAAGTGGAAAGATGTGATTGAACTATCACTAAGAAAGGTGAAGTCTTCATTGCTGTAACTTCTTTCCTCTCCCTTTCTGTAAACAGGGCTTGGGTTTAGTTCCTTGGTGTTTGGTCACTAACATACACATATTATAGCCATTTTCATACATTGAATAGACATTATGAATAGATTTTCTACTATAAGGGTGGCTGGTGTGAGTACAGTGGTAGAAAGTGGAGGTGAGGATGTGGCTGAAGACTCAACAAGTGAGACTATGGATACAACCTAACATGACTGCTCCAGCTTTTGAATTTGAACCTGATGAGTTTGCAGGTGCTCTCACAGAACTGTCAGATAAGCAATTCAAGAAAATTAATTCAGGATATAATCCAACATTCTGATGCTCGCCAGCAGTGCATGGGGCTCCCAAGCTGTTTGGAACTTATCAGAGTCAGCCAGAGAACAGTGGCAATAATTGTTCAGAGAAGGATTCCCCAAAGTCTCAGTTTCAAAGGTTGAAACTGAAGATCCACAGCCATGCCGAGGGGAGTAGCTGATAGTCACTACCTGAGAGGATGATCTCACTGCTCAACAGCTGGCTTGCAACTTCTTGGAAGCAAGTTTACCTGCCTTGGACTTCACACACTTCAACCTGCACTTCCCTGTCATCTTCACTGTGATGTATGAACAGCTTATGCCGCTCCACTTTAGTCCTCTGTTGAG